>NC_143168.1:8299073-8606192 GCF_047325235.1 Durio zibethinus | reverse complement strand
CCTACTACCGCAACCCTCAGTCCGATCCGATATTAGACTGGGAATGAACTCTGTATGCTTAGACTGGGGATGAACTTCGTATGCTTAAGCCAACCCATGAAATGAGCATGTAGGCGTTTAGTCGGCCGAAGAGGCAGAATGCACAAGCTGGGGATCAGCCCGATCCCCCCTACGTGCTATCGATCCTGCGGCCTCAACCCTCGGTCCGGTCTGATCTTAGATTGGGAATGAACTCCGTATGCATAAATCAACCCACGAAACGAGCGTGCGGGCACTGAGTCGACCGAAGAGGCATAACATGCAAGCCGGGGATCGACTCGATCCCCTTCTGCGTGCTGCCACAACTGTTGGTCCGGCTGGGGCTTAGACATGGAATGAACTCCCTATGCCTAAGCCAACCCATGAAACAGGTGTGCGGGCGTGTGGGCGCTCAGTCGGTCAGAGAGGTAGAATGTGCAAGCTGGGGATCGGCCCTGTCCCCCCTACGTGCTGCCGATCCTACTGCTGGTCCTACTGTCGTAACCCTCAGTCTGATCTGATCTTAGCTGGGAATGAACTTCGTATGCTTAGACTTGGAATGAACCCCGTATGCCTAAGCCAACCCACAAAACGAGCGTACGGGCACTCAGTCGACCAGAGAGGCAAAATGCGTAAGCCATGGATCAGCCTGGTCCCCTCCTGCGTGCTGTCGCAACCCTCGGTCCGGTTCGATCTTAGATTTGGAATGAACTTCGTATGCCTAAGTCCACCCCCGAAACGAGCGTGCGGGCGCTGACCTGGCCGGAGAGGCATAATGCGCAAGCTGAGGATCGACCCAGGCCCCCTCTGCATGTTGCCGGTCTCACAGCCACAACCCTCGATCCGACTAGGACTTAGACATGGAATGAACTCCCTATGCCTAAGCCAACCCACGAAACGGCCGTGCGGGTGCTCAACCGGTCGGAGAGGTAGAATGCGCAAGTCAGGGATCGGCTCGGTCCCTCCTAAGTGCTGTCGATCCTACTGCCGCAACCCTCAGTCTGATTTGATCTTAGACTGGGAATGAACTCCGTATGCTTAGATTGGGGATGAACTCCGTATGCCTAAGTCAATCCACGAAAAGAGCGTGCGGGCACCCAGCCGACCAAAGAGGCAGGATGCGCAAGTCGGGGATCGAACGAGTGGTAGGTGCGTTCAAGCAGATCTTCATATTTCTGCCATGCCAATGCCATTTTTTTGGCTTGTAAATTCATACAATGGTCCCCTAAGCCTTCATGTGAAGTTTCGTGGCAAGACAACCCGTTTTCTATTTTTCACGATTTTTGAAACTTTTTACTGTTCGGGATTTTTTTAAATTTTTTTAGAACGAGTTTTGTCCCCAAATTTGGTAGAGGTGATCCTTGTATTTTTGTTGGCATGCACAAAATAATTCAGCTAAAAACTCGAAGTGGAGAAGATTTTGTGACCATTTGAAAAAAGTGTCCCCATTTCAGACATTTTAATGGCTACTGCCAACAAACCTATAAAATCTCAAATGCTCTTTAAGGGGGTGTGAGTTCTCGAGGTTTGATGAGGGATAGGGGGCCAATATAAGGGCCAAGTACCAGTACCCATCACACATCAAGTGCGCACACCCCCCGGGCCCCCAATCACCGAAACCCTTAATGTCGCCGGTTAGGCTCTCCGGTGATGGTGCCTCAGGCGAACAAAATGTGGCACCAGCGCATGCTCGAGCCCAGCATGTGCATATGCTTAGACTGAGAATGAACTTTATATGCTTAGACATGAAATGAACTCCGTATGCCTAAGCCAACCCACGAAACGAGCGTGCGGGCACTCAATCGGTCGGAGAGGCAGAATGCGCAAGCCGGGGATCGGCCGGTCCCCCCTATGTGCTATCGATCTTGCTACCGCAACCCTCAATCCGGTCTGATCTTAGACTGGGAATGAACTCCGTATGCATAAGTCAACCCATGAAAAGAGCATGCGGGCACTGAGCCGACCGAAGAGGCATAATGCGTAAGCCGGGGATCGGCCCTGTCCCCTTCTACGTGCTACCGGTCCCGTTGCCACAACCCACGATCCAGATGGGGCTTAGACATGGAATAAACTCTGTATACCTAAGCCAACCCATGAAACGAGCGTGCGGGCACTCAACCGAGGGGAGAGGCAGAATGGGCAAGCCGTGGATCAGCCCGATCACCCCCTGCGTGCTGTCAATCCTGCTACCGCAACCCTTGGTACGGTTCGATCTTAGAGTGGAAATGAACTCCGTATGCCTAAGTCAACCCACAAAACGAGCGTGCGGGCACTGAACCGACATAAGAGGCATAGTGCGCAAGTCGAGGATCGGCCCGATCCTCTTCTACGTGCTGTTGGTCCCGCTGCCACAACCCTCAGTCCAGCTAGGGCTTAGACATGGAATGAACTCCCTATGCCTAAGCCAACCCATGAAACGGGCGTACGGGTGCTAAGCCGATCAGAGAGGCAGAATGCGTAAGCCAGGGATCGGTCCAGTCCTTCCTGCGTGCTGTCGATCCCGCTATCGCAACCCTCGGTCCGATCCGATCTTAGACTGGGAATGAACTTCGTATGGTTAGACTGGGGATGAACTCCGTATGCCTAAGTCAACCCATGAAACGAGCGTATGGGTGCTCAACCGACTGGAAAGGCCGATCGGAGAGGCATAATACGCAAGCTGGGGATTAGCCCGATCCCCCTTTGCGTGCTGCCGATCTCGCTGCCAGTCCTGCCGCCACAACCGTCGGTCTGGCTAGGGCTTAGACATGGAATGAACTCCGTATGCTTAAGCCAACCCACGAAACGAGAATGCGGGCGCTCAGTCGGTCGGAGAGGCAGAATGCACAAGTCGGGGATCGGCCTGGTCCCCCCTGCATGCTGTCGATCCTGCTGCCGCAACCCTTGGTCCGGTCCGATCTTATACTGGGAATGAACACTGTATGCTTAGACTGGAGATGAACTCCGTATGCCTAGGTCAACCCATGAAACGAGCGTGCGGGCGCTCAGCTGACCAGAGAGGCAGGATATGCAAGCCAGGGATCGAACGGGTGGTAGGTGGGTTCAAGCACATCTTTATATTTCTACCATGCCAATGCTATTTTTATGGCTTTTAAATTCATACAATGGTCCCCTAAGCCTTCATGTGAAGTTTCACGGCAAGACGACCCATTTTGTATTTTTCACGATTTTCAAAACGTTTTGCGGTTCGAGATTTTTTAAAATTTTTTTAGAAAGAGTTTTGTTCCCAAATTTGGTAGAGGTGATCCTTGTATTTTTTTTGGCATGCATAAAAACATTCAGCTAAAAACTCAAAGTGGAGAAGATTTTGTGACCGTTTGAAAAAAGAGTCCCCATTTCAGACACTTTAATGGCTACTGGCAGCAAACCTATAAAATCTCAAATGCTCTTTAAGGGGGTGTGAGTTCTCAAGGTTTGATGAGAGATAGGGGGCCAATATAAGGGCCAAGTACCAGCACCCATCGCACATCAAGTGTGCACACCCCACGTCCCCCCAATCATCGAAACCCCTAATGTCGTCAGTTAGGCTCTCCGGTGATGCTCCGACGATGGTGCCCAGGGCAAAAATAATGCGACACCAGCACATGCCCGAGCCTAGCATGTGCACCATGGCTCAAAATCTTAGACTGAAAATGAACTCCATATGCTTAGACATGGAATGAACTCCGTATGCCTAAGCCAACCCACGAAATTAGCGTATGGGCACTCAGCCGGTCAGAGAGGTAGAATGCACAAGTCAGGGATCGGCCCAGTCCCCCCTATGTGCTATTGATCCTGCTATTGCAACCCTCGATCTATCCAATCTCAGACTGGGAATGAACCCCGTATGCATAAGTTAACCCACGAAATGAGCGTGCGGGCGCTGAGCCGACCGAAGAGGCATAATACGCAAGCCATGGATCGACCTGATCCCCATCTGCGTGCTGCCAGTCCTGCTGCCACAACCCTTGATTCGGCTGGGGCTTAGACATGGAATGGACTCCCTATGCCTAAGCCAACCCATGAAATAGGCGTGGTGGTCGCTCAGCCGGTCGGAGAGGTAGGATTCGCAAGCCGGGGATCAGCCCGGTCCCCCCTGCGTGCTACCGATCCTACTACCGTAACCCTCAGTTTGGTCTGATCTTAGACTGGGAATGAGCTCCGTATGCTTGGACTGGGGATGAACTCTGTGTGCCTAAGTCGACCCATGAAATGAGTATACGGGCGTTTAGCTGGCTGGAGAGATCGACTAGAGAGGTATAACCCGTAAGCCAAGGATCAGCCCGGTCCCCTTCTGCATGCTACCGATCCCGCTGCTGGTCCTGCTGCCACAACCCTCGGTTCGACTAGGGCTTGGACATGGAATGAACTTCGTATGCCTAAGCTAACCCATGAAATGAGCGTACAGGTGCTGAGTTGATCGGAGAGGCAGAATGTGCAAGCCGGGGATCGACCCAACCCCCTCTGCGTGCTGTCGATCCTGCTGCTGGTCCTGCAGCCACAACCCTTGTTGGCATGCACAAAAAAATTTGGCTAAAAGCTTGAAGTGGAGAAGATTTTGTGACCGTTTGAAAAAAATGTCCCCATTTCAGACACTTTAATGAATACTGGCAGCAAACCTATAAAATCTCATATGCTCTTTAAGGGGGTGTGAGTTCTTGAGGTTTGATGAGGGATAAGGGGCCAATATAAGGGCCAAGTACCAGCACCCATCGCACATCATGTGCGCACACCCCCCGGCCCCTCTAAATACCGAAACCCCAATGCCGCCGGTTAGGCTCTCCGGTGATGGTGCCTCAGGCCAAAAAAATGCGGCACCAGCACATGCTCGAGCCCCGCATGTGCACCGTGGCTCAAAATCTTAGACTGGGAATGAACTCCGTATGCTTAGACATGGAATGAACTCCGTATGCCTAAGCCTACCCATGAAACGAGCGTACGGGCGCTCAGTCGGCTGGAGAGGTAGAATGCGCAAGTCGGGGATCGACCTAATACCTCCCTTCATGCTGTCAATCTTGCTACCACAACCCTCAATCTGATCCAATCTTAGATTGGCAATGAACTCCGTATGCATAAGTCAACCCACAAAACGAGCATGTGGGCGCTAAGCCGATTGTAGAGGCATGATGCACAAGTCGAGGATCGGTCCGATCCGATTTGAGACTAGGAATGAACTCTGTATGCTTAGACTGGGGATGAACTTTGTATGCCTAAGTCAACCCATGAAACAAGCATCCGGGCACTCAGCCGATCGAAGAGGCATAATGTGCAAGTCGGGGATGAACCCGGTCCCCCTCTACATGCTGTCGATCCCGCTGTCGGTCCTGCTACCACAACCCTCGGTCCAGCTAGCGCTTAGACACGGAATGAACTCCGTATGCCTAAACCAACCCATGAAACAAGCGTGTGGGTGCTTAGTCGATCGGAGAGGCAGAATGCGTAAGCAGGGGATCGGCCCGGTCCCCCCTGCGTGCTATCGATCCTACTGCTGGTCCTACTACCATAACCCTCGGTCCGGTTGATATTAGACTGGGAATGAACTCCGCATGCTTAGACATGGAATGAACTCCATATGCCTAAGCCAACCCACAAAATGAGCGTGTGGGCCCTCAACCGACCGGAGAGGTAGAATACGTAAGTTGAGGATCAACCCAGTCCCCCCTGCGTGCTGTCGGTCCTGCTGTCGCAACCCTCGGTTTGGTCCGATCTTAGACTGGGAATGAACTTTGTATGCCTAAGTGAACCCACGAAATGAGTGTGCGGGAGCTGAGCCGACCGAATAGGCATAATGTGCAAGCCAGGGATCGGTCTGATCCCTTCTGTATGCTGTCGATCCCGTTGCCACAACCCTCGGTCTGACTGGGGCTTAGACATGGAATGAACTCCCTATGCCTAAGCCAACCCATGAAACGGGTGTACGGACGCTCAGCCGGTCAGAGAGGCAGAATGCACAAGCTGAGGATCGCTCTGGTTCCCCCTACATGCTGCTGATCCTACTGCCGCAACCCTCGGTCCGGTCTGATCTTAGACTAGAATGAGCACTGTATGCTTAGACTGGGGATGAACTCTGTATGCCTAAGTCAACCCATGAAATGAGCGTGTGGGTGCTTAGTCGACCGGAGAGGCATAATGTGCAAGCTGGGGATCAGCCCGGTCCCCCTCTGCGTGCTGTCGATCCCACTACCTGTCCTGCTACCACAACGCTTGGTCCGACTGGGGCTTAGACATGGAATGAACTCCGTATGCCTAAGCCAACCCACGAAACAAGCGTGCGGGCACCCAGCTAGTGGGATCGGTAGAATGCGCAAGCCGGGGATCGGCCCGATCCCTCCCTGCGTACTATCGATCCTGCTGTCGCAACCCTCAGTCCGATCCGATCTTAGACTGGGAATGAATTTCATATCCATAAGTCAACCCATGAAACGAGCGTGCAAGGTGTTGAGCCAGCCGAAGAGGCATAATGTGCAAGCCGGGGATCGACTCGATCCCGCTCTACGTGCTGCCAGTCCCGTTGCCACAACCCTCAGTCCAGCTGGGGCTTAGACATGGAATGAACTCCCTATGCCCAAGTCAACCCATGAAACGGGCGTGCGGGCACTCAGCCGGCCAGAGAGGCAGAATGCATAAGCCAGTGATCGGCTCGATCCCCCATGCATGCTGTCGATCTTGCTGCCGTAACCCTCGGTTCGGTCCGATCTTCGACTGGGAATGAACTTCGTATGCTTAGACTGCTCAGCCAGCCGGAGAGGTAGAATGTGCAAGCCGGGGATCGACCCGGTCCCCCTACGTGCTGTCGATCCTGCTACCGTAACCCTCGGTCTGGTGTGATCTTAGACTGGAAATGAACTCTATATGCTTAGACTGGGGATGAACTCCGTATGCCTAAGTCAACCCACGAAACGAGCGTGGGGGTACTCAGTCGGCCGGATAGGCCGGCCAGAGAGGCATAATGCGCAAGCCAGGGATCAGCTCGATCCCCCTCTGCGTGCTGTCGATCCCACTGCCGGTCCTACTGCCACAACCCTCGATCAGGCTGGGGCTTAGACATGGAATAAACTCTGTATGCCTAAGCCAACCCACGAAATGAGCGTGCAGGTGCTCAGCTGGTTGGAGAGGTAAAATGCGCAAGCTGAGGATCGACCCGATCCCCTCTGCGTACTGTCGATCCTGTTGCTGGTCCTACTGTCGCAACCCTTGGTCCGGTCCGATCGTAGACTGGGAATGAACTCCGTATGCTTAGACATGGAATGAACTCCGTATGCCTAAGCCAACCCATGAAATTAGCGTGCGAGCTCTCAACCGACCGAAGAGGCAGAATGCGTAAGTCGGGGACTAGCCCGGTCCCCCCTTACGTGGTGTCGATCCTACTACCGCAACCCTCGGTCTGATTCGATCTTATACATGGAATGAACTCCGTATGCCTAAATCAACCCACGAAACGAGTGTGTGGGTGCTGAGCTGATCGGAGAGGCATAATGCGCAAGCCGGGGATCAACTCGATCCCCCTCTGCATGCTGCCGGTCCCGCTGCCACAACCCTCAGTCCGGTTGGGGTTAGACATGGAATGAACTCCCTACGCGTAAGCCAACCCACAAAACAGGCGTGCAGGTGCTCAGCCAGCGGGAGAGGCAGAATCCGTAAGCCGGGGATCGACTCGGTCCCCCCTGCGTGCTGCCTATCCTGCTGTTGCAACCCTTAGTCAGGTCCGATCTTAGATTGGAAATGAACTCTGTATGCTTAGACTGGGGATGAATTCTATATGCCTAAGTCAACCCATGAAACGAGCATGCGGGCGCTCAGCCGACCAGAGAGGCAGGATGCGCAAGCCGAGGATCGAACGGGTGGTAGGTGGGTTCAAGCAAATCTTCATATTTCTGTCATGCCAATGCCATTTTTATGACTTGTAAATTCATACAATGGTCCCCAAAGCGTTCACGTGAAGTTTTGTGGCAAGACGACCCGTTTTTTATTTTTCACGATTTTTGAAACTTTTTGAGGTTCGGGATTTTTTAAAATTTTTTTACAACGCGTTTTGTAACCAAATTTGGTAGAGGTGATCCTTGTATTGTTTTTGGCATGCACAAAAAAATTCAGCTAAAAACTCAAAGTGGAGAAGATTTTGTGATCGTTTGAAAAACGTGTCCCCATTTCAGACACTTTAATGGCTACTGGCAGCAAACCTATAAAATCTCAAATGCTTTTTAAGGGGGTGTGAGTTCTCGAGGTTTGATGACGGATAGGGGCCCAATACAAAGGCCAAGTATGGGCACCCATCACACATCATGCGCGCATACCCCCCGGCCCCCCCAATCGTCGGAACCCCCAATACCGTCGGTTAGGCTCTCCGGTGATGCTCCGACGATGTTACCCCGGGTGAAAAAAATGCGGCACCAGCACATGCTCGAGCCCAGCATGTAAATCGTGGCTCAAAATCTTAAACTGGGAATGAACTCCATATGCTTAGACATGGAATGCACTCCGTATGCCTAAGCCAACCCACGAAACGAACGTGCGAGTGCTCAGTCGATCGAAGAGGCAGAATGCGCAAGCCGGGGATCAACCTGATCCCCCCTGTGTGCTGTCGATCCTACTGTTGCAACCCTCAGTCCGGTCTGATCTTAGATGGGGAATGTACTTTGTATCCATAAGTCAAGCCACGAAACGAGAATGTGGGTGCTGAGCAGGCCGAAGAGGCATAATGCACAAGCCAGGGATTAGACCGGTCCCCCTCTGCGTGCTGCTGGTCCCGCTGCCACAACCCTCAATCCAGCTGGGGTTAGACATGGAATTAACTCCGTATGCCTAAGCCAACCCATGAAATGAGCGTGCGGGTGCTTAGACGGTCGGAAAGGCAGAATGCGCAAGCCGAGGATCGACCCGGTCCCCCCTGCGTGCAGTCGATCTTGCTACCGCAAACCTTGGTCCGGTCAGATCTTAGACTGGGAATGAACTCCATATGCTTAGATTGGGGATGAACTCCATATACCTAAGTCAACCCATGAAACGAGTGTGCGGGCGCTCAGCCGGCTAGAGAGGCATAATGTGCAAGCCAGGGATCAGCCCGGTCCCCCTCTACGTACTGCGGATCCCGCTATCGATCTTGCTGCCACAACCCTTGGTCCGGCTGGGGCTTAGACATGGAATGAACTCCATATGCCTAATCCAACCCATGAAACGAGCGTGCAAGCACTCAGTCGGTCGGAGAGGCAGAATGTTAAAGCCAAGGATTGGCCCGATCCCCCCTACGTGCTGTTGATCCTGCTGTTGGTCCTGCTTTCGCAACCCTCGGTCTAGTCCGATCTTAGATTGGGAATGAACTCCGTATGCTTAGACATGGAATGAACTCCGTATGCCTAAGCCAACCCATGAAATGAGCGTACGGGCGCTCAGTGGACTGAAGAGGCAGAATGCGCATGTCAGGGACTGGCCCGGTCTGATCTTAGACTCGAAATGAACTCCGTATGCCTAAGTCAACCCACAAAACGAGCGTGCAGGTGCTGAGCTGATGGGAGAGGCATAATGCACAAGTCGAGGATCGACCCGGTCCCCCTCTGCATGCTGCCGGTCCCGCTGCCACAACCCTCAATCCGTTAGGGGCTTAGACATGGAATGAACTCCCTATGCCTAAGCCAACCCATGAAACGGGCGTGCGAGCGCTCAGCCAGCAAGAGGGAAGAATGAGCAGGCCGGGGATCGACTCGGTCCCCACTGCATGCTGCCTATCCTGTGGTCGTAACCCTCGGTCTGGTCTGATCTTAGACTAGGAATGAACTTCGTAAGCTTAGACTGGAGATGAACTCCATATGCCTAGGTCAACCCACGAAACGAGCGTGCGAGCGCGCGAGCGCTCAGCCGACCAGAGGGGATCGAACGGGTGCTAGGTGGGTTCAAGCACATCTTCATATTTCTGCCATGCCAATGCCATTTTTATGGCTTGTAAATTAATACAATGGTCCCCTAAGCCTTCATGCAAAGTTTTGTGGCAAGACGACCCATTTTCTATTTTTCATGATTTTTGAAACTTTTTACGGTTCGTGATTTTTTAAAATTTTTTTGGAAAGAGTTTTGTATCCAAATTTGGTAGAGGTGATCCTTGTATTTTTGTTGGCATGCACAAAACAATTCAGCTAAAAACTCGAAATGGAGAAGATTTTGTGACCGTTTGAAAAAAGTGTCCCCATTTTAGACACTTTAATGCCTACTGGCAGCAAACCTATAAAATCTCAAATGCTCTTTAAGGGGGTGTGAGTTCTCGAGGTTTGATGAGGGATATGGGGCCAATATAAGTGCCAAGTACCAGCACCCATCGCACATCATGTGCGCACACCCCCCGACCCCCCAATCGTCGAAACCCCCAATGCCGCCGGTTAGGCTCTCCGACGATGCTCAGGCGGTGGTGCCCCGAGAGAAAAAAATGTGGTACCAGCACATGCCCGAGCCTAGCATGTGCACCGTGGCTTAAAATCTTAGACTGGGAATGGACTCCGTATGCTTAGACATGGAATGAACTCTATATGCCTAAGCCACACGAAACGAGCGTGTGGGCGCTTAGCCAGCCAGAGAGGTAGAATACGCAAGCCGGGTGTCGGCCCGGTCCTCCCCAGTGTGCTATCGATCCTGCTATCGCAACCCTCTATCCGGTTCGATCTTAGACTGGGAATTAACTCTGTATGCATACCTCAACCCACGAAATGAGCGTGCGGACGCTGAGCCGGCCGAAGAGGCATAATGCACAAGCCGGGGATCAGCCCGATCCCTCTCTACGTGCTGTTGGTCTCGTTGCCACAACCTTCGGTCCAGCTGAGGCTTAGACATGGACTCAACTTCCTATGCCTCAGCCAACCCATGAAATGGGCATGCAGGCACTCAACCGATCAGAGAGGTAGAATGCACAAGCTGGGGATCGGCCCGATCCCCCCTAAGTGCTATCGATCCTGCTGTCGCAACCCTCGATCCAGTTTGATCTTAGACTAGGAATGAACTCCGTATGCTTAGACTGGGGATGAACTCCATATACCTAAGTCAACCCACAAAATGAGTGTGCGGATGCTCAGCCAACCAGAGAGGCATAATGCATAAGTCGGGGATCAGCCCGATCCCTCTCTGCTTGCTGCCGACCCCAGTATGGTGGGGCTTAAACATGGAATGAACTCTGTATGCCTAAGCCAACCCATAAAATGAGTGTGCGGGCGTTCAGCTAGCCGGAGAGGCAGAATGCATAAGCCGGGGATTGGCCAGGTCCCTCCCGTGTCCTGTCGATCCTGCTGATGCAACCCTCAGTCCGGTCTGATCTTAGACTGGGAATGAACTCCATATGCATAAGTAAACCCACGAAACAAGCATGTGGGCACTGATCCAGTCGAACAGGCATTATGTTCAAGCCAAGGATTAGCTCGATCCCCCTCCGCGTGCTGCCAGTCCCACTGCCATAACCCTCGGTCCGACTGGGGCTTAGACATGGAATGAACTCTCTATGCCTAAGCCAACCCATGAAACGGGCGTAAGGGCGCTCAGCTGGTCAGAGAGGTAGAATGCGCAAGATGGGGATCCGCTCGGTCCCCTCTGCGTGCTATCGATCCTACTGCGTAGCCCTCAGTCCGATCTGATCTTAGACTGGAAAGGAACTCCGTATGCTTAGACCGGGGATGAACTCCGTATGCCTAAGTCAACCCACGAAACAAGCGTGCGAGCGCTCAACCGATCGAAGAGGTCGGCCGGAGAGGCATAATGCACAAGCCAGGGATTAGCCCGGTCCAGCTCTGTGTGCTGTCGATCCCACTGCCGGTCCTGCTGCCACAACCCTCGGTCGGACTGGGGCTTAGACATGGAATGAACTCCGTATGCCTAAGCCAACCCATAAAACGAGCATGCGGGCGCTTAGCCGATCGGAGAGGCAGAATGGACAACCTGAGGATCGGTCTGATCCCCCTTACATGCTGCCGATCCTACTGCTACAACCCTCAGTCCGGTCTGATCTTAGACTGGGAATAAACTTTGTATGCTTAGACTCGGGATGAACTCCGTATGCCTAAGTCAACCCAGGAAACGAGCGTGCGGGCACTAAGCCGACCAAAGAGGTCAGTCGAAGAGGCATAATGCATAAGCCGGGGATTAACCCGATCCCCCTCTGCGTGCTGTCGATCCTACTGTCAGTCCTGCTACCATAACCCTCGATCTAAATGGGGCTTAGACATGGAATGAACTTCGTATGACTAAGCCAACCCATGAAATGAGCGTGCAGGCGCTCAATCGATCGGAGAGGCAGAATGTGGAAGCGGGGATCGGCCCAGTCCCCCCTTATGTACTGTCAATCCTGCTGATGCAACCCTCAGTCCAGTTTGATCTTAGACTGGGAATGAACTTCGTATGCATAAGTTAACCCACGAAACAAGCGTGCGAGTGCAAAGCCGATCAAAGAGGCATAATGTGCAAGCCGGGGATCGGCCCGATCCCCTTCTGTGTGCTGTCGGTCCTGCTGCCACAACCCTCAGTCTGACTAGGGCTTAGACATGGAATGAACTCCCTATGCCTAAGCCAACCCATGAAACGGGCGCTCAGCCGATCAGAGAGGCAGAATACGTAAGTTGGGGATCGACCTGGTCCCCCCTGCGTGCTGCCAATCCTGTTGTCGTAACCCTCGGTCTGGTTCAATCTTAGACTGGGAATGAACTCCATATGCTTAGACTGGGGATGGAATCTGTATGCCTAAGTCAACCCATGAAACGAGCGTGCGGGCACTCAGCCGACCAGAGAGGCAAGATACGCAAGCCAAGGATCGGCCTGGTCCCCCCTGCGTGCTGCCGATCCTGCTACCGCAACCCTCGGTCCGGTCTGATCTTAGACTGGGAATGAACATCGTAAGCTTAGACTGGGGATGAACTCTGTATGCCTAAGTCAACCCATGAAACGAGCGTGCGGGCGGTGAGCTGACTGAATAGGCATAATGCGCAAGCCAGGGATCGGCCCGATCCCCCTCTGCGTGCTGTTGGTCCTGCTACCACAACCCTCGGTCTGGGTGGCGCTTAGACATGGAATGAACTCCTTATGCCTAAGCCAACCCAAGAAACGAGCGTGCAGGTGCTCAGTTGGCCGGAGAGGTAGAATGCGCAAGCTGGGGACCGACCTAATCCCTCCCTATGTGCTGTCGATCCTGCTGCCGTAACCCTCTATCCGATCCAATCTTAGACTGGGGATGAACTCCGTATGCCTAAGTCAACCCACGAAACGAGCGTGTGAGCGCTTAGTCGGCCGGAGAGGCCGGTCAGAGAGGCATAATGCGCAAGTCGAGGATCGGCCCAATCCCCTTCTACGTGCTACCGATCCCGTTGCTGGTCCTACTACCACAACCCTTGGTCCGGCTGGGGCTTAGACATGGAATGAACTCCATATGCCTAAGCCAACCCACGAAACGGGCGTGCAGGCGCTCAGCCGACCAAAGAGGCAGGATGCGCAAGTTAGGGATCAAACGGGTGGTACGTGGGTTCAAGCACATTGTAAATTTATACAATGGTCCCCTAAGCCTTCTTGAGAAGTTTCGTGGCAAGACGACCCGTTTTCCATTTTTCACGATTTTTGAAACTTTTTACTGTTCAAGATTTTTTAAAATTTTTTTAGAAAGAGTTTTGTCCCCAAATTTGATAGAGGTGATCCTTGTATTTTTGTGGGCATGCAAAAAAATATTCAGCTAAAAACTTGAAGTGGAGAAGATTTTGTTACCGTTTGAAAAAAGTGTCCTCATTTCAGACACTTTAATGGCTGCTGGCAGCAAACCTATAAAATCTCAAATGCTCTTTAAGGGGGTGTGAGTTCTCGAGGTTTGATGAGGGATATAGGGCCAATATAAGGGCCAAGTACCAGCACCCATCGTACATCATGTGCGCACACCCCCCGGCCCCCCAATCGAAGGAACCCCTAATGTCGCCCATTAGGCTCTTCGACGAAGCTCTGACGATGGTGCCCTGGGCAAAAAAAAAGTGGCACCAGCACATGGCCGAGCCCAGCATGTGCACCGTGGCTCAAAATCTTAGACATGGAATGAACTCCTTATTCTTAGACATGGAATGTGCTCCGACGATGGTGCCCCGGGCAAAAAAAATGCTGCACCAGCACAGGCTCGAGCCTCCCTGCCTGCTGTCGATCCTACTGTCGCAACCCTCGGTCTGGTCTGATCTTAGACTGGGAATGAACTTCGTATGCATAAGTCAACCCACAAAATGAGTGTGTGGGCACTGAGCCGATCGAAGAGGCATAATGCACATGTCGGGGATCGACCCAGTCCCACTCTGTGTGTTGTCGGTCCCGCTACCACAACTCTCGGTCCGGCTAGGGCTTAGACATGGAATGAACTCCGTATGCCTAAGCCAACCCACGAAACGGGCATGCAGGCGCTTAGCCGACCAGAGATGCAGGATGCGCAAGCCGGGGATTGAACGGGTGGTACGTGGGTTCAAGCACATTGTAAATTCATACAATGGTCCCCTAAGCTTTCATGTGAAGTTTCATGGTAAGACGACCCGTTTTCTATTTTTCATGATTTTTGAAACTTTTTATGGTTCAAGATTTTTTAAAATTTTTTTAGAAAGAGTTTTGTCCAAAATTTGGTAGAGGTGATCCTTGTATTTTTGTTGGCATGCAAAAAAAAATTAAGCCAAAAACTTGAAGTGGAGAAGATTTTGTTACCTTTTGAAAAAAGTGTCCCCATTCTAGACACTTTAATGGCTACTGGCAGCAAACCTATAAAATCTTAAATGCTCTTTAAGACGTGTGAGTTCTCGAGGTTTGATGAGGGATAGGGGGCCAATATAAAGGCCAAGTACCCGCACCCATCGCACATCATGTGCGCACACCCCCCGGGCCCCCCAATCGTCGGAACCCTCAATGCCGCCGGTTAGGCTCTCCAGCGATGCTCCGACGATGCTCTGGCATGCGGCCTCGAGCCAAAAAAATATGGCACCAGCACATGCCCAAGCCCAGCATGTGCACCATGGCTCAAAATCTTAGACTGGGGATGAACTCCGTATGCTTAGACATGGAATGAACTCCGTATGCCTAAGCCAACCCATGAAACGAGAGTGCGGGTGCGCAACCGGCCAGAGAGGCAGAATGTGCGAGCCGGGGATCGACCTGATCCCCCAGCGTGCTACCGATCCTACCATCGCAACCCTCGATCCGGTTCGATCTTAGACTAGGAATTAACTCCAAATGCTTAGACTGGGGATGTACTCTGTATGCCTAAGTCAACCCACGAAACGAGTGTGCGGGCGATCAACCGACCAAAGAGGCAGGATGCACAAGCCGGGGATCGAACGGGTGGTAGGTGGGTTCAAGCACATCTTCATATTTCTGCCATGCCAATGCCATTTTTATGGCTTGTAAATTCATACAATGGTCCTCTAAGCCTTCATGTGAAGTTTCGTGGCAAGACGACCCGTTTTCTTTTTTTCACGATTTTCAAAACTTTTTACGGTTCAAGATTTTTTCAACTTTTTTTAGATAGAGTTTTGTCCCCAAATTTGGTAGAGGTGATCCTTTTATTTTTATTGGCATGCACAAAAAAATTCAGCTAAAAACTCAAAGTGGAGAAAATTTTATAACCGTTTGAAAAAAGTGTCCCCATTTCAGACACTTTAATGGCTACTGGCAGCAAACCTATAATATCTCAAATGCTCTTTAAGGGGGTGCGAGTTCTCAAGGTTTGATGAGGGATAGGGGGCCAATATAAGGGCCAAGTACCATCACCCATTCTACATCATGTGCGCACACCCCCCGGCCCCCCCAATCACCGGAACCCCCAATGTCGCTAGTTAGGCTCTCCGGCGATGGTGCCCCAGGCGAAAAAAATGCAGCACTAGCACATGCCCGAGCCCAACATGTACACCGTGGCTCAAAATCTTAGATTTGGAATGAACTTTGTATGCTTAGACATGGAATGAACTCTGTATGCCTAAGCCAACCCACAAAACGAGCGTGCGGGCGCTCAATCGGCCAGAGAGGCAGAATGCGCAAGCCGAGGATCGACCCGGTCCCCCTGCATGCTGTCGATCTTGCTACCATAACCCTCGATCCGATCCAATCTTAGACTGGGAATGAACTCCTTATGCATAAGTCAACCCATGAAATGAGCATGCGGGCACTAAGCCGGTTGAAGAGCCATAACGCGCAAGCCAGGGATCGGCCCAGTCCCCCTCTACGTGCTGCCGATCTTGCTGCCACAACCCTCGGTCTGGTTGGGGCTTAGACATGGAGTGAACTCCCTATGCCTAAGCCAACCCATGAAATGGGCGAGCGGGCGCTCAACCGGATGGAGAGGTAGAATGCGCAAGCCGGGGATCGACTCGATCCCCCTGCGTGCTGCAGATCCTACTACCGCAACCCTCGGTCTGATCTGATCTTAGACTGGGAATGAACTCCGTATGCTTAGACTAGTGATGAATTCCGTATGCCTAAGTCAACCCACGAAACGAGCATGCGGGTGCTCAGTCGACCGAGGAGGCATAATGCACAAGCCGGGGATCAGCCCAGTCCCCCTCTGCGTGCTGTCGATCTGACGGCCGGTCCTGCTACCACAACCCTCCATCCAGCTGGGGCTAGGACATGGAATAAACTTCGTATGCCTAAGCCAACCCACGAAACGAGCGTACGGGCACTCAGCCGGTCGGAGAGGCAGAATGTGCAAGCCGGGATCGGTCCGGTCCCCCCTGCGTGCTGTTGATCCTGCTGCCGCAACCCTCAGTCCAGTCCAAACTTAGACTAGGAATGAACTCCATATGCTTAGACTGGGGATGAACTCCGTATGACTAAGTCAACCTATGAAATGAGCGTACGGGCGCTCAACCGACCAAAGAGGCAGGATGCGCAAGCTAGGGATCAAACGGGTGGTAGGTGGGTTCAAGCACATCTTCATATTTCTGCCCTACCGATGCCATTTGTATGGGTTATAAATTCAATGGTCCCCTAAGCCTTCATGTGAAGTTTCATGGCAAGACGACCCATTTTCTATTTATCATGATTTTTGAAACTTTTTATCGTTCAGGATTTTTTTAAATTTTTTTAGAAAGAGTTTTGTCCCCAAATATGGTAGATGTGATCCTTGTATTTTTTTTGGCATGCACAAAAAAATTCAGCTAAAAACTCGAAGTGGAGAAGATTTTGTGACCATTTGAAAAAAGTGTCCCCATTTCACACACTTTAATGGCTACTGGCAGCAAACCTATAAAATCTCAAATGCTCTTTAAGGGGGTGTGAGTTCTCGAGGTTTGATGAGGGATAGGGGGCCAATATAAGGGCCAAGTACCAGCACCCATCGCACATCATGTGCGCACACCCCCCGGCCCCCCCAATCGTCGGAACCCCCAATGCCGTCGGTTAGGCTCTCCGACGATGCTCCAGCGATGGTTCCCCAGGCGAAAAAAATGCGGCACCAGCACATGCTGAAGCCCAGCATGTGCACCATGGCTCAAAATCTTAGACTGGGAATGAACTTCGTATGCTTAGACGTGGAATGAACTCCGTATGCTTAAGCCAACCCATGAAACGAGTGTACAGGCGCTCAATCGACCGGATAGGCAGAATGTGCAAGTCAGGATTTGACTCGGTCCCCCCTGACATGCTGTCGATCCTGCTGTCGCAACCTGCGGTCCGGTTCGATCTTATACTGGGAATGAACTCCATATGCATAAGTCAACCCATGAAACGAGCGTGCAGGTGCTGAGCCGGCCGAAGAGGCATAATGCGCAAGCCAGGGATCGGTCCGATCCCCATCTGTGTGCTGTCGGTCCCACTGCAACAACCCTCGGTCTGGCTAGGGCTTAGACGTGGAATGAACTCCCTATGCCTAAGCCAACCCATGAAATGGGCGTACGGGTGCTCAGCCAGTCAGAGAGGTAGAATACGCAAGCCGGAGATCGACCCGATCCCCCCTGCGTGCTGTCGATCCTACTGTCGCAACCCTCGGTCCGGTCCAATCTTAGACTGGGAATGAACTCCGTATGCTTAGACTAGGGATGAACTCCGTATGCCTAAGTCAACCCATGAAACAAGCGTGTGGGTGCTCCGCAGGCCAGAGAGGTCAACTGGAAAGGCATAATGCGCAAGTCGAGGGTTAGCATGGTCCTCCTCTGCGTGCTGCCGATCCCGCCGCTGGTCCTGCTGCCACAACCCTCGATCTGGGTGGGGCTTAGACATGGAATAAACTCCGTATGCCTAAGCCAACCCACAAAATGAGCATGCGGGCGCTCAGTCGATCGGAGAGGTAGAATGCACAAGCCAGGGATCAGCCCGACCCCCCTACATGTTGCCGATCCTGCTGCCACAACCCTTGGTCTGGTCTGATCTTAGACTAGGAATGAACTCTGTATGCTTAGACTGGGGATGAACTCTGTATGCCTAAGTTAACCCACAAAATGAGCGTACAGGCACTCAACCGACCAGAGAGGCAGGATGCGCAAGCCAGGGATCGAACGGGTGGTAGGTGGGTTCAAGTGTCACGCCCTGGGCGGGCACGCCAGGCACATCAGGTGCACCAGCAGGTGAGCCAGAAGTTAAGGCCCGCAGACCAGGAGTACTGGCGGGTATCTGCATTCAAAGCCTAGCAAACGAGTTTAGAACACCCGCCCGACTTGCAGGCCAGCCCGTGAGACCAAGGCCTGGCATACAAGCTGCCCGTACCATATCCAGAAGGGCCCAAGGTGCTGGACACACAAGGGAAGCTTCTGGAAGCAGGTAGGATCAGTAAGAGCATCCTGACAGATTTGGTTGACCCTGAAAATTAGGAGTTAGCATCCTGATTGATTGTAATCCCATGATTTTAGCCTTTATTCTAGGGATATTGCCATTAAGTTACAGCTGCAGCCTCAACTATAAATAGAGGGCTGCTCCACCCTCATTTGTACACCATCAAACACTTCTGTTTCAGTGAATAGAAGAGCATTTCTAGAATTCTGTCTTGTTCATCCTGTTTCTCTTTAACTTGCGTAATCAGCCCTTCCTATTGTTCTAGTGCCCGCATGCTTGTGTTTTAGGCTGACTTAGGCACAAAGAAGGAGATTCCGAGTGTAAGGCCGCACGGATTCTGAGCTAAGGTTGGAGCTCGTGACAGTTGGTATCAGAGCAAGTTCGATTCTATGTGTTTATGTTGTGTAGGTTAGATCGTGATTGAGGAGATGGCATCCCAAAGCAACATTGCTAGCCAACAATCAGAGGCCCAGGAGCATGGGCATGAAAGAGGCAAGAAAGCCGGTTCTAGAGATATCTAGTCTACCATGGATGGTATGTTGGTCAAGATGGAGGTGACCATGGGCGACATGGGGGAGAAGCTTGAGGAGGTAGAGACTCACATTACATCGCTAGACTCTATGGGGGAGGAGATCCAAAGTGAGCTGGAAGCTGCTTTCAACAAAGGCATGGAGGTGATCACCCAGAAAAATAAGGCATTGGAGGCTGAAGTGCTGACCTTGTACAATGGCATGGAGGCCATGCGCCAACGGATGGAAGAGCTTATCGGTGAGTTCGTTGCTTGCAAGACTGCCATTGGGAATGGCATGTTTGCTGGAGTGTCCAAGTCCAGATTGGATGTCCCCAAGCCTAAGGAGTTCAAGGGGACTAGGGTGGCTAAGGAAGTAGACAACTACCTTTGGGGTATGGAGCAGTACTTCCAGACCATGGGCATGCAAGACGAGGCGATAAAGGTAAGCACCGCTGCTATGTATCTCACTGATGTAGCCTTATTGTGGTGGAGGCGTAGGTGTGATGATGTCAGGCATCCAAGATTGGAACCTAAGCAAAGTTCTAAAAGGAGTTCAGAGAACAATTTTACCCGGAGTATGCTGATGATGAGGCATGGGCAAAATTACACAGGTTGAGCCAGCAAGGGGACATAAGGGAGTATGTCCAGAAATTCTTTGAATTGATGCTACAGATCTCAGATCTAGTTGAAAAGGACACCTTATTTGCTTTCATGGATGGGCTGAAGCCATGGGTGAAGCATAAGCTACAAAGGAGGGGAGTTCATGACTTGGCTAAAGCCATGACTACTGCCGAGGCCTTGATAGAGTTCAAGCCTCTGAACAAGTTTGAGTCTTCCAAGCCCAAGGGTAAAGACAGGGACGATAGGGATCGAAAGAAGCAGTCCAAGGGAAAGGACCGTGATCGAGAGTCCAAGGATAGGGACCGAGACCGTTCAACCAAGGATGGTGAGAGAAAGCCACCAGCAGGCAAGTGGAAAGCAAAGGGGGACCGAGAGCCACTAGTATGCTACCTATGTGGAGGGAGCCACATAGCGTGCAATTGCCCGCAGAAGGGCAAGCTGGCTACTATAGACAAGGAGTCTGACGAGGAGCCAGAGTCAGGGGCAGCAAAGCTTGGGTCATTGGTGCTCAATGTTGTCCAAAGTGAGGGGAGCCACAAGCCAAAGGGCTTGATGTTTGCGGATCTCATGGTTGCGGGTTAGAAGGTGAGCGCACTAGTGGACACAAGTGCCTCACATCTTTTTATTTTAGGTGATGGAGCTCGAAAGCTCAGACTAAAGGTGCAGAAAAGGACTGGTACCATTAAAACGATGAACTCCAAAGAGGTTCCAGCCATTGGAGTAGCACGGGGAGTGGAGTTGCAGCTTGGAGACTAGAAAGGCAAGGAGACCATTGAGGTAATACCCCTTGATGACTATGAGTTTGTGATTGGGTTAGATTTCCTTGTTCAGATTAACACCCACCTTGTGCCTTTTGCTGATTGTGTTTGCATCTTGGATGCACGGTGCCAATGCCTAGTGCCATTGAAGAGAGGGTCTAGAGTTGGGTCATGGGTGGTGTCAGCCATCCAATTTGCCAAAGCGATAAGCAAACAAAAAGACACCTTCTTGGCAGCCCTGACATATGATGAGCCAAGGGAAAAGGAGATCGAGTCACCCTTGGAGGTGCTAAAGGTGCTGAAGACCTTTAGTGATGTGATGCCCACAAAGCTACCTAGCAAGCTACCACGTAAGAGGGAGGTGGACCACAAGATCGAGCTGGTGTCCAAGGCCAAGCCACTAGCCAGAGCCCCTTACCGAATGTCTCCACCAGAGTTGGAGGAGTTAAGGAAGTAGCTCAAAGAGTTAGTTGATGCTGGCTTCATCAGGCCATCGAAGGCACCTTATGGTGCATCGGTTCTATTCCAACACAAGCATGATGGGTCATTACGGCTGTGCATAGACTATCAGGCTTTGAACAAGCTGACCATTAAGAACAAGTACCCCATCCCACTCATTGCGGACTTGTTTGATTAACTTAGGAGCGCAAGGTGGTTCACCAAGCTGGATTTGAGGTCAGGCTACTATCAAGTCAGGATCATGGAGGGAGATGAGCCAAAGACAGCATGTGTCACTCGGTATGGTTCGTATGAGTTCTTGGTGATGCCTTTTGGACTCACGAATGCCCCAGCAACATTTTGCACCCTTATGAACAAGGTACTTTAGTCATTCCTTGATCGATTTATTGTGGTTTATTTGGATGACATTGTGATCTATAGCCAGACTTTGGGAGAGCATGTAGACCACTTGAGACAAGTGTTCGAGGTGTTACGGGCGCACAAGCTATTTGTCAAGAGGAGAAGTGCTCATTTGCCCAGTAGAAGATCCCATTCCTTAGCCACATAGTAGGAGGTGGCAAGATACGCATGGATGAAGGCAAGATACACGCCATCATAGAGTGGCAACTGCCAGCCAAGGTCACTGAGTTGAGATCATTCCTTGGGCTGGTTAACTACTACAGACGCTTCATCAAAGGTCACTCTAAGATAGCCACGCCATTGACTGACTTGCTCAAGAAAAGGAGAGCATGGGAGTGGAGCGTAGGGTGCCAGGAAGCCTTTGATAGGTTGAAGCGGGCTATGACCAAGGAGCCAATCTTGGCCTTGCCAGACCATGCCAAGCTGTATGAGGTACATACGGATGCATCAGACTTTGCCATAAGGGGGCGTGTTGATGTAGGAGGGACATCCATTCGCGTTCGAGAGCAGGAAGCTGAATGAGACTGAACGTAGGTACACGGTCCAAGAGAAGGAGATAACTGCAGTGGTGCACTACTGGCACACTTGGTGCCATTACCTGTTGGGGTCAAGGTTCATGGTGAGGATGGACAATGTGGTGACCAGCTACTTTCAGATGCAGAAGAAGCTGTCCCCTAAGCAGGTGAGATGGTAAGATTTTCTTATAGAATTTGATTTCCAGATGGAGTACAAGCCAGAACGGGTGAACCTAGTGCCAGACACCTTGAGCAGAAAGGCTAACCTTGCTGCCATTAGCCAACCAGAGGGGTCACTGGTGTCACGCATCAAGGAGTGACTTGTGCATGATCCTACAGCTAAGGCTTTGATGAAGTACACCCAGCAAGGTAAGACTAGGTGATTTTGGTTACAGGATGGCTTACTGTACACCAGGGGCAGTAGACTATTTGTACCATAGCACTGGAAGCTCCACAAGGAAGTTTTGCAAGAATGCCATGATGCAAGGTGGGCTGGACACCCTAGAGTGAGTCATACCTTGGTGGTGATCGAGGACCGGTACTACTGGCCGCACATAAGGGATGATGTGAAGGCCTATGGGAAGACTTATCTTGTGTGCCAATAGGACAAGGTGGAGCTCAAGAAACCAGGCGATTTCTTGGAGCCATTGCCAGTGCCAGAGCGACCATGGAAGAGTGTTTCTCTGGACTTTATAGTCGGTCTGCCCAAAGCAGAAGGGTTTGGAAGCATTATGGGTGGACAAGTTTTCCAAGTATGGAATTTTCATTCCAGCAACCAAGGAGTGCCCAGCCGAGGAGGCAGCTCGATTGTTCCTGAAGAACATGGTTAAGTACTGGGGAGTACTGAGGACCATTGTTAGTGATCGGGACGAGCGTTTCACGGGCAGGTTCTGGACTGAGTTGTTCAAGCTGTTGGGGTCAGACTTGAACTTTTCCACCAGCATGCATTTGTAGACCGATGGGCAGACAGAATGAGTGAATGGACTATTGGAGGTCTACCTCAAGCACTATATGAGTGCCACACAAAGGGACTGGCCAAAACTGCTAGATATTGTGCAGTTTTCCTACAACTTACAAAAGAGCGAGGCAATGAACCAGAGCCCATTTGAGGTTGTGATAGGGCAACAACCACTAACACCCGGTTCGATTACTGTAGGTTATACAGGGTCGAATCCAGTAGCATACAAGTTTGCCAAGGCATGGCAAGAGCAAACTAACTTGGCCAGAGTTTGTCTACACAAGGCGGCCAAGAGGTCGAAGAAGTGGGCAGACCAGAAGAGGCGGGATGTGTAGTTCCAAGTTGGAGACTTGGTGTTGGTGAAGCTGCATCCCATTGTGCACCATAGGGGGCTGCACAAAGGCCTAGTCCGAAGGTATGAGGGACCTTTCTAAGTAGTCAAGAGGGTAGGCAAGGTTGCCTACAAGCTGGATATGCCACCCAAGCTAAGGGTACACCCAGTGTTCCATGTGAGCAAGCTCAAGCCGTTCCATAAGGATGAGAGAGATCCAGGACGGGCAGAGTGAAAGCGTGTGACATTGGGAGCAAGGGCCTCATATGAGAAGGAGGTCCACAACATCATAGCTAACTGAGAGGTGAGACGAAAGAATTATCAGCCAAGATAAGAGTACTTGGTGCGTTAGAAGGGACTTCCAAACAGTGAGGCGAGCTGGGAACTAGCAGATGACTTATGCCAGTTCAGGGACTAAATCAGGCAGTACCATGCAGAAGACGTAATGAGGGCATTGTACAATCAGGTGGGAGAGAATGTCACATCTTGGGTGGGTTCGCCAGGCACATCAGGTGCAACAGTAGGAGAGCCAAAAGTTAAGGCCTACAGACCAGGCGTACTGGCAGGTATCTGCATGCAAAGCCTAGCAAACGAGTTCAAAACGCCCGCCCGACTTGCAGGCCAGCCCGTGAGACTAAGGCCTAGCATACATGCTGCTCGCACCATATCCAAAAGGGCCCAAGGTGCTGGACACACAAGGGAAGCTTCTGGAAGCAGGCAGGATCAGTAGGAGCATTCTAGCAGATTTGGTTGACCTTAAAAATCAGGAGTTGGCATCCTGATTGATTGTAATCCCACGATTTTAGCCTTTATTCTAGGGATATTGCCATTAACTTGTAGCTGGAGCCTCAACTATAAATAGAGGGTTGCTCCACCCTCATTTGTACAGCATCAAACACTTCTGTTTCAATGAATACAAGAGTATTTCCAGAATTCTGTCTTGTTCATCCTGTTTCTCTTTAACTTGCATAATCAGCCAGGATTCTGAGTCTAAGGTCGGAGCCCATGACATTAGCACATCTTCATATTGCTACCCTTCCAATGCCATTTTTATGGCTTGTAAATTCATACAATGGTCTCGTAAGCCTTCATGTGAAGTTTCGTGGCAAGATGACTCATTTTTTATTTTTCACGATTTTTTAAACTTTTTGGGGTTTGGAATTTTTTAAAATTTTTTTAGAAAGATTTTGGTCCCTAAATTTGGTATAGGTGATCCTTGTATTTTTTTTGGCATGCACAAAAAAATTCAGCTAAAAACTCTAGGTGGAGAAGATTTTGTGACCGTTTGAAAAAAGTATCCCCATTTCAGACACTTTAATGGCTACTGGCAGCAAACCTATAAAATCTCAAATGCTCTTTAAGGGGGTGTGAGTTCTAGAGGTTTGATGAGGGATAGGGGGCCAATATAAGGGTCAAGTACCAGCACCCATCGCACATCATGTGTGCACACCCCCTGGCCCCCCGAATCGCTAGAACCCCCAATGCGCCGATTAGGCTCTCCGACGATGCGTCGATGATGCTCCAGTGATGGTGCCCTGGCCAAAAAAAATGCAGCACCAGCACATGCCCGAGCCTAGCATGTTCACCATGGCTCAAAATCTTAGACTGGGAATGAACTCCGTATGCTTAGCCATGGAATGAACTCTGTATGCCTAGGCCAACCCATGAACGAGCATACGGGCGCTCAGTCAATCGGAGAGGTAGAATGCGCAAGCTGGGGATCGACCCGGTCCCCCCCTACATGCTGTGGATTGTGCTACTACAACCCTTGGTTCGATCCAATCTTAGACTGGGAATGAACTTCGTATGCATAAGTTAACCCACGAAACGAGCATACGGGCGTTGAGCCGACCGAAGAGGCATAATCCGTAAGCCGGGGATCGGCTCGGTCCCCCTCTGCATGCTACCAGTCCCGCTGCCACAACCCTCGGTCTGGCTGGGGCTTAGACATGGAATGAACTCCCTATGCCTAAGCCAACCCACAAAACGGGTGTGCGGGTGCTCAGCTGGTCGGAGAGCCAGAATGCGTAAGCCGAGGATCGACCCGATCCCCCCTGCATGCTACCGATCCTGCTACCGCAACCCTCGGTCCGATCCGATCTTAGACTGGGAATTAACTTCGTATGCTTAGACTGGGGATGAACTCTGTATGCCTAAGTCAACCCACAAAACGAGCATGCGGGCGTTCACCCGACCAGAAAGGCAGGATGTGCAAGCCGCGGATCGAACGGGTGGTAGGTGGGTTCAAGCACATCTTCATATTTTTGCCATTCCAATGTGATTTTTATGGCTTGTAAATTCATACAATGGTCCCCTAAGCCGTCATGTGAAGTTTCGTGGCAAGACAACCCTTTTTCTATTTTTCATGATTTTTGAAACTTTTTGCGATTCGAGATTTTTTAAAATTTTTTTAGAAAGAGTTTTGTCCCAAAATTTGGTAGAGGTGATCCTTGTATTTTTTTTGGCATGCACAAAAAAGATTCAGCTAAAAACTCAAAGTGGAGAAGATTTTCTGACCGTTTGAAAAAAGTGTCCCCATTTCAGACACTTTAATGGCTAGTGGCAGCAAACCTATAAAATCTCAAATGCTCTTTAAGGGGGTGTGAGTTCTCGAGGTTTGATGAGGGATAGGGGGCCAACATAAGGGCCAAGTAACAGCACCAATCGCACATCATGTGCGCACACCCTCCGGCCCCCCAATCATCGAAACCCCCAATGCTGTCGGTTAGGCTCTCTAGCGATGGTGCCCCGGGCGAAAAAAATGTGGCACCAGCACATGCTCGAGCCCAACATGTGCACCGTGGCTCAAAATCTTAGACTGGGAATGAACTCCATATGCCTAGAGATGGAATGAACTCCGTATGCCTAAGCCAACCCACGAAACAAGCATGCGGGCGCTCAGCTGGCCGAAAAGGTAGAATTCGCAAGATGGGGATCGACCTGCACCCAACCCTGCGTGCTGTCGATCCTGCTGTCGCAACCCTCAGTCTGGTCCTATCTTAGACTAGTATTGAACTTTGTATGCATAAGTCAACCCACGAAATGAGTGTGCGAACGGGTGTTGAGCCGACTAAAGAGGCATAATGCGCAAGCCGAGGATCGACCCGGTCCCCCTTTGCGTGCAGCCAGTCTCGTTGCCACAACCCTCGGTCTGACTGGGGCTTAGACATAGAATGAACTCTCTATGCCTAACACAACTGATGACACGACCGGGCGGGCGCTCAGCCGACCGAAGAGGTAGAATGCGTAAGCCAGGGATCGGCCTGGTCCCCCCTGCGTGCTGCCGATCCTGCTGTCACAACCCTCGGTCCGATCTGATCTTAGACTGGGAATGAACTCTGTATGCTTAGACTGGGGATGAACTCCGTATGCCTAAGTCAACCTACAAAATGAGCGTGCGAGCGCTCAGCTGACCGGAGAGGTCGATCAGAAAGGCATAATGCATAAGCCGAGGATCAGCCCGGTCTTCCTCTACGTGCTACCGATCCCGCTGCTGGTCCTGTTGCCAGAACCCTCGATCCGATTAGGGCTTAGACATGGAATGAACTTTGTATGCCTAAGCCAACCTATGAAATGAGTGTACCGGCACTCAGTCGGTCGGAGAGGCAGAATGCGTAAGCTGGGGATCGGCCTGATCCCCCTGCGTGCTATCGATCCTGCTACCGCAACCCTCGGTCCGGTTCGATCCTAGACTGGGAATGAACTCCGTATGCTTAGACTAGGGATGAACTCCGTATGCCTAAGTCAACCCATGAAACGAGCGTACGGGCACTCAGCCGACCGAAGAGGCTAGCTAGAGAGGCATAATGCGCAAGCTGATCGGAGAGGTAGAATACGCAAGCCGGGGATAGACCTGGTCCCCCCTGCATGCAATAGATCCTGCTATCACAACGCTCGATCCAGTCTGATCTTAGACTGTGAATGAACTTTATATGCTTAGACTGGGCATGAATTTCGTATGCCTAAGTCAACCCACGAAACGAGCGTACGGCCGCTAAACCGGCCGAAAAGGCATAATGTGCAAGCCAGGGACCGGCCCAGTCCCCCTCTGCGTGCTGCCGGTTCTGTTGCCACAACCCTCGGTTCGATTGGGGTTAGACATGGAATGAACTCGCTATGCCTAAGCCAACCCATGAAACGGGTGTGCGGGGGCTCAACTGGCCAGAGAGGCAGAATGCGCAAGTCAGGGATCGGCCCGGTTCCCCCTATGTGGTGTCGATCCTACTACAACAACCATCGGTCTAGTTTGATCTTAGTCTGTGATGCTCTGGCGATGGTGCCCCGGGTGAAAAAAATACGGCACCAACACATGCCCGAGCCCAGCATGTGCATCGTGGCTCAAAATCTTAGACTGGGAATGAACTCCGTATGCTAAGACATGGAATGAACTCCGTATGCTAAGACATGGAATGAACTCCGTATGCCTTAGCCAACCCATGAAATGAGCGTGTGGGCGCTCAGTCAGTCAGAGAGGCAGAATGTGTAAGCCGAGGATCAACCCGATCCCCCTTGTGTGCTATCGATCCTGCTATCGCAACCCTCGATCCGAGTTGATATTAGACTGGGAATGAACTACGTATGATTAGACTAGGGATGAACTCTGTATGCCTAAGTCAACCCACGAAATGAGCGTGCGGGCACTCAGTCGACCAGAGAGGCCGATCGGAGAGGCAAAATGCACAAGCCGGGGATCAACCCAATCCCCCTCTACGTGCTGCTGATCCTTCTTTCGTAACCCTCGGTCTGGTCCGATCTTAGACTGGGAATGAACTCTGTATGCTTAGATTGGGATGAACTCCATATGCCTAAGTCAACCCACAAAACGAGTGTGCGGGCACTCAGCCGACCAGACAGGCAGGATGCGCAAGCCGAGGATCGAACGGGTGGTAGGTGGGTTCAAGCACATCTTCATAGTTCTGTCGTGCCAATGCCATTTTTATGGCTTGTAAATTCATACAATGGTCCCCTAAGCCTTCATGTGAAGTTTCGTGGCAAGACGACCCGTTTTTTATTTTTCATGATTTTCAAAACTTTCTGTGGTTCGGGATATTTTAAAATTTTTTTAGAAAGAGTTTTGTCCCCAAATTTGGTAGAGGAGATTCATGTATTTTCTTCAGCATGCACAAAAAAATTTGGCTAAAAATTTGAAGTGGAGAAGATTTTGGGACCGTTTGAAAAAAGTGTCCCCATTTCAGACACTTTAATAGCTACTGGCAGCAAACCTATAAAATCTCAAATGCTCTTTAAGGGGGTGTGAGTTCTCAAGGTTTGACAAGGGATAGGTGGCCAATATAAGGAACAAGTACCAGCACCCATCATATATCATGTGCGCACACCCCCCGGCCCCCCCAATCGTCGGAACCCCTAATGCCGTCGATTAGGCTCTCTGGCGATGGTGCCCTGGGCAAAAAAAATATGGCACCAGCACATGCCCAAGCCCAGCCTACACTGGGGATGAACTCCGTATGCCTAATTCAACCCACGAAATGAGCATACGGGCACTCAGTCGGCCGATAAGGCCTACCGAAGAGGCATAATACGTAAGTCGAGGATTAACCCGATCCCCCTCTGCGTGCTGTCGATCCCGCTGCAGGTCTTACTGCCACAACCCTCGGTTAGGTTGGGGCTTAGACATGGAATGAACTCTGTATGCCTAAGCCAACCCACGAAATGAGCGTGCAGGCACTCAACCGGTCGAAGAAGTAGAATGCGCAAGCCAGGGATCGACCCAATCCCCCCCTGCGTGCTGTAGATCCTGTTACTAGTCCTGCTGTTGCAACCCTCGATCTGGACTAATCTTAGACTGGGAATGAACTCCGTATGCCTAGACAAGGAATGAACTCCGTATGCCTAAGCCAACCCATGAAACGAGCGTGCAGGCACTCAGCCGGTCGAAGAGGCAGAATGTGCAAGCCGGGGACCGGCTCGGTCCCCTCAACGTGCTATCAATCCTGCTACCGCAACCCTCGGTCTGGTCCAATCTTAGACTGGGAATTAACTCCATATGCTAAGGTCAACCCACGAAACGAGCGTACGGGTGCTGAACATGCTAGAGAGGCATAAGGCACAAGCCGGGGATCGGCCCGGTCCCTCCTGTGAGCTGCCGATCCTGCTATTGGTCTTGCTGCCGCAACCCTCGGTCCAATCCTATCTTAGACTGGGAATGAACTCTGTATGCTTAGACATGGAATGAACTCCGTATGCCTAAGCCAACCCATGAAACAAGTGTGCGGGTACTCAGCCTATCGGAGAGGCAGAATGCGCAAGCTGGGGATTGACCCAGTCCTCCCCTGTGTGCTGTCGATCCTGCTGCTGGTCCTACTACCGCAACCCTCAGTCGGGTTTGATCTTAGACTGGGAATGAACTCCATATGCTTAGACATGGAATGAACTCCGTATGCCTAAGTCAACCCATGAAACGAGCTTGCGGGCGCTGAGCCGACCGGAGAGGTAGAATGCGCAAGTCAGAGAGGCATAATGTGCAAGTCGGGGATCGGCCCGATCCCCCCCTGTGTGCTGTTGATCCTGCTGCCGCAACCCTCGGTCCGGGCCAATCTTAGACTAGGAATGAACTCCATATGCCTAAGTCAACCCACAAAACGAGCGTACGAGCTCTGAGTCGGTCGGAGAGGCATAACGCGTAGGTTGGGGATCGATTCGATCCCCCTTTGCGTGCTACCAGTCCCACTGCCACAACCCTTGATCCAGCTAGGGCTTAGACTTGGAATGAACTCCCTATGCCTAAGCCAACCCACGAAACAGGCGTGCGGGAGCTCAGTTGGTCGGAGATGTAGAACGCGTAAGCCGGGGATCGGCCCGGTCCACCCTGCATGCTGTCGATCATACTATCGCAACCCTCGGTCTGATCCGATCTTAGATTGGGAATGAACTCCTTATGCTTAGACTGGGGATGAACTCCGTATACCTAAGTCAACCCACGAAATGAGCGTGCGGGCGCTCAGTCGACCAGAGAGGCAGGATGCGAAAATCGGGGATCGAACGTGCAGTAGGTGGGTTCAAGCACATCTTCAAGTTTTTGCTGTGCCAATGCCATTTTTATGGCTTGTAAATTCATACAATGGTCCCCTAAGCCTTCATGTGCAGTTTCGTGGACGACCCATTTTCTATTTTTTATGATTTTTTAAACTTTTTATGGTTCGGGGTTTTTTAAAATTTTTTTAGAAAGAGTTTTGTCACCAAATTTGGTAGAGGTGATCCATGTACTTTTGTTGGCATGCACAAAAAAATTTAGCTAAAAACTCGAAGTGGAGAAGATTTTGTGACCGTTTCAAAAAAGTGTCCCCATTTCAGACACTTTAATGGCTACTGGTAGCAAACCTATAAAATCTCAAATGCGCTTTAAGGGGGTGTGAGTTCTCGAGGTTTGATGAGGGATAAGGGGCCAATATAAGGGCCAAGTACCAGCACCCATCGCACATCATGTACGCACACCCCTCGGCCCCCCCAATCGTCGAAACCCCCAATGTCGTCGGTTAGGCTCTCCGGTGATCCTCCGACGATGGTGCCCCAGGCAAAAAAAATGCGACACCAGCACATGTCCAAGCCCAGCATGTGTACCGTTGGTCAAAATCTTAGACTGGGAAAGAACTCCGTATTCTTAGTCATGGAATGAACTCCGTATGCCTAAGCCAACCCATGAAACGAGCGTGTGGGCGCTCAGCCGATCGGAGAGGCAGAATGCGCAAGCTGGGGATCGGCTCGGTCCCCCTTGCATGTTGTCGATCCTGCTGTCACAACCCTCGGTCTAGTTTTATCTTAGACTGGGATGAATTTTGTATGCATAAGTCAACCTACGAAATGAGCGTGAGAGCGCTGAGCCGGCCGATGAGGCATAATGTGCAAGTCGGGGATCAGCCCGGTCCCCCTCTGCGTGTTGCCGGTCTTGCTGCCACAACCCTCGGTCCGGCTGGGGCTTAGACATGGAATGAACTCCCTATGCCTAAGCCAACCCATGAAACGGGCGTGCGGGCGCTCAATCGGTCGGAGAGGCATAATGCATAAGTCGGGGTGCGTGCTGCCAATCCTGCTACCGCAACCTTCGGTCCGATCTGATCTTAGACTGGGAATGAACACCGTATGCTTAGACTGGGGATGAACTCCGTATGCTTAAGTCAACCCACGAAACAAGCATGCGGGAGCTCAACCGGTCGGAGAGGCATAATGCACAAGCCAGGGATCAACCCGGTCCCTCTCTGCGTACTGCCGGTCCTGCTGCCACAACCCTCGATCCGGCTGGGGCTTAGACATGGAATGAACTCCATATGCCTAAGCCAAGCCACAAAATGAGCTTGCGGATGCTCAGCTGACCAAAGCGGTAGAATACGTAAGTCGAGGATCAACCCAGTCCCCCCTGCGTGCTACCGATCCTACTGCTGGTCTGACTGTCGCAACCCTTGGTCCGATCCAATCTCAGACTAGGAATGAACTCCATTTGCTTAGACATGGAATGAACTCCTATGCCTAAGCCAACCTATGAAACGAGCGTGCGGGCGCTCAGCCGACCGATGAGGCAGAATGCACAAGCTGGGGATCAGCCCGATCCCCCCTACGTGCTGTTAATCCTGCTACCACAACCCTCAGTCTGATCCGTCTTAGACTGCGAATGAACTTTGTATGCCTAAGTCAACCAACGAAACGAGCGTACGACCGCTGAGCCGGTCAAAGAGGTATAATGGTAGGTTGGGGATTGGCCCGGTCCCCCTCTACGTGCTACCAGTTCCGCTGCCAAAACCCTCGGTCCGACTAGGGCTTAGACATTGAATGAACTCCCTATGCCTAAGCTAACCCACGAAACGGGTGTGCGGGCGCTCAGTTAGTCAGAGAGGCAGAATGCACAAGTCGGGGATCGACTCGGTCCCCCCTTCGTGCTATCGATCCTGCTACCGATCCTGCTACCGTAACCCTCGATCTGGTCTGATCTTAGACTGGGAATGAACTCCGTATGCTTAGACTGGGGATGACCTATGTATGCCTAAGTCAACCCACAAAACGAGCGTGTGGGTACTCAACCGGCCGAAGAGGCATAATGCGTAAGTCGAGGATCAGCCCGATCCCCTTCTGCGTGCTGTCGATCCCGTTACCGGTCCTGCTGCCACAACCCTCGGTTTGACTGAGGCTTAGACATGGAATGAACTCCGTATGCCTAAGTGAACCCATGAAATGAGTGTGTGGGTGCTCAGCCAGCCGGAGAGGCAGAATGCACAAGCCGGGGATCGACCCGGTCCCTCCCTGTGTGCTGTCGATCCTGTTACTATTCCTACTGTCGTAACCCTCGGTCCGGTCTGATCTTAGACTGGGAATGAACTCCGTATGCTTAGACATGGAATGAACTCCGTATGCCTAAGTAAACCCACGAAACGAGCCTACGGGCGCTCAACCGGCCACTGAGGTAGAATGCGCAAGTCGGGGATCAACCCGGTCCCCCCTTGCTTGCTGTCAATCCTGCTGTCGCAACCCTTGGTCCGGTTTGATCTTAGACAGGGAGTGAACTTCGTATGCCTAAGTCAACCCATGAAATGACCGTGCGGGCGCTGAGCTGGCCGAAGAGGCATAATACGCAAGCCGAGGATCGGCCCGGTCCCTCTCTGTGTGCTGTCGGTCCCGCTACCACAACCCTCGGTCTAACTGAGGCTTAGATATGGAATGAACTCCCTATGCCTAAGCCAACCTACGAAATAGGCTTCTGGGCGCTCAGCAGGTCGGAGAGGTAGAATGCACAAGCTGAGGATTGGCTCGGTCCGCCCTGCGTGCTGTCGATCCTGCTGTCGTAACCCTCAGTCCGGTTTGATCTTAGACTGGGAATGAACTCCATATGCTTAGACTAGGGATGAACTCCGTATGCCTAAGTCAAGCCACAAAACGAGCGTGTGGGCGCTCAGCCGACCAAAGAGGCAGGATGCGCAAGCCAGGGATCGAACGGGTGGTAGGTGGGTTCATGCACATCTACATATTTCCACCTTGCCAATGCCATTTTTATGGCTTGTAAATTCATACAATGGTCCCCTAAGCCATCATGTGAAGTTTCGTGGCAAGACGACCCGTTTTGTATTTTTCATGATTTTTGAAACTTTTTGTGGTTCGAGATTTTTTAAAATTTTTTTAGAAAGATTTTTGTGCCCAAATTTGGTAGAGGTGATCCTTGTATTTTTTTCAGCTTGCATAAAAAAATTCAGCTAAAAACTCGAAGTGGAGAAGATTTTACGACCGTTTGAAAAAAGTGTCCCCATTTCGAACACTTTAGTGACTACTGGCAGCAAACCTATAAAATCTCAAATGTTCTTTAAGGGGGTGTGAGTTCTCAAGGTTTGATGAGGGATAGGGTGCCAATATAACAGCCAAATACCAGCATTGATCGCACATCATGTGCACACACCGTTGGTTAGGCTCTCCGGTGATGCTCCGACGATGGTGCCCCGATCGAAAAAAATATGGCAGCAGCACATGCCCGAGGCCAGCATGTGCACCGTGCCTCAAAATCTTAGACTGGAAATGAACTCCTTATGTTTAGAGATGGAATGAACTCCGTATGCCTAAGCCAACAAATGAAACGAGTGTGCGGGCGCTAAGCCGGTCGGGGATGCAAAATGCGCAAGTCGGGGATCGACCTAGTCCCCCCTGCGTGCTATCAATCCTACTGTCTCAACCCTCGGTCCGATTCGATCTTAGACTGGGAATGAACTCCGTATGCATAAGTCAACCCATGAAACAAACGTTTGGGTGCCGAGCCGGCCGAAGAGGCATAATGCGCAAGCTGGGGATCGGCCCAGTCCCCCTTTGTGTGCTATCGGTCCCACTACCACAACCCTCGGTCCGACTGGGGCTCAGACATGGAATGAACTCCTTATGCCTAAGCCAACCCACAAAATGGACGTGTGGGCGCTCAGCTCACCGGAGAGGCAGAATGCACAAGCCGGGGATCGGCCCAGTCCCTCATGCGTGCTGCCGATCCTGCTGTCGCAACCCTCGGTCTGGTCCGATCTTAGACTGGGAATGAACTCCGTATGCTTAGTCTGAGGATGAACTCCGTATGCCTAAGTCAACCCATGAAACGAGCGTGCGGGCACTCAGCCGACCGAATCGGCCGACCAAAAAGGTCGGTCGAAGAGGTATAATGCGGAAGCTGGGGATCAACCCGGTCCCCCTCTGTGTGCTGTCGATCCCGCTGCCGATCTTGCTACCACAACCCTCGGTCCGACTGGGGCTTAGACATGGAATGAACTCCGTAAGCCTAAGCCAACCCATGAAACGAGAGTGCGGACACTCAACCGACCGGAGAGGTAGAATGCGTAAGTCGGGGATCGGTCTGGTCCCCCCCTGCGTACTACCAATCCTGCTGCTGGTCTTGTTACCGTAACCCTCGGTCGGGTCTGATCTTAGACTGGGAATGAACTCCGTATGCTTAGACATGGAATGAACTCCGTATGCCTAAGCCAATCCATGAAACGAGCGTGCGGGAGCTCAGCCAGTCCGAGAGGTAGAATGCACAAGTTGGGGACCAGTCCGGTCCCCTCTGTGTGCTATCGATCTTGCTATAGCAACCCTCGGTCTGTTCCAATCTTAGACTGGGAATGAACTCTGTATGCCTAAGCCAACCCATGAAATGAGCCTGCGGGCATTCAGCCAGTCGAAAAGGCATAATGCGCAAGCCGAGGATTGGCCCGGTCTCCCTCTGCATGCTACCGGTCCCGCTGCCACAACCCTTGGTCTGGTGGGGGCTCAGACAAGGAATGAACTCCCTATGTCTAAGCCCACCCACAAAACGGGCCTGCGGGCATTCAGCCGATCGGAGAGGCAGAATGCGCAAGCCAGGGATCGACCCGATCCCCCTTATGTGCTGTCGATCCTACTGCCGCAACCCTCAGTCCGATCCGATCTTAGACTGAGAATGAACTCCGTATGCTTAGACTAGGGATGAACTCCGTATGCCTAAGTCAACCCACGAAACGAGCATGCGGGCGCTCAGCCGACCAGAGAGGCAGGATGCGCAAGCTGGGGATCGAACGAATGGTAGGTGGGTTCAAGCATATCTTCATATTTCTGCCATGCCAATGCCATTTTTATGGCTTGTAAATTCATGCAATGGTCCCCTAAGCCTTCATGTGAAGTTTCATGGCAAGACGACCTATTTTTTATTTTTCACGATTTTCAAAACTTTTTACGGTTCGGGATTTTTTAAAATTTTTTTAGAAAGAGTTTTGTCCCTAAATTTTGTACAGGTGATCCTTGTATTTTTGTTGGCATGCACAAAACAATTCAGCTAAAAACTCGAAGTGGAGAAGATTTTTTGATCGTTTGAAAAAAGTGTCCCCATTTCAGACATTTTAATGGCTACTGGCAGCAAACCTATAAACTCTCAAATGCTCTTTAAGCGGGTGTGAGTTCTCGAGTTTTGATGACGGATAGGGGGCCAATATAAGGGCCAAGTACCAGCACCCATCACACATCATTTTCGCACACCCCCCGGGCCCCCCAATCATCGGAACCCTCAATGCCGTCGGTTAGGCTCTCCGGTGATGCTCCGGCGATGGTGCCCCAGTCGAAAAAAATGCGGCGCCAGCACACACCCTAGCCCAGCACGTGCACCTGGCTCAAAATCTTAGATTGGGAATGAACTCCGTATGTTTAGAGATGAAATGAACTCTGTATGCCTAAGCCAACCCATGAAACGAGCGTACGGGTGCTAAACCGGTTGGAGAGGCAAAATGCGCAAGGCGGGGATCGACCCAGTCCCCCCTTGTGTGCTATCAATTATGCTGTTGCAACCCTCGGTCTGATTCGATCTTAGACTAGGAATGAACTCCGTATGCATAAATCAACCCACGAAACGAGCGTTCGGGCGCTGAGCCGATCGAAGAGGCATAATGCGCAAGTTGGGGATCGGCTCGGTCCCCCTCTATGTGCTGTCGATCCCACTGCCACAACCCTTGATCCGACTGGGGCTCAGACATGGAATGAACTCCTTATGCCTAAGCCAACCCACGAAACGAACATGCAGGCGCTCAGCAGGCCAGAGAGGCAGAATACGTAAGATGGGGATCCGCTCTGTCCTTCCTGCATGCTGCTGATCCTGTTGCTGGTCCTGCTATCACAACCCTCAGTTTGGTATGATCTTAGACTGGGAATGAACTCCATATGCTTAGACATGGAATGAACTCCGTATGCCTAAGCCAACCCACAAAACGAGCGTACGGGCACTCAGTCGGTCGGAAAGGCAGAATGCGCAAGCCAGGGATCGGCCCGGTCCCCCTGCGTGCTATCGATCCTGCTGCCGCAACCCTCGATCTGGTTTGATCTTACACTAGGAATGAACTTCATCTGCCTAAGTCAAACCATGAAACAAGCGTGCGGGCGTTGAGCTGGCCAGAGAGGCATAATACGCAAGTCGGGGATCGGCTCGATCCCCCTTTACATGCTATTGGTCCCGCTGCACAAAGCTCGGTCCGGCTGGGGCTTAGACATGGAATGAACTCACTATGCCTAAGCCAACCTACGAAATAGGTGTGCGGGTGCTCAACCAGCCGAAGAGGCAGAGTAGGCAAGCCGAGGATCAACCCGGTCCCCTCTGCATGCTATCGATCCTGCTACCGCAACCCTCGGTCTAGTCTGATCTTAGACTGGGAATGAACTCTATATGCTTAGACTGGGGATGAACTTCGTATGCCTAAGTCAACCCATGAAATGAGCGTGCGGGCGCTCAATCGGTCGGAGAGGTCGGCTGGAGAGGCATAATGGGCAAGTTGGGGATAAACCCGATCCCCCTCTACGTGCTGCTGATCCTGCTGTCAGTCCTGCTACCACAGCCCTCGGTCTGGCTGGGGCTTAGACATGGAAAGAACTCTGTATGCCTAAGCCAACCCATGAAACAAGCATGCGGGCGCTCAGCCGGTTGGAGAGGTAGCATGCACAAGCTGGGGATCGACCCGGTGCCCCCTACGTGCTGTCGATCCTGCTGCTGGTCCTGCTGTCACAACCCTTGATCTGGTCCGATCTTAGACTGGGAATGAACTCCGTATGCATAGACATGGAATGAACTTTATATGCCTAAGCCAACCCACGAAACGAGCCTGCGGGCACTCAGCCGATCAGAGAGGTCGAATGCGTAAGTTGGGGATCGGCCCGGTCCCCCTTACGTGCTGTCGATCCTGTTGCCGTAACCCTCGGTCGTGTCCGATCTTAGATTGGAAAGAACTCCTTATGCTTAGACTGGAAATGAACTCCGTATGCCTAAGTCAACCCTCGAATCGAGCGTGCGGGCATTGAGCTGGCCGAAGAGGCATAATACGCAAGTCAGGGATCGGCCCGATCCTCCTCTGCATGCGGTCGGTCCCGCTACCACAACCCTCAGTCCAGTTAGGGCTTAGATATGGAATGAACTCCCTATCCTAAGCCAACCCACGAAATGGGCGTACGGGCGCTTAGCCGACTAGAGAGGCAGAATGCGTAAGCCAGGGATCAGCTCGGTCCCTCCTACGTGCTGCCTATCCCGCAGTCGTAACTCTTGATCCGGTCTGATCTTAGACTGGGAATGAACTCCGTATGCTTAGACTGGGGATGAACTCCGTATGCCTAAGTCAACACACGAAATGAGCATGCGGGTGCTCAGCCAGCTGGAAAGGTCACCCGGAGAGGCAGAATGCTTAAGCCAGGGATTAGCCCGATCCCTTTTTGCATGCTGTCGATCCCACTGCCGGTCCTGCTGCCAAAACCCTCGGCCCGGCTGGGGCTTAGACATGGAATGAACTCCGTATGCATAAGGAAACCCATGAAACAAGCGTGCGGGTGCTCAACCGATCGAGAGGCAGAATGCACAAGCCAAGGATTGGCCCGGTCCCTCCTACGTGCTGTCGATCTTGCTACTGGTCCTGCTGCCGCAACCTTTGGTCCGGTTCGATCTTAGACTGGGAATGAACTTTGTATGCTTAGACATGGAATGAACTTCGTATGCTTAGACAAGGAATGAACTCCATGCTGCCGGTTTCGCTGCCACAACCCTCGGTCCGACTGAGCTTAGACATGGAATGAACTCCCTATGCCTAAGCCAACCCATGAAACGGGAGTGTAGGCGCTCAGCCAACCGAAGAGGCGGAATGCGCAAGTCGGGGACTGGCTCGGTCCCCTCTAGGTGTTGTCGATCCTGCTGTTGGTCCTGCTATCGCAACCCTCGGTCTGGTCCGATCTTAGATTGGGAATGAACTCCGTATGCTTAGACGTGGAATGAACTCCGTATGCCTAAGCCAACCCATGAAACAAGCGTGCGGGTGCTTAGCCGATCGGAGAGGCAGAATGCACAAGCCGGGGATCGGCCCGATCCCCCTACGTGCTGTCGATCCTGCTGTCGCAACCCTCGGTCTGATCTGATCTTAGACTGGAAATGAACTCCGTATGCATAAGTCAACCCATGAAACAAGTGTGTGGGCGCTGAGCCGACCGAAGAGGCATAATGCGTAAGCCGGGGGTCGGCCCGGTCCCCCTCTGCGTGATGCTAGTCCCGCTGCCACAATCCTCAGTCCGGTTGGGGCTTAAACATGTAATGAACTCCCTATGCATAAGCCAACCCATGAAACGAGCATGCGGGCGCTCAGTTGGCTGGAGAGGCAGAATGCGCAAGCCGGGGAATGGCCCAGTCCCCCAAGCGTGTTGTCGATCTTGCTACCGCAACCCTCAGTCTGGTCTGATCTTAGACTGGGAATGAACTCCATATGCTTAGATTGGGGATGAACTTCGTATCCCTAAGTCAACCCACGAAACGAGCGTACGAGTGCTCAATCGGTAGGAGAGGCCGGCTTGAGAGGCATAATGTGCAAGCCGAGGCTCAGCCCCGATCCCCCTCTGCATGTTGTCGATCCCGCTGTTGGTCCTACTGCCACAACCCTCAATTCGGCTGGGGCTTAGACATGGAATGAACTCTGTATGCCTAAGCCAACCCATGAAACGAGCGTGCGGGCGCTCAGTCCCCCCTGCGTGCTGTCGATCCTGCTGCCGCAACCCTTGGTCCAGTCCGATCTTAGACTAGGAATGAACTTCGTATGCTTAGACATGGAATGAACTCCATATGCCTAAGGCAACACACGAAACGAACGTGTGGGTGCTCAGCCGGTCGGAGAGGCAGAATGTGCAAGCCGGGATCAGCCCGGTCCCCCCTGCGTGCTGTCGATCCTGCTATAGCATCCCTCGGTCTAGTCTAATCTTAGACTGGGAATGAACTCCGTATGCCTAAGTCAACCCACGAAACGAGCGTGCGGGCGCTGACCCGACCGGAGAGGCATAATGTGCAAATCGAGGATCGACCCAGTCCCCCTCTACATGCTGCCAGTCCCGCTACCACAGGCCTCAGTCCGGCTGGGGCTTAGACATGGAATGAACTACCTATGCCTAATCCAACCCATGAAATGAGCATGCGGGCGCTCAACCGGCCGGAGAGGCAGAATGCGCAAGCCGGGGATCAGTTCGGTCCCCCGTGCGTGCTGTTGATCCTAATATCGCAACCCTCGGTCCAGTCATATCTCAGACTGGGAATGAACTTTGTATGCTTAGACTGGGGATGAACTCCGTATGCCTAAGTCAACCCACGAAACGAGCGTGCTGGCGCTCAGCCGACCAGAGAGGCAGGATGCGCAAGCCAAGGATCGAATGGGTGGTAGGTGGGTTCAAGCACATCCTCATATTTCTGCCATGCCAATGCCATTTTTATGGCTTGTAAATTCTTACAATGGTCCCCTAAGCCTTCATGTGAAGTTTTGTGGCAAGACGACCCGTTTTTTATTTTTCATGATTTTTGAAACATTTTACGGTTTGGTATTTTTTAAAATTTTTTTAGAAAGAGTTTTGTCCCAAAATTTGGTGGAGATGATCCTTGTATTTTTATTGGCATGCACAAAAATATTCAGCTAAAAACTCGAAGTGGAGAAGATTTTGTGACCGTTTGAAAAAAGTGTCCCCATTTCAGATACTTTAATGGCTACTGGTAGCAAACCTATAAAATCTCAAATGCTCTTTAAGGGGGTGTGAGTTCTTGAGGTTTGATGAGGGATAGGGGGCCAATATAAGGGCCAAGTGTCATGCCCTTGGCGGGCATGCCAGGCACATCAGGCGCACCAGCAGGCGAGCCAGAGGTTGAGGCCTGCAGACCTGGCGTGCTGGCGGGTATCTGCACGTAAAGCCTAGTAAACGAGTTCAGAACGCCCGCCTAACTTGCAGGCCAGCCCGTGAGACCAGGACCTGGCATACAAGCTGCCCGTACCACATCCAAAAGGGCCAAAGGTGCTAGACACGCAAGGGATGCTTCTAGAACTAGGCAGGATCAGCAGCAGCATCCTGGCAGATTTGGTTAACCCTGAAAATCAGGAGTTAGCATCCTGATTGATTGTAATCTGTATAATCCCATGATTTTAGCCTTTATTCTAGGGATATTGCCATTAAGTGTAAGTTGGAGCCTCAACTATAAATAGAGGGCTGCTTCTCCCTCATTTGTACACCATCAAACACTTCTGTTTCAGTGAATACAAGAGCGTTTCCAGAATTCTGCCTTCTTATCCTGTTTCTCTTTAACTTGTGTAATCAGCCCTTCCTGTTGTTCTAGTGCCCGTATGCTTGTGTTTTAGGCTAACTTAGGCATAAAGGAGGAGATTCCAAGCCTAAGGCCGCACGATTTTTGAGTCTAAGGTCGGAGCCCGTGACAGTTGTATCAGAGCAAGTTTGATTCTGCGTGTTTGTGTTGTGCAAGTTAAAGGAGATGGCATCCCAAAGTGACACTGCTAACCAACAACCAAAGGCCCAGGAGCATGGGCATGAAAGAGGGAGGAAAGCCAGTTCTAGAGATATCTTGTCTACCATGGACGGTAGGCTGGCCAAGGTAGAGGTGACCATAGGCGACATGGGGGAGAAGCTTGAGGGGGTAGAGACTCACATTGCATCGCTAGACTCCATGGGGGAGGAGATCCAAAGTGAGCTGCAAGCTGCTCTCAACAAAGGCTTGGACATGTTCACCCAAAAGAATCAGACCTTGGAGGTTGAAATGCTGACCTTGTACGATGGCATGGAGGCCATGCACCAGCGGATGGAAGAGCTTACCAGTGAGCTCACTGCTTGCAAGACTGCCATTGGGAATGGCATGTTTGCCCAAAAGAATCAGACCTTGGAGGCTGAAGTGCTGACCTTGCACGATAGCATGGAGGCCATGCACCAGCGGATGGAGGAGCTTACCAGTGAGCTCGTTACTTGCAAGACTGCCATTGGGAATGGCATGTTTGCTGAGTGTCCAAGTCCAGATTGGATGTCCCCAAGCCTAAGGAGTTCAAGGGGACTAAGGCAGCCAAGGAAGTAGATAACTACCTTTGGGTTATGGAGCTGTACTTTCACACCATGGGCATGTAAGACGAGGCGATAAAGGTAAGCACCGCTACTATGTATCTGACTGATGTAGCCTTTTTATGGTAGAGGTGCATGTGTGATGATGTCAGGCATGGGAGCGCCAAGATTAGAACCTAGGCAGAGTTCCAAAAGGAGTTAAGAGAACAATTTTACTCGGAGTATGCCGATGATGAGGTGCGGGCAAAGTTACGCAGGCTGAGCCAGCAAGGGGACATAAGGGAGTATTTCCAAAAATTCTCTGAACTGATGCTATAGATCTCAGATCTAGGTGAGAGGGATGCCTTATTTGCTTTCATGGATGGGCTGAAGCCGTGGGTGAAGCATGAGCTACAAAGGAGAGGAGTTCATGACTTGGCTAAAGCCATGACTACTGCTGAGGCCTTGATAGAGTTCAAGCCTCTGAACAAGTTTGAGTCTACCAAGCCCAAGGGTAAGGGTAGGGATGATAGGGATTGAAAGAAGCAGTCCAAGGGGAAGGACCGTGATTGAGAGTCCAAGGATGGAGACCGCATGCTACCTATGTGGAGGGAGCCACATAGCGCATAATTACCCGTAGAAAGGCAAGCTGGCTGCTGTAGACAAGGACTCTAACGAGGAGCCAGAGTCAGAGGTAGCAAAGCTTAGGTCATTGGTGCTCAATGCTGTCCAGAGTAAGGGAAGTCACAAGCCAAAGGGCTTGATGTTTACTGATATGATGGTTGTGGGTCAGAAAGTGAGCGCACTGGTGGACACAAGTGCCTCACATCTTTTTATTTTACGTGATAGAGCCTGAAAGCTCAGACTAAAGGTGTAGAAAGGGACTCGTACCATCAAAACGGTGAACTCCAATGAAGTTCCAGCCATTGGAGTAGCGCGGGGAGTGGAGTTGTAGCTTGGAGATTGGAAAGGCAAGGAGACCATTGAGGTAATACCCCTTGAGGACTATGAGTTTGCGATTGGGTTCGATTTCCTTGTTCAGATTAACGCCCTCCTTGTACCTTTTGCCGATTGTGTTTGCATCTTGGATGCACGGTGCCAATGCCTAGTGCCATTGAGGAGAGGGTCTGGAGTTGGGTTTCGGGTGGTGTCAGCCATCCAATTTTCCAAGGTGGTAAGCAGACAAGAAGTCACTTTCTTGGCAGCCTTAAAATATGATGAGCCAAGGGAGAAGGAGACCGAGTCACCTTTGGAGGTGCTAAAAATGCTAAAGACCTTTAGTGATGTGATGCTTGCAAAGATACCTAGCAAGCTACCACCTAAGAGGGAGGTGGACCACAATATCGAGCTGGTGTTCGAGGCCAAGCCACTGGCTAGAGCCCCTTACCGAATGTCTCCACCAGAGTTTGAGGAGTGGAGGAAGCAGCTCAAAGAGTTAGTTGATGCTGGCTTCATCAAGCCATTGAAGGCACCCTATGGTGCACTAGTTCTATTTCAGCGCAAGCATGATGGGTCATTACGGCTATGCATAGATACTGGGCTTTGAACAAGCTGCCCATCAAGAACAAGTACCCCATCCCACTCATTACGGACTTGTTCGATCAACTTGGGAGTGCAAGGTGGTTCACCAAGCTGGATTTGAGGTCAGGCTACTATCAAGTCAGGATCGCGGAGAGAGATGAGCCAAAAATAGCATGTGTCACTCGGTATGGTTCGTATGAGTTCTTGGTGATGCCTTTCGAACTCACGAATGCCCTAGGAACATTCTGCACCCTTATGAACAAGGTACTTCAGTCATTCCTTGATCGGTTTATTATGGTTTATTTGGATGACATTGTGATCTACAGCCAGACTTTGAGAGAGCATGTAGACCACTTGAGATAGGTGTTCGAGGTGTTGCGGGTGCACAAGCTGTTTGTCAAGAGGGAGAAGTGCTCATTCACCCAGCAGGAGATCCTGTTCCTTGGCCATATAGTGGAAGGTGGCAGGATACGCATGGATGAAGGCAAGATACCCGCCATCTTGGAGTGGCAGCCACCAGCCAAGGTCACTGAGTTGAGATAGTTCCTTGGGCTGGTCAACTACTACAGGCGCTTCATCAAAGGTCACTCAGCAATAGCCACGCCATTGAATGACTTGCTCAAGAAAGGGAAAGCATAGGAGTGGAGCGCAGGGTGCCAGGAAGCCTTTGATAGGTTGAAGTAGGCTGTGATTGAAGAGCCAGCCTTGGCCTTGCTAGACCATGCCAAGCCGTATGAGGTGCATACGGATGCATCAGACTTTGCCATAGAGGGCGTGTTGATGTAGGAGGGACGTCCAGTCACGTTCAAGAGCAGGAAGCTGAACGAGACTGAGTGTAAGTACATGGTCCAAGAGAAGGAAATGACTGCAGTGGTGCACTGCTTGCGCACTTGGCGCCATTACCTGTTGGGGTCGAGGTTCATGGTTAGGACGGACAATGTGGCGACCAGCTACTTCCAGACGTAGAAGAAGCTATCGCCCAAGCAAGCGAGATGGCAAAATTTTCTTATGGAATTTGATTTCCAGATAGAGTACAAGCCAGGGTGAGCGAACCTAGGGGCAGACGCCCTGAGCAGGAAGGCTAACCTTGCTGCCATTAGCCAACCAGAGGGGTCACTGGTGCCACGCATTAAAGAGGGACTTGTTCATGATCCTACAGCCAAGGCTTTGATGGAGTACGCCCAGCAAGGTAAGACTTGGCAATTTTGGTTGCAGGATGGCTTGCTGTACACCAGGGGTAGTAGATTGTTTATGCCATAGCACGGGAAGCTCCGCAAGGAAGTTTTGCAAGAATGCCATGATTCAAGATGGGCTGGACTCCCCGGAGTGAGCCGTACCTTGGCGCTGATCGAGGATCGGTACTACTGGCCGCACATGAGGGACGATGTGAAGGCCTATGTGAAGACTTGTCTTGTGTGGCAACAGGACAAGGTGGAGCTCAAGAAACCAGGCGATCTCTTGAAGCCATTGCCAGTGCCAGAGCGACCATGGGAGAGTGTTTCTCTGGACTTTATAGTCGGTCTACCCAAAACAGATGGGTTTGGAAGCATCATGGTAGTGGTGGACAGGTTTTCCAAGTATGGAATCTTCATTCCAACAACCAAGGAGTGCCCAGTCGAGGAGGCAGCTCGATTGTTCTTGAAGAACATGGTTAAGTACTGGGGAGTACCGAGGACCATTGTTAGTGATCGGGACGGGCATTTCATGGGCAGGTTCTGGACTGAGTTGTTCAAGCGGTTGGGGTCAGACTTGAACTTTTCCACTAGCATGCATTCGCAGACGGATGGGTAGACAGAACGAGTGAATGGACTATTGTAAGTCTACCTCAAGCACTATGTGAGTGCCACACAAAAGGGCTGGCGAAAGCTGCTAGATATTGCGTAGTTTTCCTACAACTTGCAAAGGAGTGAGGCAACGAACTATAGCCCATTTAAGGTTGTGACAGGGCAACAACCACTAACACCCAATTCGATTGCTGCAGGTTATACAGGGCCAAATCTAGCAGTATACAAGTTTGCCAAGGCATGGCAGGAGCAAACTGACTTGGCCAGAGTTTGTCTACACAAGGTGGCCAAGAGGTCGAAGAAGTGGGCAGACCAAAATAGGTGGGATGTGCAGTTCCAGGTTAGAGACTTGGTATTGGTGAAGCTGCATCCCATTGTGCGCCATAGGGGGCTGCACAAAGGCCTAGTTCAGATGTATGAGGGACCTTTTCGAGTAGTCAAGAGGGTAGGCAAGGTTGCCTACAAGTTGGACATGCCACCCAAGCTGAGGGTACACCTGGTGTTCCATGTGAGCATGCTCAAGCCGTTCCATAAGGATAAAAGAGATCCAAGACAGGTAGAGTCAAAGCGTGTGCCATTGGGAGCAAGGGCCTCATATGAGAAGGAGGTCCACAGCATCATAGCTGATCGGGAGGTGAGATAGAAGAACTATCAGCCAAGAAAAGAGTACTTGGTGCATTGGAAGGGACTTCTAGATAGTGAGGCGAGCTAGGAACCTACAGAAGACTTATGGTAGTTCGGGGAAGATCAGGCAATACCATGCAGAAGACGTAACGAAGGCATTGCGCAATCAGGTAGGGGAGAATGTCACACCCTGGGCAGGCACGCCAGGCACACCAGGTGCACCAATAGACGAGCCAGAGGTTAAGGCCCACAGACCAGGCGTTCTGACGAGTATCTACGCGTAAAGCCTAGCAAACGAGTTCAGAATGCCTGCCCAACTTGCAGGCCAACCCGTGAGACCAAGGCCTGGCACACAAGCTACCCGCACCACATCCAGAAGGGCCCAAGGTGCTGGACATGCAATGGAAGCTTCTGGAAGTAGGCAGGATCAGCTGCAGCATCTTGGTAGATTTGGTTGACCGTGAAAATCAGGAGTTAGCATCCTGATTGATTGTAATCTGTATAATCCCATGATTTTAGCCTTTATTCTAGGGATATTGCCATTAAGTGTAAGCTGGAGCCTCAACTATAAATAGAGGGTTGCTTCTCCCTCATTTGTACACCATCAAACACTTCCGTTTCAGTGAATACAAGAGCATTTCCAGAATTCTACCTTCTTATCCTGTTTCTCTTTAACTTGCGTAATCAGCCCTTCCCGTTGTTCTAGTGCCCGTACACTTGTGTTTTAGGCTGACTTAGGCAAAAAAGAAGAGATTCCAAGCCTAAGGCCACATGATTTCTGAGTTTAAGGTCAGAGCCCATGACACAAGTACCAGCACCCATCGCACATCATGTGAGCACACCCCCCGGCTCCCCCAATCGTCGGAACCCCCAATGTCGCCGATTAGGCTCACCGGTGATGGTGCCCCGGGCGAAAAAAATACGACACCAGCACATGCCTGAGCCAATCATGTGCACCGTGGCTCAAAATCTTAGACTGGGAATGAACTCCGTATGCCTAAGCCAACCCACGAAACGAGCGTGTGGGCTCTCAGTCGGCCGAAGAGGTAGAATGCGCAAGTCGGGGATCAACTCAGTCCTCCCTGGGTGCTGTCGATCCTGTTGCCACAACCCTAGGTCCGGTCAGATCTTAGACTGGGAATGAACTTTGTATGCATAAGTCAACCCACGAAATAAGCGTGCGGGCGTTGAGCCGGCCAAAGAGGCACAATGCGCAAGCCAGAGATTGGCCCGATCCCCCTCTGTGTGCTGTCGGTCCTGCTGCCACAACCCTTGGTCCGGCTGGGGCTTAGACATGGAATGAACTCCCTATGCCTAAGCCAACCCACGAAATGGGCGTGCAGGCGCTGAGCTGACCGAAGAGGCATAGTGCACAAGTCGTGGATCAGCTTGGTCCCCCTCTACGTGCTGTCGGTCCCACTGCCACAACCCTCGGTCCGGTTGGGCCTTAGACATGGAATAAACTCCCTATGCCTAAGCCAACCCACGAAACAAGTGTGCGGGCGCTCAGCCGACCAGAGAGGCAGAATGTGCAAGCCGGGGATCGACCCGGTCCCCCTGCGTGCTATCGATCCTGCTACCGCAACCCTCGATCCAGTCCGATCTTAGACGGAGAATGAACTCCGTATGCTTAGACTAGGGATGAATTCCGTATGCCTAAGTCAACCCATGAAATGAGTGTGGAGGCACTCAACCGGTCGGAGAGACCGGCTGAAGAGGCATAATGCACAAGCTGGGGATCAGCCCGATCCCCCTCTACGTGCTGTCGATCCCACTGCCGGTCCGGCTGCCACAACCCTCGGTCCGACTGGGGCTTATACATGGAATGAACTCCGTATGCCTAAGCCAACCCATGAAATGAGCGTGCGGGTGAGAGGCCGACCGGAGAGGCAGAATGTGCAAGCTGAGGATCGACCCGGTCCTCTCCTACGTGCTGCCGATCCTGCTGCTGGTCTTGTTGCCTAACCCTCGGTCCGATCCGATTTTAGACTAGGAATGAACTCCGTATGCTTAGACATGGAATCAACTCCGTATGCCTAAGCCAACCCACGAAACGAGCGTGCGGGTGCTCAGCCGGTCGGAGAGGCAGAATATGTAAGCTGGGGATCGGCCCGGTCCCCCTGCATGCTGTCGATCCTGCTGCCACAACCCTCGGTCCGGTCTGATCTTAGACTGGGAATGAACTCCGTATGCCTAAGTCAACCCATGAAAAGAGTGTTCGGGCACTGGGCTGGCCGGAGAGGCATAATGCATAAGCCGGGGATCAGCCAGATCCCCTTCTGCATGCTGTCGATCCTGTTGCCGGTCCTGCTACCATAACCTTCAGTCCGGTTGGGGCTTAGACATGGAATGAACTCTGTATGCCTAGGTTAACCCATGAAACGAGCGTGCGGGCACTCAACCAACCGGAGAGGTAGAATGCGCAAGCCGGGGCTCGGCCCGGTCCCCCCTTCGTGTTGTCGATCCTGCTGCTGGTCCTGCTGTTGCAACCTTTGGTTCGGTTCGATCTTAGACTAGGAATGAACTCCGTATGCTTAGACATGGAATGAACTTCGTATACCTAAGCCAACCTACAAAACAAGCGTGCGGGCGCTCAGCCGACTGGAGAGGCAGAATGTGTAAGCCAGGGATCGACCCGATCCCTCCTACGTGCTGTCAATCTTACTACCGCAACCCTTAGTCCGGTCTGATCTTAGACTGGGAATGAACTCCGTATGCTTTAGTCAACCAACCAAACAAGCGTGCGAGCACTGAGCCGGCCGGAGAGGCATAATACACAAGCCGGGGATCAACCTGGTCCCCCTCTACATGCTGCCAATCCCGCTGCCATAACCTTCAGTACGGCTGGGGCTTAGACATGGAATGAACTCCCTATGCCTAAGCCAACCCACGAAATGGGTGTGCGGGCGCTCAATCGGCCCGACAGGCAGAATGCGTAAGCTGGGGATCGGCCCGATCCCCCCTGCGTGCTACCGATCCTACTGCCGCAACCCTCGGTCCGGTCTGATGTTAGACTGGGAATGAACTCCGTATGCTTATACTGGGGATGAACTCCATATGCCTAAGTCAACCCACGAAACAAGCGTGCGGACGTTCAGCAGACCAGAGAGGCAGGATGCGTAAGCCGCGGATCGAACGGGTGGTAGGTGGGTTCAAGCACATCTTCATATTTTTGCCATGCCAATGCCATTTTTATGGCTTGTAAATTCATACAATGGTCCCCTAAGCCTTCATGTGAAGTTTCGTGGCAAGACGACCCGCTTTCTATTTTTCACGATTTTTGAAACTTTTTGGGGTTCGAGATTTTTTAAAATTTTTTTAGAAAGAGTTTTGTCCCCAAATTTGGTGATCCTTGAATTTTTTTTGGCATGCACAAAAAAATTCAGCTAAAAACTCGAAGTGGAGAAGATTTTGTGATCGTTTGAGAAAAGTGTCCCCATTTCAGACACTTTAATGGCTACTAGCAGCTAACCTATAAAATCTCAAATGCTCTTTAAGGGGGTGTGAGTTCTCAAGGTTTGATGGGGATAAGGGGCCAATATAAGGGCCAAGTACCAGCACCAACCGCACATCATGTGCGTACACCCCCTGGCCCCCCCAATCTTCGGAACCCCCAATGCCGCCAGTTAGGCTCTCCAGCGATGCTCCGACGATGGTGCCCTGGGTGAAAAAAATGTGGCACCAGCACATGCCCAAGCCCAGCATGTCCACCGTGGCTCAAACTCTTAGACTGGGAATGAACTCTGTATCCTTAGGCATGGAATGAACTCCGTAAGCCTAAGCCAACCCACGAAATGAGCGTGCGGGCGCTCAGCCGACCGAAGAGGCAGAATGCACAAGCCGGGGATCGACCCGGTCCCCCTCTGCATCCTATCGGTCCCGTTACCACAACCCTCGGTCCGGCTAGGGCTTAGACATGGAATGAACTCCCTATGCCTAAGCCAACCCACAAGACGGGCTTACGGGCACTCAGCCGACCGAAGAGGTAGAATGCGCAAGCCGAGGATTGGCCCGGTCCCTCCTACATGCTACCGATCCTGCTTTCGCAAACCTTGATCCAGTTTGATCTTAGACTGGGAATGAACTCTGTATGCTTAGACTGGAGATGAACTTCGTATGCCTAAGTCAACCCACAAAATGAGCGTGCGGGCGCTCAGCCGATCGGAAAGGCTAGTCGGATAGGCAGAAATGTCCGGTCCGATCTTAGACTGGCAATGAACTCCGTATGCTTAGACATGGAATGAACTCTGTATGCCTAAGCCAACCCACGAAACAACCTTGCGGGTGCTCAGCCGGTCGGACAAGCAGAATGTGCAAGCCAAGGATCGCCCCGATCCCCCCTGCGTGCTGTCGATCCTACTCTCGCAACCCTCGGTCTGGTCCGATCTTAGACTAGGAATGAACTCCATATGCTTAGAATGGGGATGAAATCCGTATGCCTAAGTCAACCCATGAAACGAGCGTGCGGGCGCTCAGTCGGCCGGAGAGGCATAATGCGTAAGTCGAGGATCAACCCAGTCCCCCTCTGCGTGCTGCCAGTCCCACTGCCACAACCCTCGGTCCGACTGGGGCTTAGACATGGAGTGAACTCGCTATGCCTAAGCCAACCCATGAAACGGGCGTGCGGGCGCTCAGACGGCCGAAGAGGCAGAACGCGCAAGCCGGGGATCGGCCCGGTCCACCTTACGTGCTATCGATCCTTCTACCGCAACCCTTGGTCCAGTCTGATCTTAGACTGGAAATGAACTCTGTATGCTTAGACTAGGGATGAACTCCATATGCCTAAGTCAACCCATGAAACAAGCGTGTGGATGCTCAGCCGACCAGAGAGGTAGGATGCGCAAGTCGGGGATCGAACGGGTGGTAGGTGGGTTCAAGCACATCTTCATATTTCTGTCATGCCAATGGCATTTTTAAGTTTTGTAAATTCATACAATGGTCCCCTATGCCTTCATGTGATGTTTCGTGGCAAAATGACCCGTTTTCTATTTTTCATGATTTTCAAAACTTTTTGTAGTTCACGATTTTTTAAAATTTTTTTTGAAAGATTTTTATCCCCAAATTTGGTAGAGGTGATCCTTGTATTTTTTTTGGTGTGCACAAAAAAATTTAGCTAAAAACTCGAAGTGGAGAAGATTTTGCGACCGTTTGAAAAAATTGTCCCCATTTCAGACACTTTAATGGCTACTGGCAGCAAACCTATAAAATCTCAAATGCTCTTTAAGGGGGTGTTAGTTCTCCAGGTTTGATGAGGGATAGGGGGCCAATATAAGGGCCAAGTACCAGCACCCACCGCACATCATGTGCGCACACCCCCCCGGCCCCCCAATCATCGGAACCCCCAATGCCGCCGGTTAGGCTATTCGACAATGCTCTGACGATGGTGCCCCGGGCGAAAAAAATGCGGCACCAGCACATGCCCGGGCCCAGGATGTGCACCATGGCTCAAACTCTTAGACTGGGAGTGAACTCCGTATGCTTAGACATGGAATGAACTCGTATGCCTAAGCCAACCCACGAAACGAGCGTGCGGGAACTCAACCGACCGGAGAGGCAGAATGCGCAAGCCAGGGATTGGCCCGGTCCCCCTCTACGTGCTGTCGGTCCCACTGCCACAACCCTCAGTCCAGCTAGGGCTTAGACATGGAATGAACTCCCTGTGCCTAAGCCAACCCATGAAACGGGCGTGCGGGCGCTCAGCCGGCCGGAGAGGTAGAATGCGCAAGATAGGGATCAGCCCGGCCCCCCTGCGTGTTGTCGATCCCATTGTCACAACCTTCGGTCTGATCTGATCTTAGACTGGGAATGAACTCCGTATGCTTAGACTGGGGATGAACTCCGTATGCCTAAGTCAACCCATGAAACGAGCGTGCGGATGCTCAGCCGGCCAGAGAGGCCGATCGGGGAGGCATAATGCATAAGTTGGGAACTAGCCCGGTCCCCCTCTGCGTGCTGTCGATCCTGCTGTCGGTCCTGCTACCACAACCCTCAGTCCAACTGGGGCTTAGACATGGAATGAACTCTGTATGCCTAAGCCAACCCATGAAACAAGCGTGCAGGCGGTTAACTGGTCGGAGAGGCAGAATGTGCAAGCCAGGGATCGGCCCGATGCCCCCTATGTGCTGCCTATCCTGCTACTGGTCCTGCTACTGCAACCCTTGGTCCGATCTGATCTTAGACTGGGAATGAACTCCGTATGCTTAGACATGGAATGAACTCCGTATGCCTAAGCCAACCGACGAAACAAGCGTGCAAGCGCTCAGTCGGCCGGAGAGGCAGAATGCGCAAGCCAGGGACTGGCTCGATCCCCCCTGCGTACTGTCAATCCTACTACCGCAACCCTCGGTCTGATCTGATCTTAGACTGGGAATGAACTTTGAATGCCGAAGTCAACCCACGAAATGAGCGTGCGGGCACTAAGCCGGCTGGAGAGGCATAATGCGTAAGGCAGGGATTGACCCGATCCCCCTCTGCGTGCTATCGGTCCTGCTACCACAACCCTTGGTCTGGCTGGGGTTTAGACATGGAATGAACTCCCTATGCCTAACCCAACTCATGAAACGGGCATGCAGGCGCTCAGCCAACCGGAGAGGTAGAATGAACAAGCCAGGGGTCGGCTCGGTCCCCCCTGTGTGCTGCCGATCCTGCTGTCGCAACCCTCAGTTTAGTCCGATCTTAGACTCAAAATGAACTCCGTATGCTTAGACTGGGGATGAACTCTGTATGCCTAAGTCAACCCATGAAACAAGTGTGCAGATGCTCAGCTGACCAAAGAGGCAGGATGCGCACGCTAGGGATCGAACGGGTGGTAGGTGGGTTCAAGCACATCTTCATATTTCTATCATGCCAATGCCGTTTTTATGGCTTGTAAATTCATACAATGGTCCCCTATGCCTTCATATGAAGTTTCGTGGCAAGACGACCCATTTTCTATTTTTCATGATTTCAAAACTTTTTACGGTTCGAGATTTTTTAAAATTATTTTAGAAAGAGTTTTGTCCCAAAATTTGGTAGAGGTGATCCTTGTATTTTTGTTGGCATGCACAAAATAATTCAGCTAAAAATTCGAAGTGGAGAAGATTTTGTGACCGTTTGAAAAAAGTGTCCCCATTTCAGACACTTTAATGGCTACTGGCAGCAAACTTATAAAATCTCAAATGCTCTTTAAGGGGGTGTGAGTTCTCGAGGTTTGATGAGGGATAGGGGGCCAATATAAGGGCCAAGTACTAGCACCCATCGTACTTCATGTGCACACACCCCCCGGCCCCCCCAATCGTCGGAACACCCAATGCTGTCAGTTAGGCTCTCCGGTGATGCTCCGACGATGCTCCAACGATGGTGCCCCGAGCGAAAAAAATGCGGCACTAGCACATGCCCGAGCCCAGCATGTGCACCGTGGTTCAAACTCTTAGACTGGGAATGAACTTCGTATGCTTATACTAGGGATGAACTCTGTATGCCTAAGTCAACCCATGAAACGAGCGTACGGGCACTCAACCGATCGGAGAGGCCGACCGAAGAGGTAGAATGCGCAAGCTGAAGATCAGCCCAGTTCCCCCCTGCATTCTATCGATCCTGCTACTGGTCCTTCTACCGTAACCCTCGATCCGGTCTGATCTTAGACTGGGAATGTACTTCGTATGCTTAGATATGGAATGAACTTCGTATGACTAAGCTAACCGACGAAATGAGCGTGCAAGCGCTCAGTCGGCCAGAGAGGTAGAATGCGTAAGCCGGGGACCGACCTGAATGCCTTATTTGCTTTCATGGATGCCTTATTTGCTTTCATGGATGGGCTGAAATCGTGGGTGAAGCATGAGCTACAAAGGAGAGGAGTTCATGACTTGGCTAAAGCCATGACTACTGCTGAGGCCTTGATAGAGTTCAAGCCTCTGAACAAGTTTGAGTCTACCAAGCCCAAAGGTAAGGGTAGGGACGATAGGGATCGGAAGAAGCAGTCCAAAGGGAAGGATCATGATCGGGAGTCCAAGGATGGAGACCGAGACCATTCAACCAAGGATGGCGAGAGGAAGCCACCGGCAGGCAAGTGGAAAGCAAAGGGGGATCGAGAGCCACTAGCATGCTACCTATGTGGAGGGAGCCACATAGCATGCAATTGCCTATAGAAGGGCAAGCTGGCTACTATAGACAAAGAGTCTGATGAGGAGCCAGAGTCAGAGGCAGTAAAGCTTGGGTCATTGGTGCTCAATGCTATCCAAAGTAAGGGGAGTCGCAAGCCAAAGGGCTTCATGTTTACGGATCTGATGGTTGCAGGTCAAAAGGTGAGCACACTGGTGGACACAAGTGCCTCACATCTTTTTATTTCAAGTGATAGAGCCTGGAAGCTCGGACTAAAGGTGCAGAAAGGGATTGGTACCATCAAAACAGTGAACTCTAATGAAGTTCTAGCCATTGGAGTAGCGTAGGGAGTGGAGTTGCAGCTTGGAGACTAGAAAGGCAAGGAGACCATTGAGGCAATACCCCTTGACGACTATGAGTTTGTGATTGGGTTGGATTTCCTTGTTCGAATTAACGCCCTCCTTGTGCCTTTTGCCGATTGTGTTTGCATCTTGGATGCACGGTGCCAATGCCTAGTGCCATTGAAGAGAGGGTCTGGAGTTGGGTCGCGGGTGGTGTCAGCCATCCAATTTGCCAAGGCAGTAAGCAGACAAGAAGACACCTTCTTGGCAGCCCTAAAATATGATGAGCCAAGGGAGAAGGAGACCAAGTTACCCTTGAAGGTGCTAAAGGTGCTAAAGACCTTTAGTGATATGATGCCCACAAAGCTACCTAGCAAGCTATCACCTAAGAGGGAGGTGGACCACAAGATCGAGCTAGTGTCTGAGGCCAAGCCACCAGCTAGAGCCCCTTACCGAATGTCTCCACCAGAGTTGGAGGAGTTGAGGAAGCAGCTCAAAGAGTTAGTTGATGCTAGTTGATGCTGGCTTCATTAGGCCACCGAAGGCACCCTATGGTGCACCGATTCTATTTCAACGTAAGCATGATGGGTCGTTGCGGCTGTGCATAGACTACCAGGCTTTGAACAAGCTAACCATTAAGAACAAGTACCCCATCCCATTCATTGTGGACTTGTTCGATCAACTTAGGAGCCAAGGTGGTTCACCAAGCTGGATTTGTGGTCAGGCTACTATCAAGTTAGGGTCGCGAGGGAGATGAGCTAAAGATAGCATGTGTCACTTGGTATGGTTCGTATGAGTTCTTGGTGATGCCTTTCAGACTCACGAACGCCCTAGCAACATTCTACACCCTTATGAACAAGGTACTTCAGTCATTCCTTGATCAGTTTGTTGTGGTTTATTTGGATGACATTGTGATCTACAGCCAAACTTTGGGAGAGCATGTAGACCATTTGAGACAGGTGTTCGAGGTGTTACGGGTGCACAAGCTATTTGTCAAGAGGGAGAAGTGCTCATTCGCCCAGCAGGAGATCCCGTTCCTTGGCCACATAGTGGGAGGTGGCAGGATGCGCATGGATGAAGGCAAGATACATGCCATCGTAGAGTGGCAACCGCCAGCCAAGGTCACTGAGTTGAGATCGTTCCTAAGGTTGGTCAACTACTACAGGCGCTTCATCAAAGGTCACTCAGCAATAGCCACGCCGTTGACTAACTTGCTCAAGAAAGGGAAAGCATGGGAGTGGAGCGCAGGGTGCCAGGAAGCCTTTGACAGGTTGAAGCGGGCTGTGATCAAAGAGCCAATCTTGGCCTTGCCAGACCATGCCAAGCCGTATGACGTGCATACGGATGCATCAGACTTTGCCATAGGGGGCATGTTGATGCAGGAGGGACATCCAATCGCGTTCGAGAGCAGGAAGCTGAACAAGACTGAGAGCAAGTACACAGTCCAAGAGTAGGAGATGACTGCAGGGGTGCACTGCTTGCACACTTGGCACCGTTACCTGTTGGGGTCAAGGTTCATGGTTAGGATGGACAATGTGGCGACCAGCTACTTCTAGACATAGAAGAAGCTGTCCCCCAAGCAGGTAAGATAGTAAGATTTTCTTACAGAATTTGATTTCCAGATGGAGTACAAGCCGGGGCGAGCGAACCTAGTGGCAAATGCCCTGAGCAGGAAGGCTAACCTTGCTGCCATTAGCCAACCAGAGGGGTCACTAGTGCCGCACATCAAGGAGGGACTTACGCATGATCCTACAGCCAAGGCTTTGATGAAGTATGCCCAACAAGGTAAGACTAGGCAGTTTTGGTTACAGGATGGCTTGCTGTACACCAGGGGCAGTAGACTGTTTGTGTCGTAACACAGGAAGCTCCGCAAAGAAGTTTTGCGTACCTTGGTGCTGATCGAGGATCGGTACTTTTGGCCGCACATGAGGGATACCTATGTGAAGACTTGTCTTATGTGCCAACAGGACAAGGTGGAGCTCAAGAAACCAGGCAGTCTCTTGGAGCCATTGCCAGTGCCAGAGCGACCATGGGAGAGTGTTTCTCTGGACTTTATAGTCGGTCTACCCAAAGCAGAAGGGTTTGGAAGCATCATGGTAGTGGTAGACAGGTTTTCCAAGTATGGAATCTTCATTCTAGCAACCAAGGAGTGCCCAGCCGAGAAGGCAGCTCGATTGTTCCTGAAGAACATGGTTAAGTACTGGGGAGTGTCGAGGACCATTGTTAGTGATCGGGACGGGCGTTTCACGGGCAGGTTCTGGACTGAGTTGTTTAAGCTGTTAGGGTCAGACTTGAACTTTTCCACCAGCATGCTTCCGTAGATCGATGGGCAGATAGAACGTTCATTCCCAATCTAAGATTTTGTGCCACGGTGCACATGCTGGGCTCGGGCTTGTACTGGTGCCACATTTTTTTCGCACGAGGCACCATCGTCGGAGCATCATCGGTGAGCCTAACCAGCGGCATTGGGGGTTCCGGGGATTAGGGGGCCGGGGGGTGTGTGCACATGATGTGCGATGGGTGCTGGTACTTGGCCCTTATATTCGCCCCCTATCCCTCATCAAACCTCAAGAACTCGCACCCCCTTAAAGAGCATTTGAGATTTTATAGGTTTGCTGCCAATAGCCATTAAAGTGTTTGAAATGAGGACACTTTTTTTCAAATGGTCACAAAATCTTCTCCACTTCGAGTTTTTAGTTGAATTTTTTTATGCATGCCAACAAAAATAAAAGGATCACCTCTGCCAAATTTGGGGACAAAACTCTTTCTGAAAAAAATTTAAAAAATCCCGAACCGTAAAAAGTTTCAAAAATTGTGAAAAATAGAAAACGGGTCGTCTTGCCATGAAACTTCACATGAAGGCTTAGGGGACCATTGTATGAATTTACAAGCCATAAAAATGGCATTGGCATGGTAGAAATATGAAGATGTGCTTGATCCCCTGCTTGCGCATCCTACCTCTCTGGTTGGCTGAGCACCCGAACGCTCGTTTCATGGGTTGACTTAGGCATATGGAGTTCATCCTCAATCTAAGCCTACGGAGTTCATTCCCAGTCTAAGATCGGATCAGACCGATGGTTATAGCAGCAGGATCGGCAGCACGCATGGGGGACCGGACCGATCCCCGACTTGCGCATTCTGCCTCTCCGACCGGCTGAGCACCCGCACGCCCGTTTCATGGGTTGGCTTAGGCATAGGGAGTTCATTCCATGCCTAAGCCCCAGCCGGACTGAGGGTTGTGGCAGCGGGATCGGCAGCACGCAGAGGGAGACCGATCCGATCCCCAGCTTGCGCATTATACCTCTCCAGCGAGCTCAGTGCCCGCACGTTTGTTTCATGGGCTGACTTAGGCATACGGAGTTCATTCCCAGTCTAAGATCAGACCAGACTGAGGGTTACAGTAGCATGATCAACAGCACCCAATGGGGGACCGGGTCGATCCCCGACTTGCACATTCTGGCTCTCCGGTCGGCTAAGTGTCCTCACGCTCGTTTCGTGGGTTGGATTAGGCATACGGAGTTCATTCCTAGTCTAAGATTGGACCGAACCGAGGGTTGCGGTAGCAGGACCAACAGCATGATTGACAACACACGGGGGGGACCGGGTCGATCCCTGGCTTGCGCATTCTGCCTCTCCAGTTGGCTGAGTGCTCGCACGCTCATTTCGTGGGTTGGCTTAGGCATACGGAGTTCATTCCATGTTTAAGCCCCAATCGGATCGAGGGTTGTGGTAGTAGGACTGATAGCGGGATCGACAGCACACAGAGAAGGACCGGGCTGATCCCCGGCTTACGCATTATGCCTCTCTGGCCTGCTGAACGCCTGTACGCTCGTTTCGTGCGTTGACTTAGGCATACGGAGTTCATCCCCAGTCTAAGCAAACGGAGTTCACTCCCAGTCTAACATCAGACTGAACCGATGGCTGCAGTAGCAGGATCGGTAGCACGCAGAGGGGATCGGGCTGATCCTCAGCTTGCGCATTCTACCTCTTCGGTCGACTGAGCACCTGCACACTTGTTTCATAGGTTGGCTTAGGCATAGGGATTTCATTCCATTTTTAAGCCCTAGCCGGACCGAGGGTTATGGCAGTGGGACCGGTAGCATGTAGAAGGGGATCAGGCCGATCCCCGGCTCGAGCATTATGCCTCTTCGATCGGCTCAGTGCACGCACGCTCATTTCGTGGGTTGACTTATGCATATGGAGTTCATTCCTAGTCTAAGATCGGATCAGATCGAGGGTTACGGCAGCACGATCGACAGTACGCTGGGAGGGACCAGGCCAATCTCGGGCTTACACATTCTGCCTCTCCGGCCAGCTGAGCGCCCGCACACTCGTTTCGAGGGTTGGCTTAGGCATACGGAGTTCTTTCCATGTCTAAGCATACGGAGTTCATTCCCTATTTAAGATCAGATCGGATCGAAGGTTACGGCAGCAGGATCGGTAGCACGCAGGGGGGATCGGGTCGATCCTCGGCTGGCGCATTCTGCCTCTCTGGCCGGTTGAGCGCCCGTACGCTCATTTCGTGGGTTGGCTTAGGCATACAGAGTTCATTCCATGTCTAAGCCCCAGTCGGACCAAGAGTTGTGGCAGCAGGACCGACAGCCGGATTGGCAGCACACAGAGGGGGACTGGGCTGATCCTCAACTTGTGCATTATGCCTCTTCGGTCGACTGAGCGCCCACATGCTTGTTTCGTGGGTTGACTTAGGCATACGGAGTTCATCCCCAGTCTAAGCATATGGAGTTCATTCCCAGTCTAAGATCGAACTGGACCGAGGGTTGCGACAGTAGGATCGGCAGCACGCAGGGGGATCGGGCCGATCCCCGACTTGTGCATTCTACCTCTCCGATCGACTGAGCACCCGCACGCTCATTTCATGGGTTGGCTTCGGCATAGGGAGTTAATTCCATGTCTAAGCCCCAGTCGGACCGAGGGTTGTGGCAGCGGGATCGGCAGCACGCAAAAGGGGGTCGGGCCGATCCCCAGCATGCGCATTATGCCTCTTCGGTCAGATCAACACCCGCACGCTCATTTCATGGGTTGACTTATGCATACGGAGTTCATTCCTTGTCTAAGATTGGACCGGACCGATGGTTGCAACCGCAAGATCGACAGCACATAGGGGGAGACCGCGTCGATCCTCGGCTTGCGCATTTTGCCTCTCTAATCGCCCGCACGCTCGTTTCGTGGGTTGGCTTTGGCATACAGAGTTCACTCCCAGTCTAAAGATTTTGAGCCACGGTGCACATGCTAGGCTGGGGCATATGCTGGTGCCGCATTTTTTTCACCCGGGGCACCATCGCCGGAGAATCGTCGGAGAGCCTAATCGACGGCATTGGGCGTTCCGGTGATTGGGGGGCTCGAGGAGGTGGGTGCTGGTACCTGGCCCTTATTTTGGCCCCCTATCCCTCATCAAACCTCGAGAACTCACACCCCCTTAAAGAGCATTTGAGATTTTATAGCTTGCTGCCAGTAGCCATTAAAGTGTCTGAAATGGGGACACTTTTTTCAAACGATCACAAAATCTTCTCCACTTCGAGTTTTTAGCTGAAGTTTTTTTTGCATGGCAACAAAAATACAAGGATCATCTCTACCAAATTTGGGGACAAAAAGCTTTCTAAAAAAATTTTAAAAAATCCCAAACCGCAAAAAGTTTCAAAATTTGTGAAAAATAGAAAACGGGTTGTCTTGCCACGAAACTTCACATGAAGGCTTAGGGGACCATTGTATGAATTTACAAGCCATAAAAATGGCATTGGCATGGCAGAAATATGAAGATGTGCTTGAACCCACCTACCTCATGTTCGATCCCCGGCTTACGCATCCTGCCTCTCTGGTCGGCAGAGCGCTCGCATGCTTGTTTTATGGGTTGACTTAGGTATACGAAGTTCATCCTCAGTCTAAGCAAATGGAGTTCATTTCTAGTCTAAGATCGGATCGGACCGAGGTTTGCGACAGTAGGATCGACAGCACGAAAGAGGGACTGGGCCTATCCCCAACTTGTGCATTCATCCCCTCTGGCCAACTGAGCACCCGCACACCTGTTTCATGGGTTTGCTTAGGCATAGGGAGTTCATTCCATGTCTAAGCCCTAGCCGGACCGAGGGTTGTGGCAACGGGACCGACAGCATGCAGAGGGGGACCGGGCCCATCCCTGGCTTACGCATTATGCCTCTCCGATTGGCTCAGCGCCCGCACGCTCGTTTCGTGGGTTGACTTAGGCATACAGAGTTCATTCCCAGTCTAAGATCAGATCGTATCGAGGGTTGCGGCAGCAGGATTGACAGCACACAGGGGGGACCAGGTCGATCCCCGGCTTACGCATTCTGCCTCTCCGATCGGCTGAGTGCCCACACGCTCGTTTCGTAGGTTGGCTTAGGCATATGGAGTTCATTCCATCTCTAAGCATACGGAGTTCATTCCTAATTTAAGATTAGATCGGACTGAGGGTTGCGATAATAGGACCAGCAGCAGGATTGGCAGAACGCAGGGGGGGACCAGGCTGATCCCCAGCTTGCGCATTCTGCCTCTTCGGCTGGTTGAGCGCCCGTACGCTCGTTTCGTGGGTTGGCTTAGGCATATGAAGTTCATTCCATGTCTAAGCCCCAGCCGGACCGAGGGTTGTGGCAGCAGGACCGACAACGGGATCGACAGCATGCAGAGGGGGATCGGGTTGATCCCTGGCTTACGCATTATGCCTCTCCGACCGGTTGAGCGCCTGTACGCTCGTTTCATGGGTTGACTTAGCCATACGGAGTTCATCCCCAGTCTAAGCATACAGAGTTCATTCCCAGTCTAACATCAGATCGGATCAGATCGAGGGTTGCGGTAGCAGGATCGATAGCACGTAGAGGGGTATCGGGTCAATCCCCGACAAGCGCATTATGCCTCTTTGGTTGGATCAGTGCCCGACTCATTTCATGGGTTAACTTATGCTTACGGAGTTCATTCCCAGTCTAAGATCAGACCGAACCGATGGTTGCGGCAGCAGGATTGACAGCACGCAGGGGGGATCAGCCCGATCCCCAACTTGCGCATTCTGCCTCTCCGACTGGCTGAACACCTGCACGCTCGTTTCGTGGGTTGGCTTAGGCATACGAAGTTCATTCCATGTCTAAGCATACAGAGTTGATTCCCAATCTAAGATCGGACCAGACTGAGGGTTGTGGTAGCAGGACTAGTAGCAAGATCGACAGCACGCAGGGGGGACTGGAGCGATCCCCAGCTTGTGCATTCTGCCTCTTCGACCAATTGAGCTGCCCGAACGCTCGTTTCATGGGTTGGCTTAGGCATATGAAGTTCATTCCATGTCTAAGCCCCAGCCGGACTGAGGGTTGTGTCGTAGGACCGGCAGCGAGATTGGCAACATGCAGAAGGGGATCGGGCTGATCCTCGGCTTGCCCATTATGCCTCTCTGATCGATCTCTCTGACCGGTTGAGCGCCTGCATGCTCGTTTCATGGGTTGACATAGGCATACGGTGTTCATCCCCAGTCTATCGGTCCGGTCTGATCTTAGACTGGGAATGAACTCCGTATGCCTAAGTCAACCTACGGAACGAGCGTGCGGGCGTTGAGCTAGTCGGAGAGGCATAATGCGTAAGCTGGGGATCGGTCTGGTCCCCCTCTGCATGCTGCCGGTGCCGCTGCCACAACCCTCAGTTCGGCTGGGGCTTAGACATTGAATAAACTCCCTATGCCTAAGCCAACCCATGAAACGGGCGTACGGTCGCTCAACCAGTCGGAGAGGAAGGATGCGTAAGTCGAGGATCGACTCGATCCCCCCTGCGTGCTATCGATTTTGCTGCCACAACCCTCGGTTCGATCCGATCTTAGACTGGGAATGAACTCCATATGCTTAGACTGGGGATGAACTCCGTATGCCTAAGTCAACCTACGAAACGAGCGTGCGAGCGCTCAGTAAGCCGGAGAGGCAGAATGCACAACCAGGGGATCGACCCAGTCCCCCCTGTGTGCCGTCGATCCTGCTGCTGTAACTTTTGGTCCGATGTGATCTTAGATTGGGAATGAACTCCGTATGCATAAGTCAACCCACGAAACGAGTGCGCGGGCACTGAGCCGGTCAAGAGGCATCCGTAAGTCAGGGATTGGCCTGGTCCCCCTCTGCATGCTGTCGGTCCAACTGCCACAACCCTCGGTCTGACTAGAGCTTAGACATGGAATGAACTCCCTATGCCTAAGCCAACCCACGAAATGGGCGTGCGGGCGCTCAGTCGGCCGGAGAGGCAAAACGCGCAAGCCGGGGATCGACCCGATCACCCCTGCGTGCTACCGATCCTACTGCCACAACCCTCAGTCTGGTTCGATCTTACACTGGGAATGAACTCCATATGCTTAGATTGGGTATAAACTCCGTATGCCTAAGTCAATCCATGAACCGAGCATGCGGACACTCAGTCGGCCGGAGAGGCCGATTGAAGAGGCATAATTCGCAAGCCGGGGATCAGCCCGGTCCCTCTATATGTGCTGCCGATCCCGCTGCCTGTCCTGCTGCCACAACCCTCGATCCGATTGGGGCTTAGACATGGAATGAACTTCGTATGCCTAAGCCAACCCATGAAACGAGCTTGCGGTCGCTCAACCAGCTGGAGAGACAGAATGCGCAAGCCAGGAATCAGCCCGGTCCCCCTCTGCGTGCTGTCGATCCCGCTACCGATCCTGTTGCCACAACCCTCGGTCCAGCTGGGGCTTAGACATGGAATGAACTCCGTATGCCTAAGCCAACCCATGAAACGAGTGTGCGGGCGCTCAACCGGCCAGAGAGGTAGAATGTGCAAGCCGAGGATCGAACGATCCCACCTGCATGCTGTCGATCCTGCTGCTGGTCCTGCTGCCGCAACCTTCGATCCAGTCAATCTTAGACTGTTAATGAACTCCGTATGCTTAGACATGGAATAAACTCTGTATGTCTCAGCCAACCCACGAAATGAGCATGTGGGCACTCAATCGATCGGAGAAGCAAAATGCGTAAGTCGGAGACCGACCTAGTCCCCCCCAGTGTGCTATCATTCCTACTACCGCAACCCTCGGTCTGATCCAATCTTAGACTGGGAATGAACTTCGTATGCCTAAGTCAACCCATGAAATGAGCGTGCGGGCACTGAACCGATCGAAGAGGCATAATGCGCAAGCCAGGGATCGGCCCGATCCCCTTCTGTGTGCTGTCGATCTCGCTGCCACAACCCTTGGTCCGACTGGGGCTTAGACATGGAATGTACTCCCTATGCCTAAGCCAACCCATGAAATGGGCGTACGGTCGCTCAGCCGATCGAAGCGACAGAATGTGCAAGCCGAGGATCGGCTCGGTCCCCCCTGCATGTTGTCAATCCTACTGCGTAACCCTCAGTCCGGTTTGATCTTAGACTGGGAATAAACTCCGTATGCTTAGACTGAGGATGAACTCCATATGCCTAAGTCAATCCACGAAACCAACGTGCGGGCGATCAGTCGGTCGAAGAGGTCGATCGGAGAGGCATAATGCGTAAGTCGAGGATCAGCCCGATCCCCCTCTGTGTGCTACCGATCCCACTGTCGGTCCTGCTGCCACAACCCTCGGTCCGACTGGGACTTAGACATGGAATGAACTCCGTATACCTAAGTCGACCCACGAAACGAGCGTACGGGCGCTCAGCCGGTCGGAGAGGCAGAATGCACAAGCCGAGAATCAGCCCGATCCCCCCCTCCGTGCTATCGATCCTGCTGTCAGAACCCTCGGTCCGGTTTGATCTTAGACTGGGAATGAACTTCGTATGCTTACACATGGAATGAACTCCATATGCCTAAGCCAACCCACAAAACGAACGTGCGGGTGCTCAGTCGATCGGAGAGGCAGAATGTGTAAGTCGGGGATCGGCTCGGTCCCTCCCTACGTGCTACCGATCCTACTGCTGGTCCTGCTACCGTAACCCTCGATCCAGTCTAATCTTAGACTGGGAATGAACTCTGTATGCTTAGACATGGAATGAACTCCGTATGCCTAAGCCAACCCATAAAACGAGCGTGCAGGCACTCAGCCGACCGAAAAGGCAAAATGCACAAGCCGGGTGTCATGAGCTAATCTTGTATAGGGCCATGACCGAGACTTAGGTTGCCATGAGCCACCCATGTATAGGGCCATGGCTGGGTAGATCCCTTGTGCTAGGAAAAGTGTCCCCATTTCAAACATTGTAATGGTTACTGGTAGCATAGCTCTAAAATCTCTAAGGCTCTTTAGGGCGGGTGAGCTGGTAGCGTAGTGTTGGGTTATCTCACCGGGTGCTATGAGAGCCTAGGCCACCCACCAAGGGCTGCCCCCTAGCCCTGGTGATGGTGGGAGGTCCTGATGTATGATTCTCGATTATAATAAAACTCACCCCGATTGATTGTCCCGTTTGTTGCCTTCTTGTGTGTGTGCTTGAGATTGATCTCGATATATTGTGTCTTATTGTGAATGCTTGGGACTAACCATGGCTTATGGTTATTTGTTCAGATATCGATCTATTAAAGGCTGACTTGGTTGGGAGCGCCCATTCAAGTGCCGTACGGTCTATTACTTGTTGAGAGAAAGCTTAGTCCGTGACATGTGGTATCAGAGCACGATTGAGAAGTACTAAAAAAATGGATAAGATGGCCACAAGTGGTAGACCCAATCATCAACAGAGAATTGAGGAACTTGAGGCCACGGTGGCCGCAATGAAAACTCATATGGCGACTAAAGACCGAGTTAGAGAGATCGAGACAACCCAGCGGGAGTTATTCGATACTCTCCACAATGTGAGCGAAGAGGCTAGAGATGCCTTGAACATTCTCCAAAAGGAGTTTGAGGAGCTCAAAGCGTAGGTGAGCATCCTACAAATGCCTATGGCCAGATCGGGTTCGAGCTCGATGGAAAGAGGGAAAATACCCAAGGTGCTCGAGCCTCGATGCTATGAGGGGGCAAGGGATGCTAAGGAACTTGAAAATTTCTTGTTTGACATAGAGCAGTACTTCCAAACTGTACACATGGATTCAGAAGAAGACAAGGTAGCAATGGCGTCGATGTACCTTGCAGGGGATGCCAAGCTATGGTGGCACTCCAAGTTTGTTGATGATGAGTGCCCGATTAAGACTTGGACGGATCTGAAGTGAGAATTGAAAAACTAGTTTTTCCCTAAGAATGTGGAGTATATGGCTCGAAGGAGACTTCGAGAATTGGTGCAAACAGGAACGGTGCGAGAGTTTGTAAGGAGCTTTTTTACCCTGATGTTGGATGTTCGGGACATGTCCGAAAAGGACAAGATGTTGTATTTTCTTGAGGGCCTCAAGCCTTGGGCGAGGACAAAACTACAAAGGTAGAAAGTGCAAGACGTGGCCACGGCCATGGCTGCAGCTTAACGTCTCCACAATTACAATAATGGCTCCTCAAAATGAAAAAATCCTCCATCAGCTAGCAGTAGCCTCAACTTTTGAAGTGGGGGAAAGATGACTAGGTTGGACCGACCCTTCAGTGGGGGATCAGATAGGAGGTCCTTTTGGTCGAGATAGCACCCAACCTAAGACAAGCAACGTAGGGATTTTAAAGCCTAGGCAACCGCTAGCTTGCTTTCTTTGCAAGGGGTTGCATCGAGTGGCTGAATGCCCGTACAGGGGAGCCCTTAATGCCTTAAGGACCTCATCCCAAGAGTCTCAAAAAGTGCCAGAGAGTGTTGAAGAAGCTGAAGAGGAGCCAGCCAGGATGGGTTCAATAAGGTTTCTTAATGCCCTCCGCACCCAATTGAACACTGTAAAGAAAGAGCAGAGTAGAGGCTTGATGTATGTGAACCTGACGATCAATGAGAAAGCCACTAAGGCCATGGTGGATACGGGTGCAACCGACACTTTCATCATACCAGAAGAGGCAAAAAGGTGTGGTCTTTAGATTAGTAAAGACTGGATAAATGAAGGCGGTCAATTCGCTAGCCTTTGCGATCAGTGAAAGCTCCAAGAGTGTGACAACCCGATTGGGGCCATGGGAAGGGAAGGTAGACTTTACAGTTTCCCCCATGGATGACTTTGATGTTGTTCTCAGATTGGACTTCATGATGTTGGCTCAGGTCATCCCTATCCCTGCCACTAGCTGCTTGTTGTTCTTAGGGGAACACCCATGTGTGGTGCCAGCCAACATCTTACCAAAGAGTGGGAAGAAAATGATTTCAGCTTTACAGTTCAAGAAAAGGGTAAAGAGAGGGGAACCTTCTTTTGTGGCTATGCCGATCTACAAAGAAGGGTCGAAAGTAAAACCAATACCTGATGGTGTGGAAAAAGTGTTGGAAGAATTTGAAGAAGTGATGCCAGAGATGTTGCCTAAGGTTCTACCCTCTCGACGAGCAGTGGACCATGAAATTAAGCTCCTCCTAGGAGCGAAACCCTCTGCTAGAGCTCCTTACCGCATGGTCCCGCCAGAGTTGGTCGAACTAAGAAAACAGTTGGATGAGCTATTACAAGTCAGGTTCATCAGACCATCAAAGGCTCCTTTTCAGAGTGCCAGTGCTATTTCAGAAGAAGCATGATGGAAGTTTGCGATTATGTGTTGACTACAGGGCCCTGAACAAAGTCACCGTAAGAAACAAATATCTCATCCCCCTTATAGCAGACTTGTTTGATCAATTGAGCTGGGCCAAGTACTTTTCCAAATTGGACCTAAGATCTGGCTACCATCAGGTAAAAATCGTTAAGGGAGATGAGCCAAAGACCACTTGTGTGACACGGTATAGTGCATTTGAATTTCTTGTTATGCCCTTTGGACTGACCAATGCTCCTGCCACATTTTGTACATTGATGAATCAGGTGTTCCATGACTACCTAGACAAATTTGTAGTCATCTATTTAGATGATATAGTGGTATATAGCTCCACCTTGAAAGAACATCAAGAACACTTGTGCCAGGTACTTCAAAGATTACAGGACCACCAGTTATATGTAAAAAGGGAGAAGTGTGCATTTGCTCAGACCCAAATCCATTTTCTCGGTCACATTGTCGAACGTGGCCACATTCGAATGGACATGGAAAAGGTTAGGGCCATCAAGGAGTGGACAACATCGAAGAACGTTAGTGAGCTCCACTCATTTTTGGGACTAGCCAACTATTATAGAAGGTTTGTGGAAGGGTACTCTCGTAAGACCACGGCCCTCACAGAGCTATTGAAGAAGGAGCATAAATGGTGTTGGACGATTGAGTGCCAAGAAGCCTTTGAGGGATTGAAGGATGCTATTATAAAGGACCCCATCTTAGCTCTCCCTAATATTGAAAAACCTTTCGAAGTTCAGACAAATGCATCTGATTTTGCTATTGGAGGATTGCTTTTACAACAACATCACTCGGTAGCATTTGAAAATAGGAAGCTAAGTGAAGCTGAAAGGAAATATACGGCCCAAGAAAAAGAACTCCTAGCGGTGGTTCACTACTTGAGGGCTTGGCGACAATACTTGTTGGGCTCACACTTTGTCATGAAGATAAACAATACGGCCGTTAGCCATTTTCCCACCCAACCAAGGCTTATGGTAAAACAAGCTAGGTGGCAAGAATTTTTAGCAGAGTTCAACTTTTGTTTTGAGCACACCGCTGGAAAGACCAATCAAGTGGTCGATGCATTGAGCAGACGAGCAGATTTAGTGGCCTTTAGAAGAATTGCCCCAATGGTGGCTAGCAGAGCCATTACAGACATTCATAAGTTGATTAAAGATCACTTAGGGAAGGACCCACAAGCTTGTGCCATCCTGAAGCTAGTGGAAAAAGGGAAGTCCAAGTACTTCTAGCAAGAAAATGGGGTCTTATGGACCAAGGGGCCTTGAGTGTTTGTGCTAAGAGCAGAAGGTCTGAGACAGATGCTGATAAGGGAATGTCATGACACACCATGGGTAGGACACCAAGCTAGCAATGCACTTTGGCATTATTGAAACAGGGATACTATTGGCCTCACATGTGACAAGATGTGATGGACTATAAGAAGACTTGCCTCATTTGCCAACAAGACAAGTTTGAAAGGAGGAAACCTGCAGGCATGCTTGAACCACTACCAGTACCTGCCAAACCATAGGAAAGCATCTCCCTCGATTTCATTTCGAGCCTACCCAAGGTTGGTGACCTTGGAGCTATTTTGGTGGTGATTGACCGATTCTCTAAGTATGCCACATTCATTCCCGATCACAAGTATTGCACAACAGAAGAGACAGCTTGACTATTATTCAAACATGTGGTCAAATATTGGGGGCTCCCTCAAAACATTATCAGCGATTGAGATCTGAGATTCACGGGGTCCTTCTGGAGAGAACTTTTCAAGATATTGGGGTCCCAACTCAACATCTCCTCAAGCTATCACCCTCAAACCGATGATCAAATGAAACGGTTCAACAGATTATTAGAGGAATACTTGAGGCACTTTCTTTAAGCCAATCAAAAAGACTGGCCTTCATTATTGGACGTCGCTCAACTCTGCTTTAATTCCAACAAAAGCTCTTTCACCAATAAGAGCCCATTTGAGGTGGTCACCGAACAATTAGCAAGGCTACCCCATATTTCCTTGGAACAATATAGAGGAAAGAATCTGAGAGCCTTCAATCTCAGCAAGGAGTGGAAACAAAACATAGAGATTGCACAAGCCTACTTGGAGAAAGCATCAAAGCGGATGAAAAAATGGGCAGACAAGGGTCGTAGGGCTCAACAATTTCAAGTTGGCGATTTGGTTCCTGTTTGACTAGTTCCTAAACAAACCAGGTTCTTGAGAAAGAGAGATCGTAGACTGGTGCACAAATATGAAGGTCTAGTAAGGGTCCTTTCCAAGGTGGGGAATGCTTCTTACAAAATCGACCCACCAAAGTGGATGAAAGTGCACCCAATATTTCCTGTGAGCAACCTGAAACCTTTCCATGTAGATCCTACAGATGCTACCTGAAGGGAGCCAACCAGAGCCACCATCACTATGAAGCCACCCTCAAAGCATCAAGTCAAAGAGATCTTAGCTGACAGGGAAACCAAGATATCTTGAAGACTAGTTTAGGAGTACCTAATGAAGTGGGAGGGATTAGGACTAGAAGAAACCAGCTAGGAGAGAGAACATGACCTCTAGAGATTTCAAAGGAAGATTGAAGAATTTCAAGCTAGCAAGTCAACGAGGACGTCGATAGAATAGGTGGGGGGAAAATGTCATGAGCCAACCTTGTATAGGGCCATGATCGAGACTTAGGTTGCCATGAGCCACCCATGTATAGGGCCATGGCTGGGTAGATCCCTTGTGCTAGGAAAAGTGTCCCCATTTCAAACATTGTAATGGTTACTAGTAGCATAGCTCTAAATCTCTAAGGCTCTTTAGGGGGTGAGCCGACAGTGTAGTGTTGGGCTGTCTCACGGGTGCTAAGCGAGCCTAGGCCACCCACCAAGGTCTACCCCCTGGCCCTGGTGATGGTGGGAGGTCCCGATGTATGATTCTTGATTATAATAAAACTCATCCCGATCGAATGTCCCGATTGTTAACTCGATGTGTTTTTCTTTTTCTCGATGCGAATATGCCTTCTTGTGTGTGTGCTTGAGATTGATCTCGATATATTGTGTCTTATTGTGAATGCTTGGGACTAACCATGGCTTATGGTTATTTGTTCAGATATCGATCTATTGAAGGCTGACTTGGTTGGGAGCGCCCATTCAAGTGTCGCACGGTCTATTGCTTGTTGAGAGAAAGCTTAGTCCGTGACACCGGGGATCGGCCCGGTCCCCCCTGCGTGCTATCGATCCTGCTGTCACAACCCTCAGTCCCATTTGATCTTAGACTGGGAATGAACTCCATATGCCTAAGTCAACCCATGAAACGAGCGTGCAGGCACTGAGCCGATCGGAGAGGCATAATACGCAAGCCGAGGATCGGCCCGGTCCCCCTCTACGTGCTATCGATCCCGCTACCACAACCCTCGGTCCGACTGGGGCTTAGACATGGAATGAACTCCCCATGCCTAAGCCAACCCACGAAACGGGTGTGCGGGTGCTCAGCCAATCGGAGAGGTAAAATGCGCAAGCCGGGGATCGATCCGATCCCTCTTACATGCTATCGATCCTGCTACCATAACCCTCGATCCAGTCCAATCTTAGAATGGGAATGAACTTCGTATGCTTAGACTGGGGATAAACTCCGTATGTCTAAGTCAACCCATGAAACAAGCGTGCGGGCGCTGAGCTGACTAGAGAGGCACGATACGCAAGTCGGGGATCGAACGGGTGGTAGGTGGGTTCAAGCACATCTTCATATTTCTGCATTGCCAATGCCATTTTTATGGCTTGTAAATTCATACAATGGTCCCCCATGCCTTCATGTGAAGTTTTGTGGCAAGACGACCCGTTTTCTATTTTTCACAATTTTTGAAACTTTTTGTGGTTCGGGATTTTTTTAAATTTTTTTAGAAAGAGTTTTGTCCCCAAAATTGGTATTTTTGTTGGCATGCAAAAAAATTCAGCCAAAAACTCGAAGTGGAGAAGATTTTGTGACCATTTGAAAAAATTGTCCCCATTTCAAACACTTTAATTGCTACTGCCAGCAAACCTATAAAATCTCAAATGCTCTTTAAGGGTATGTGAGTTCTCGAGGTTTGATGAGGGATAGGGGGCCAATATAAGGGCCAAGTACCAGCACCCATCGCACATCATGTGCGCACACCCCCTGGCCCCCCCAATCACCGAAACCCCCAATACCGTCGGTTAGAATCTCCGACGATACTCCGGCGATGGTGCCCCGAGTGAAAAAAATATAGCACCAGCACATGTCGGAGCCCAGCATGTGTATCGTGGCTCAAAATCTTAGACTGGGAATGAACTCTGTTTGCCTAAGCCAACCCACAAAACGAGCATGCGGGTGCTCAGTCGGTCGGAGAGGCAGAATGCGCAAGCCGGGGATCGACCCGATCCCTTCTGCATGCTGTCGATCCTACTACCTCAACCTTCAGTCTGGTTCGATCTTACACTAGGAATGAACTCCGTATGCATAAGTCAACCCACGAAACGAGCATACGGGTGCTAAGCCGGCTGAAGAGGCATAATGCGCAAGTCGAGGATCAACCCGGTCCCCCTCTACGTACTTTCGGTCCCGCTGCCACAACCCTCGATCTGGCTGGGGCTTAGACATGGAATGAACTCCCTATGCCTAAACCAACCCACGAAATGGGCATGCGGGCGCTCAGCCAACCGGAGAGGTAAAATGCGCAAGCCGGGGATCAGTCCGGTCCCCTCTACGTGCTACCGATCCTGCTGCTGCAACCCTCAGTCTGGTCTAATCTTAGATTGGAATGAACTCTGTATGCTTAGACTGGGGATGAACTACATATGCCTAAGTCAACCCACGAAACGAGCATACGGGTGCTCAGTCGGCCGAAGAGGTCGATCGGAGAGGCATAATGAGCAAGCTGGGGATCAGCCTGATCCACCTCTGCGTGCTGTTGATCCCGCTGTCGGTCCTGCTGCCATAACCCTCAGTCCGGCTGGGGCTTAGACATGGAATGAACTCCATATGCCTAAGCCAACCCATGAACCAAGCGTGCGGGTGCTCAACTGATCGGAGAGGCAGAATGTGCAAGCCGGGGATCGAACCGATCTCCCCTGTGTGCTGTCGATCCTGCTGTCTTAACCCTCAGTTTGATTCGATCTTACACTGGGAATGAACTCCGCATGCATAAGTCAACCCACATAATGAGCGTGTGGAAGCTGAGCCGGTCAAAGAGGCTTAATGCGTAAGTCGAGGATTAGTCCAGTCCTCCTTTTCATGCTACTGATTTCGGTAGACACAACCCTCGGTCCGGTTGGGGCTTAAACATGGAATGAACTCCCTATGCCTAAGCCAACCCACGAAACAGGCGTGCGGGTGCTCAGTCGACCGAAGAGACAAAATTCGCAAGCCGGGGAATGGCTTGATCCACCCTTTGTGCTGTCGATCCTACAACCACAACCCTCAATCCAGTCTGATCTTAGACCGGGAATGAATTTCGTATGCCTAAGTCAACTCACAAAATGAGCGTGTGGGCGCTCAATCGATCGAAGAGGCCGATCGAAGAGGCATAACGCGTAAGTCGGAGATCAGCCCGGTCCCCCTCCGCGTGCTGTCGATCTCGCTGTCAGTCATGCTGCCACAACCCTCGGGTCGGTTGGGGCTTAGACATTGAATGAACTCTGTATGCCTAAGCCAACCCACGAAATGAGCGTACAGGCGCTCAACCGATCGGAGAGGCAGAATGCGCAAGCCGAGGATCGGCTCGGTCCCCCCTGTGTGCTATCGATCCTACTACCGCAACCCTCGATCCTATTCGATCTTAGACCGAGAATGAACTTCGTATGCTTAGACATGGAATGAACTATGTATGCCAAATCCAACCCATGAAATGAGAGTACGGGTGCTCAGTCGGCCGGAGAGGTAGAATGCATAAGTCAGGGATTAGCCCGATCCCCCCTGCGTGCTACCGATCTTGCTGCTGATCCTGTGGCCGTAACCCTTGGTCCGATCTGATCTTAGACTAAGAATGAACTCTGTATACTTAGACATGGAATGAACTCCGTATGACTAACCCAACCCACGAAAAAAGGGTGGAGGCGCTCAAACGACCGGAGAGGCAGAATGCGCAAGTCGGGGATCGACTCGTTCCCCCCCTTATGCTATCGATCCTGTTGCTGGTCCTACTGTCGCAACCCTCAGTCAAGTCCGATCTTAGACTGGGAATGAACTCTGTATGCTTAGATTGGGAATGAACTCCGTATGCCTAAGTCAACCCATGAAACTAGCGTAATGGCACTCAACCGGTCAGAGAGGTATAATGCGCAAGCCAGGGATCAGCTTGGTCACCCTCTGCGTGCTGTCGATCCTATTGCCACAACCCTCGGTCTGGCTGGGGCTTAGACATGGAATGAACTCCCTATGCCTAAGCCAACCCACGGAATGGACGTGCGGGTGCTCAGTCGACCGAAGAGGCAAAATGCGCAAGCCGGTGATCGATCGGGTCCCCCCTGCATGCTGCCACAACCCTCGGTCCGACTGGGGTTTAGACATGGAATGAACTCCGTATGCCAAAGCCAACCCATGAAACGAGCGTGTGGGCGCTGAGCCAGCCGAAGAGGGATAATGCGCAAGTCAAGGATCGACCCGGTCCCCCTCTACTTACTGTCGGTCCCGTAGCCATGACCCTCAGTTCGGTTGGGGCTTAGACATGGAATGAACTCTCTATGCCTAAGCCAACCAACGAAACGGACGTGCGGGCGCTCAGTCGACCGAAAAGGTAGAATGCGTAAGCTGGGGATCAGCCCGGTCCCCCATGCGTGCTGCCGCAACCTTCAGTTTGGCTGGGGTTTAGACATGAATGAACTCCGTATACCAAAATCAACCCACGAAATGAGCGTGCGGGTGGTGAGCCGATCGAAGAGGCATAATGCGTAAGCCGGGGATCGGCCCGATCCCCCTCTGCGTGCTGTTGGTCCTACTGCCACAACCCTCGATTTGACTGGGGCTTAGACATGGAATGAACTCCCTATGCCTAAGCCAACCCACGAAATGAGCGTACGGGCGCTCAACAGGTCGAAGAGGCAGAATGTGTAAGCCGAAGATCGGCCCGGTGCCCCCTACGTGCTGCCGATCCTATTGCCGTAACCCTCGGTCCAGTTTGATCTTCGACTGGGAATGAACTCCGTATGCTTAGACTAGGAATGAACTCCGTATGCCTAAGTTAACCCACGAAACGAGCGTGTAGGCACTCAGCCGACCAGAGAGGCAGGATGCACAAGCTGGGGATCGAGCGAGTGGTAGGTGGGTTCAAGCACATCTTCATATTTCAAAAGTGCCAATGCCATTTTTATGGCTTGTAAATTCATACAATGGCCCCCTAAGCCTTCATGTGAAGTTTCATGGCAAGACGACCCGTTTTCTATTTTTCATGATTTTTGAAACTTTTTACGGTTCGGGATTTTTTAAAATTTTTTTAGAAAGAGTTTTGTCCCTAAATTTGGTGAAGGTGATCCTTGTATTTTTGTTGGCATGCACAAAACAATTCAGCTAAAAACTCAAAGTGGAGAAGATTTTGTGACCATTTGAAAAAAGTGTCCCCATTTCAGACACTTTAATGGCTACTGGTAGCAAACCTATAAAATCTCAAATGCTCTTTAAGGGAGTGTGAGTTCTCGAGGTTTGATGAGGGATAGGGGGCCAATATAAGGGCCAAGTACCGGCACCCATCGCACATCATGTGCGCACACCCCCCGGGCCCCCCAATCGTCGGAACCCTCAATGCCGCCGGTTAGGCTTTTCGACGATGCTCCGGCGATGCTCCAGCGATGGTGCCCCGGGCGAAAAAAATGTGGTACCAGCACATGCTCGAGCCCAGAATGTGCACCGTGGCTCAAAATCTTGGACTGGGAATGAACTCTGTACGCTTAGACATGGAATGAACTCCATATGCCTAAGCCAACCCACGAAACAAGTGTGCGGGCACTCAGCCGGTCAGAGAGGCAGAATGCGTAAGCCGGGGATTGACTCGATCCACCCTACATGCTATCAATCCTGCTACCATAACCCTTGGTCTGGTCTGATCTTACACTGGGAATGAAGTCCGTATGCATAAGTCAACCCACGAAATAAGCGTGCGAGCGCTGAGCCGGCGAAAAGGCATGATGCACAAGCTGGGGATCTGCCCGATCCCCCTCTGTGTCCTGTAGGTCCCGCTGCCACAACCATCGGTCTGGTTGGGGTTTAGACATGGAATGAACTCCCTATGCCTAAGCCACCCATGAAACGAGTGTGCGGGCACTCAGCTTGTAGGATAGGCAGAATGCGTAAGCCAGGGATCGACCTGGTCCCCTTGTGTGCTATCGATCCTACTGTCGCAACCCTCGATCCGGTATGATCTTAGACTGAGAATGAACAACGTATGCTTAGATTGGGGATGAACTCCGTATGTCAAAGTCAACCCATGAAACGAGCGTGTGGGCGCTCAGTCGATCGGAAAGGCCGACCGGAGAGGCATAATGCACAAGTCGAGGATTAGCTCGGTCCCCCTCTACGTGCTGTCGATCCCGCTACCGGTCCTACTGCCACAACCCTCGGTCCTACTAGGGCTTAGACATGGAATGAACTCCGTATGCCTAAGCCAACCCACAAAACGAGCGTGCGAGCTCTTAGTCGATCGGAGAGGCAGAATGCGCAAGCTGGGGATCGGATCGGTCCCCCTTACATGCTACCGATCCTGCTGCTGCAACCCTCGTTTCAGGTCGATCTTAGACTGGGAATGAACTCCATATGCTTAGACATGGAATGAACTCCGTATGCCTAAGCCAACCCATGAAACGACCGTGTGGGCACTCAGCCAGCCAGTGAGGCAAAATGCACAAGCCGAGGATCGACTCGGTCCCCCCTCCGTGCTGCTGATGCTGCTACTGGTCCTGCTACCGTAACCCTCAGTCCAGTCTGATCTTAGACTGGGAATGAACTCTGTATGCTTAGACATGGAATGAACTCCGCATGCCTAAGCCAGCCTACGAAATGAGCATGCGGGCGCTCAGTCGGTCGGAAAGGCATAATGCGTAAGCCAGGGATCGACCCTGTCCCCCCCTACATGCTGTCAATCCTGCTATCGTAACCCTCGGTTTGGCCCGATCTTAGACTGGGAATGAACTTCGTATGCCTAAGTCAACCCATGAAACGAGCATGTGGGTGCTGAGCCGATCGGAGAGGCATAATGTGTAAGTCGAGGATCGACCCAATCCCCTTCAGTGTGCTACCGGTCCCACTGCCACAACCCTCAGCCTGACTGGAGCTTAGACATGGAATGAACTCCCTATGCCTAAGCCAACCCACAAAATGTGGTGCTCAGCCGATCGAAGAGGCAGAATGCGCAAGCCGGGGATCGACTCGGTCCCCCTGCATGCTGTCGATCCTGCTGCTGCAACCCTCGGTTTGGTCTGATCTTAGACTGGGAATGAACTCCATATGCTTAGACTAGGGATGAACTCTGTATGCCTAAGTCAACCTATGAAACGAGCTTGCGGGCATTCAACCGGCCGAAGAGGCCGATCGGAGAGGCATAATGCGCAAACTAGGGATCAGCTCGATCCTCCTCTGCGTGCTGTCGATCCCGCTGGCAGTCCTACTGCCACAACCCTCAGTCTGACTGTGGCTTAGACATGGAATGAACTTCGTATGCCTAAGCCAACCCACGAAATAAGCACACGGGTGCTCAGCCGGTCGGAGAGGCAGAATGTGCAAGCCAGGGATCGGTATGGTCCCTCCTGTGTGCTGACGATCCTGCAGCTGGTCCTGCTGCCCCAACCTTCGGTCTGATCCAATCTTAGACTGGGAATGAACTCCTTATGCTTAGACATGGAATGAACTCCGTATGCCTAAGCCAACCCACGAAACGAGCATGCAAGCACTCAGCTGGTCGGAAAGGCAGAATGCATAAGTTGGGGATCGGCGGAAAGGCAGAATGCATAAGTTGGGGATCGGCCCGATCCCCCCTGCGTGCTATCGATCCTGCTACCGTCACCCTCGATCTGATCTGAACTTAGACTGGGAATGAAATTCGTATGCCTAAGTCAACTCACGAAACGAGCATGCGGGGGCTGAGCCGATCGGAGAGGCATAATGCACAAGCCGGGGATCAACCCGATCCCCCTCTATGTGCTATCAATCTCACTGCCACAACCCTCAGTCCGGTTGGGGCTTAGACATGGATTGAACTCCCTATGCCTAAGCCAACCCACGAAACGGGCGTACAGGGGCTCAGTCGGTCGGAGAGGTAAAATGTGCAAGCCGATAATCAGGTCGGTCCCTCCTGCGTGCTATCGATCCTGCTGCAGCAACCCTCGATCCGGTCCGATCTTAGACTGGGAATGAACTCTATATGCTTAGACTAGGGATGAACTCCGTATGCCTAAGTCAACTGATGAAACGAGCGTACGGGCGCTCAGCTAATCGAAGGGGCCAATCGAAAAGGCATAATGCATAAGCCGGGGATCAGCCCGGTCCCCCTCTACATGCTGTCGATCTCGTTGCTGGTCCTGCTACCACAACCCTCGGTCTGGCTAGGGCTTAGACATGGAATTAACTCTGTATGCCTAAGCCAACCCATGAAACGATAGTGTGGGCACTCAGCCGGTCGGAGAGGCAGAATACGTAAGCTGGGGATCGACCCGATCCCCCCTGCGTGTTGTCAATCCTGCTGCCACAACCCTCGATTCGGTCCAATCTTAGACTGGGAATGAACTTCATATGCTTAGACTGGGGATGAACTCCGTATGCCTAAGCCAACCCACGAAATGAGCGTGTGAGCGCTCAGCCGGTTGAAGAGGCAGAATGCGTACGCCAAGGATCGACCCGATCCCCCCTGTGAGCTGTCGATCCTGCTGCTGGTCCTGCTGTCGCAACCTCGGACCGATCCGATCTTAGACTGGGAATGAACTCCATATGCTTAGACATGGAATGAATTCCGTATGCCTAAGCCAACCCACAAAACGAGCTTGCGGGTGCTCAACCGGTCGGAGAGGCAGAATGCGTAAGCTGGGGATCGACCTGGTCCCCCCTGCATGCTACCGATCCTGCTGTTGCAACCCTCATTCCGATCCGATCTTAAACTGGAATGAACTCTGTATGCTTAGACTGGGGATAAACTCTGTATGCCTAAGTCAATGCATGAAACGAGCGTACGGGCGCTCAGTCGACCGAAAAGGCCGATCGAAAAGGCATAATATGCAACACAGGGATCAGCCCAGTCCCCCTCTACGTGCTACCGATCCCGCTGTCGGTCCTGCTAGCACAACCCTTGGTCTGACTGGGGCTTAGACATGAAATAAACTTCGTATGCCTAAGCCAACCTACAAAATGAGCGTGCGGGTGCTGAGTCGACCGGAGAGGCATAATACGTAAGCCAGGGATCGGCCCGATCCCCCTCTGCGTGCTATCGGTCCTGCTGCCACAACCCTTGATTCGACTGGGGCTTAGACATGGAATGAACTCCCTATGCCTAAACCAAAGCACGAAATGGGCATGCGGGCACTCAGTCGGCCAGAGAGGGAGAATGCATAAGTCGGGGATCGGCCCAGTCCCCCCTGTGTGCTGCCAATCCTACTACCGCAAGCCTCAGTCCGATCCGATCTTAGACTGCGAATGAACTCCGTATGCTTAGACTAGGAATGAACTCTGTATGCCTAAGTCAACCAACAAAACGAGCGTACGGGCACTCAGCTGACCAGAAAGGCTGATCGAAGAGGCAGAATGAACAAGCCAAGGATCAGCCCGGTCCCCTTCTGCGTGTTACCGATCTTGCTGTCAGTCCTGTTGCCACAACCTTCAGTCCGGTTGGGGTTTAGACATGGAATGAACTCCGTATGCCTAAGCCAACCCATGAAATGAGCATGTAGGCGTTCAGCCGGTCGGAGAGGTAGAATGCACAAGCCAGGGATCGGTCCGATCCCCTCTGCGTGCTATCGATCCTGCTGCCGTAACCCTTGGTCTGGTCCAATCTTAGATTGGGAATGAAATCTATATGCTTATACTGGGGATGAACTTTGTATGCCTAAGTCAACCCACAAAACGAGCGTGTGGGCACTCAATCGACTGGAGAGGCAGGATGTGAAAGCCGGGGATCGAACGGGTGGTAGGTGAGTTTAAGCACATCTTCATATTTCTTCCATGCCAATGCCATTTTTATGGCTTGTAAATTCATACATTGGTCCCCTAAGCCTTCATGTGAAGTTTCGTGGCAAGACGACCCGTTTTCTATTTTTCATGATTTTTGAAACTTTTTACGGTTTGGGATTTTTTAAAATTTTTGTAGAAATATTTTTGTCCCCAAATTTAGTAGATGGGATCCTTGTATTTTTTTTGGCATGCACAAAACAATTCAGCCAAAAACTCAAAGTGGAGAAGATTTTGTGACCGTTTGAAAAAAGTGTCTCCATTCCAAACACTTTAATGGCTACTGGCAGCAAACCTATAAAATCTCAAATGCTCTTTAAGGGGGTGTGAGTTCTTAAGGTTTGATGAGGGATAGGGGGCCAATATAAGGGGCAAGTACCAGCACCCATCGCACATCATGTGCGCACACCTTCTGGCCCCCCTAATCGTCGGAACCCCCAATGCCACCGGTTAGGCTCTCCGACGATGCTCCGATGATGGTGCCCTGGGCAAAAAAAATCTTAGACTGGGAATGAACTCCATATGCTTAGACATGGAATGAACTCTGTATGCCTAAGCCAACCCATGAAATGAGCGTGCAGGTGCTCAGCCGACCGGAGAGGCAGAATGCGCAAGTCAAGGATCCGTCTAGTCCCCCCTGCGTGCTGTCAATCCTACTGCCACAACCATCGGTCCGATCCAATCTTAGCCTGGGAATGAACTCCGTATGCTTAGACTGGGGATGAACTCCATATGCCTAAGTCAACCCATGAAACGAGCGTGTAGGCACTCAACCGATTAGAGAGGCAGGATGCGCAAGTCGAGGATCGAACGGGTGGTAGGTGGGTTCAAGCACATCTTCATATTTCTGCCCAGCCAATGCCATTTTATGGCTTGTAAATTCATACAATGGTCCCCTAAGCCTTCATGTGAAGTTTCATGGCAAGACGACCCATTTTTTATTTTTCATGATTTTTGAAACTTTTTGCGATTCGAGTTTTTTAAACTTTTTTTAGAAAGAGTTTTGTCCCCAAATTTGGTAGAGGTGATCCTTGTATTTTTTTTGGCAAGCAAAAAAAAAATTCAGCTAAAAACTAGAAGTGGAGAAGATTTTGTGACCGTTTGAAAAAAGTGTCCCCATTTCAGACACTTTAATGGCTACTGCCAGCAAACCTATAAAATCTCAAATGCTCTTTAAGGGGGTGTGAGTTCTTGAAGTTTGATGAGGGATAGGGGGCCAATATAAGGGCCAAGTACCAGCACCCATGGCACATCATGTGCGCACACCCCCCAGCCCCCCAATCGTCGGAATCCCCAATGTCGTCGGTTAGCCTCTCCGACGATGCTCGATGATGGTGCCCCGAGTGAAAAAAAATGTGGCAGCAGCACATGCTCGAGCCCAGCATGTGCACCGTGGCTCAAAATCTTAGACTGGGAATGAACTCCGTATGCTTAGACATGGAATGAACTCCGTATACCTAAGCTAAGCCACGAAACGAACGTGCGGGTGCTAAGCCGATCAAAGAGGTAAAATGTGCAAGTCAAGGATCGGCTGATCCCCCATACGTGCTGTCGATCCTGCTGCTGTAACCCTTGGTCCGGTCCGATCTTAGACTAGGAATGAACTCTGTATGCATAAGTCAACCCACAAAACGAGCGTGCGAGTGCTGAGCCGGCTGAAGAGGCATAATGTGCAAGCCGGGGATCGACCCGGTCCCCCTCTACGTAATGCTAGTCCCGCTACCACAACCCTCAGTCTGGCTGGGGCTTAGACATGGAATGAACTCAATATGCCTACGCCAACCCACGAAACGGGCGTGCTAGCACTTAGTCGGCTGGAGAGGTTGAATGCGTAAGTCGGGGATCAGCCTGGTACCCCCTGCGTGCTGCCGATCCTACCGCCGCAACCATCAGTCTGATCTGATCTTAGATTGGGAATGAACTCTGTATGCTTAGACTAAGGATGAAATCCGTATGCCTAAGTCAACCCACAAAATGAGCATGCGGGTGTTCAGTCGACCAGAGAGGCAGGATCGCAAACCGGGGATCGGACTGGTAGTAGGTGGGTTCAGGCACATCTTCATATTTCTGCCATGGCAATGCCATTTTTATGGCTTGCAAAATCATACAATAGTCCCCTAAGCCTTCATGTGAAGTTTCGTGGCAAGATGACCCGTTTTTTATTTTTCACGATTTTTGAAACTTTTTACGGTTCGAGATTTTTCAAAATTTTTCTAAAAAGAGTTTTGTCCCTAAATTTGGTAGAGGTGATCCTTGTATTTTTTGTTGGCATGCATAAAAAAATTCAGCTAAAAACTCAAAGTGGAGAAGATTTTGTGACCGTTTGAAAAAAGTATCCCCATTTCAGACACTTTAGTCGCTACTGACAGCGAACCTATAAAATCTCAAATGCTCTTTAAGGGGGTGTAAGTTCTCAAGGTTTGATGAGGGATAGGGGGCCAATATAAGGGCCAAGTACTAGCACCCATCGCACATCATGCATGCACACCCCCCGACCCCCCCAATCGCCAGAACCCCTGATGTCCTCGGTTAGGCTCTCCGGCGATGCTTCGATGATGCTCCGTCAATGGTGCCTCGGGCAAAAAAAATGCGGCACCAGCACATGCCTGAGCCCAGCATGTGCACTGTGGCTCAAAATCTTAGACTGGGAATGAACTCCATATGCTTAGACATGGAATTCTGGGATCGGCTCGGTCCCCCCCTACGTGCTGTCTATCCTGCTACCACAACCCTCAGTCTGATCCAATCTTAGATTGGGAATAAACTCCGTATGCTTAGACTGGAGAAGAACTCAGTATGCCTAAGTCAACCCTCAAAACGAGCGTGCAGGCGCTCAGCCGGTCGGTGAGGCCGGTCGAAGAGGCATAATGTGCAAGTTGGGGATTAACCTGATCCCCCTCTGCATGCTACCGATCCAGCTACTAGTCCTACTGTCACAACCCTCAGTCTGACTCGGGCTTAGACACGGAATAAACTCTGTATGCCTAAGCCAACCCACGAAATGAGTGTGCGGGCGTTCAACCGGCCGGAGAGGCAGAATGCACAGGTCAGGGATTGGCTCGGTCCCCCCTGCGTGTTACCAATCTTGCTGCCGCAACCCTCGGTCTGGTCCGATCTTAGACTGGGAATGAACTCCGTATGCTTAGACATGGAATGAACTCCGTATGCCTAAGCCAACCCACCAAACGAGCATGTGGGCGTTCAGCCGACCGGAGAGGCAGAATGCGCAAGCCGGGGATTAGCTTGACCCCCCTGCGTGCTGTCGATCCTGCTGCCGCAACCCTCAGTCCAGTCCGATCTTAGACTGGGAATGAACTTCGTATGCAAAAGTTGACCCACAAAATGAGCGTACGATCACTGAGTCGACTGAAGAGGCATAATGCACAAGCCGGGGATTGGCCCGACCCCTTTCTTTGTGCTACCGATCCCGTTGCCACAACCCTCGGTCCGGTTGGGGCTTAGACATGGAATGAACTCCCTATGCCTAAGCCAAATCATGAAACGAGCGTACGGGCGCTCAACCGGCCAGAGAGGTAGAATGCGCAAGCCAGGAATCGACCTGATCCCCCCTGCGTGTTGCCAATCATACTGCCGCAACCCAAGGTCCAGTCCTATCTTAGACTGGGAATGAACTCCGTATGCTTAAATCAACCCACGAAATGAGCATGCAGGCGCTCAGCCGATCGAGAGGCGAATGCGTAAGTCGGGGATCAGCCCGATCCCGCTCTGCGTGCTACCGATCTTGCTGTCGGTCCTGTTGCCACAACCCTCGATCCGGCTGGGGCTTAGACATGGAATGAACTCCGTATGCCTAAGCCTACTCATGAAATGAGCGTAGGAGCACTCAGCCGGTCGGAGAGGCAGAATGCACAAGCCAGGGATCAGTTCGATCCCCCCTTATGTGCTACCAATCCTGTTGCTGGTCCTGCTATCGCAACCCTCGGTCCGGTCTGATCTTAGACTAGGAATGAACTCTGTATGCTTAGACATGGAATGAACTTGGTATGCCTAAGCCAATCCATGAAACAAGTGTGCGAAGCTTAGCTGGCTGGAGAGGTAGAATGCGCAAGCTAGGGAATGGCCCGGTCCCCCCTACGTGCTGTCTAACCTACTACTGGTCCTACTGCCACAACCCTCGATCCAGTCTGAGCTTAGACTAGGAATGAACTTCGTATGCCGAAGCCAACACACGAAATGAGCGTGCGGGCGCTTAGCCGGCTGAAGAGGCAGAATGCGTAAGCCAGAGACCGGCCCGATCCCATCCTACGTCTTGTCAATCTTGCTATCGCAACCCTCGATCCAGTCCAATCTTTGACTAGGAATGAACTCCGTATGCATAAGTTAACCCACGAAACAAGCGTGCGGTCGCTGAGCCAGCTGAAGAGGCATAACGCGCAAGCCGGGGATCGACCCGATCACCCTCTGTGTGCTGTCGGTTCGACTGCCACAACCCTCGGTCTGGCTGGGGCTTAGACATGGAATGAACTCCCTATGCCTAAGCCAACCCACGAAACGGACGTGCGAGCCCTCAGCAGGCCGGAGAGGCAGAGCGTGCTGCTGATCCAATCTTAGATTGGGAATGAACTCCGTATGCTTAGATTAGGGATGAACTCCATATGCCTAAGTCAACCCATGAAACTAGCGTGCAGGCGCTTAGCCGACCAGAGAGGCAGGATACGTAAACCAGGGATCGGACAGATGGTAGGTGGGTTCAAGCACATCTTCATATTTCTGCTGTGCCAATGCCATTTTTATGGCTTGTAAATTCATACAATGGTCCCCTAAGCCTTCATGTGAAGTTTCGTTGCAAGACAACCCGTTTTTTATTTTTCACGATTTTTGAAACTTTTTACGGTTCGGGATTTTTTAAAATTTTTTTAGAAAGAGTTTTGTCCCCAAATTTGGTAGAGGTGATCCTTGTATTTTTATTGGCATGCACGAACAAATTGAGCTAAAAACTCAAAGTGGAGAAGATTTTGTGACCATTTGAAAAAAGTGTCCCCATTTCAGACACTTTAATGGCTACTGGCAGCAAACCTATAAAATCTCAAATGCTCTTTAAGGGGTGTGAGTTCTCGAGGTTTGATGAGGGATAGGGGGCCAATATAAGGGCCAAGTACCATTACCCATCGCACATCATGTGCACACACCCCCCCGGGCCTCCCAATCGTCGAAACCCCCAATGCCGCCAGTTAGGCTCTCCGGCGATGCTTCGACGATGCTCCGACGATGGTACCCCGAGTAAAAAAAATACGGCACCAGCACATGCCTGAACCCAGCATGTGCACCGTGGCTCAAAATCTTAGACTGGGAATGAACTCTGTATGCTTAGACATGGAATGAACTCCATATGCCTAAGCCAACCCACGAAATGAGCATGCGGGCGCTTAGCCAGCCGGAGAGGTAGAATGCGCAAGCCGGGGATCGACCCGATCCCACCCAGCATGCTGTCAATCTTGCCTCTGCAACCCTCGGTCCGATCTAATCTTAGACTGGGAATAAACTTCGTATGCATAAGTCAACCCACAAAACGAGCGTGCGGACGCTGAGCCAACCGAAGAGGCATAATGCACAAGCTGGGCATCGGCCCGGTCCCCCTCTGGGTGCTACCGGTCTCGCTGCCACAACCCTCGATCCGAAGAGGCAGAATGGGCAAGCTAGGGATCGGCTCGGTCCCCCCTGTGTGTTACCGATCTTGTTGGCACAACATTCGGTCCGGTCTGATCTTAGACTGGGAATGAACTTCATATGCTTAGTCTGGGGACAAACTCCGTATGCCTAAGTAAACCCATGAAACGAGCATGCGGGTGCTCAGTCGGTCAGATAGGCTGACCAGAAAGGCATAATGTGCAAGCCAGGGATCCACCCGGTCCCCCTCTGCGTGCTGTCGATCCCGCTGCTGGTCCTGCTGCCACAACCCTCGGTCCGGCTGGGGCTTAGACATGGAATGAACTCCGTAGCCTAAGCCAACCCATGAAACGAGCGTGCGGGTGCTCAGTCGGCCAGAGAGGCATAATGCGTAAGCCAGGGATTGACTCAGTCCATCTCTGCATGTTGTCGGATGCGCTGCCACAACCCTTGGTCTGGCTAGGGTTTACACATGGAATGAACTCCCTATGCCTAAGCCAACCGACGAAACGGATGTGCGGGTGCTCAGCCAGCCAGAGAGGCAGAATGTGTAAGCCGAGGATTGGCCCTTCCTCCCTACGTGCTGCCGATCCAGCTGTCGCAACCCTTGGTCCGGTCTGATCTTAGACTGTGAATGAACTTTGTATGCTTAGACTGGGGATCAACTCCGTATGCCTAAGTCAACCCACGAAACGAGCGTGCGGGCGCTAAGCTGACCAGAGAGGCACGCAGCGTAAACCGGGGATCGAACGGGTGGTAGGTGGGTTCAAGCACATCTTCATATTTATGCCATGCCAATGCCATTTTCATGGCTTGTAAATTCATACAATGGTCCCCTAAGCCTTCATGTGAAGTTTTGTGGCAAGATGACCCATTTTCTGTTTTTCATGATTTTCAAAACGTTTTCTGGTTCAAGATTTTTTAAAATTGTTTTAGAAAGAGTTTCGACCCCAAATTTGGTAGAGGTGATCCTTGTATTTTTGTTGGCATGCACCAAAAAATTCAGCTAAAAACTCAAAGTGGAGAAGATTTTGTGACCGTTTGAAAAAAGTGTCCCCATTTCAGACACTTTAATGGCTACTAGCAGCAAACCTATAAAATCTCAAATGCTCTTTAAGGGGGTGTGAGTTCTCAAGGTTTGATGAGGGATAGGGGGCCAATATAAGGGCCAAGTACCAGCAGCCATCGCACATCATGTGCGCACACCCCCCGGCCCCCCAATCGTCGGAACCCCTAATACCGTTGGTTAAGCTCTCCGACGATGGTGCCCCGGGCGAAAAAAATGCAGTACCAGCATATGCCCAAGATCAGCACTGCGCCGTGGCTCAAAATCTTAGACTGGGAATGAACTCCGTATGCTTAGATATGGAATGAACTCCGTATGCCTAAGCCAACCCACGAAACGAACGTGCGGGCGCTCAGTCGGTTGGAGAGGCAAACTGCGCAAGCTCGAGATCGACCTGGTCCCCCCTGCATGCTATGGATCCTACTGCCGCAGCCCTCGGTCCGGTCCAATCTTAGACTAGGAATGAACTCCGTATGCATAAGTCAACCCATGAAATGAGTGTGCGGGCGTTGAGCTGACCGAAGAGGCATAATGCGTAAGCCGGGGATCGGCTCGGTCCCCCTTTGCATGCTGCCGATCCCGCTTTCAATCTTACTGCCACAACTCTCAGTATGGCTGGGGCTTAGACATCGAATGAACTCCGTATGCCTAAGCCAACCCACGCAATGACAGTGCGGGTGCTCAGCCGACCGGAAAGGCATAATGCGTAAGTCGGTGATCAGCTCGGTCCCCATCTACGCGCTACCGCTCTCGATGCCAGTCCTGCAACCACAACCCTCGGTCCAACTGGGGCTTAGACATGGAATGAACTCTATATGCCTAAGCCAACCCATGAAACGAGCGTGTGGGCGCTCAACCGACCAGAGAGGCAAAATGCATAAGTCAGGGATTAGCCCGGTTCCCCCCTGCGTGCTGCTGATCCTACTGTTGGTCCTGCTATCGCAACCCTCGATCCGATCCGATCTTAGACAGGGAATGAACTCCGTATGCTTAGACATGGAATGAACTCCGCATGCCTAAGCCAACCCATGAAACGAGCGTGCGAGCGTTCAATCGGCCGGAGAGGTAGAATACACAAGCTGGGGATCAGCTCGATCCCCCCTGCGTGCTGTCGATCTTGCTACCACAACCCTCAGTCCGATCCAATCTTAGACTGGGAATGAACTCTGTATGCCTAAGTCAACCCACGAACCGAGCGTTCGGGCACTGAGTCGGGGATCGACCCGGTCCCACTCTGCGTGCTGTCGGTCCCGCTGCCACAACCCTCGGTCCAGCTGTAGCATAGACATGAAATGAACTTCCTATGTCTAAGCCAACCCATGAAATGGGCGTGCGGGTGCTCAGTCGGTTGGAGAGGCAAAATGCACAAGCCGGGGATCAGCTCGGTCCCCCCTGTGTGCTACCGATCCTATTGCCATAACCCTCAATTTGGTCCGATCTTAGCCTAGGAATGAACTCCGTATGCCTACACTGGGGAAGAACTCTGTATGCCTAAGTCAACCCTCAAAATGAGCGTATGGGTGCTCAACCGGCCAGTGAGGCTAGCCAGAGAGGCATAATGCCTAAGTCGAGGATCAACTCGATCCCCCTCTGCGTGCTACCGATCCCGTTACTGGTCCTGCTACCATAACCCTCAGTCCGACTGGGGCTTAGACATGAAATGAACTCTGTATGCCTAAGCCAACCCATGAAACGAGCATACAGGCACTCAGCCGGTCGAAGAGGCAGAATGCGCAAGCCGAGGATCAAATGGGTGGAAGGTGGGTTCAAGCACATCTTCATATTTCTGTTGTGCCAATGCCATTTTTATGGCTTGTAAATTCATACAATGGTCCCCTAAGCCTTCATGTGAAGTTTCATGGTAGGACGACCCGTTTTCTATTTTTCACAATTTTTGAAACTTTTTACGGTTCGAGATTTTTTAAAATTTTTTTAGAAAGAGTTTTGTCCCCAAATTTAGTAGAGGCGATCCTTGTATTTTTGTTGGCATGCACAAAACAATTCAAGTAAAAACTCGAAGTGGAGAAGATTTTGTGACTGTTTGAAAAACGTGTCCGTATTTCAGACACTTTAATGGCTACTGACAGTAAACCTATAAAATCTCAAATGCTCTTTAAGGGGGTGTGAGTTCTTGAGGTTTGATGTGCGTACACCTCTCGGCCCCCCTAATCGCCAAAATCCCCAATGCCATCGGTTAGGCTCTCTGGTGATGATCCGACGTTGGTGCCTCGGGCAAAAAAAATGCGGCACCAGCACATGCCCGAGCCCAGCATGTGCACCATGGCTCAAAATCTTAGACTAGGAATGAACTCTGTATGCTTAGACAAGGAATGAACTCTATATGCCTAAGCCAACCCACAAAATGAGTGTGCGGATGCTCAGCCGATTAGAGAGGCAGAATGCGCAAGTTGGGGATCGGCCCGATCCCCCTTACGTACTGTCGATCCTGCTGCCACAACCCTCGATCCGGTCTGATCTTAGACAGGGAATGAACTTCGTATGCCTAAGTCAACCCATGAAATGAATGTGCGGGCGTTGAGTCGATCGGAGAGGCATAATACGCAAGCCGGGGATCGACCCGATCACCCTTTGCGTACTGTCGGTCTGGCTACCACAACCCTCAGTCCGACTGCGGCTTAGACATGGAATGAACCCCTATGCCTAAGCCAACCCACAGAACGGGCGTATGGGCACTCAGCCGATCGGAGAGGCAGAATGTGTAAGCCGAGGATCGGCCCGATCCCCCCTACGTGCTACCGATCCTGCTGTCACAACCCTTGGTCTGGTCTGATCTTAAACTGGGAATGAACTCCATTTGCTTAGACTGGGGATGAACTCCGTATGCCTAAGTCAACCCACGAAACGAGCGTGCGGGCGCTCAGTCGACCAGAGAGGCAGGATGCGTAAGCTGGGGATCGAACGGGTGATAGGTGGGTTCAAGCACATCTTCATATTTCTATCGTGCCAATGCCATTTTTATGGCTTGTAAATTGATACAATGGTCCCCTAAGCCTTCATGTGAAGTTTCGTGGCAAGACGACCCGTTTTCTATTTTTCACGATTTTTGAAACTTTTTATGGTTCGGGATTTTTTAAAAATTTTTTAGATAGAGTTTTGTCCCTAAATTTGGTAGAGGTGATCCTTGTATTTTTATTGGCATGCATAAAAAAATTCAGCTAAAAACTCGATGTCGAGAAGATTTTGGGACCGTTTGAAAAATGTGTCCCCATTTTAGACACTTTAATGTCTACTACAGCAAACCTATAAAATCTCAAACGCTTTTTAAGGGGGTGTGAGTTCTTGAGGTTTGATGAGAGATAGGGGGCCAATATAAGGGCCAAGTACCAGCACCCATCACACATGGAATGAACTCCCTATGCCTAAGCCAACCAACGAAACGGGTGTGCGGGCGCTCCGCCAGTTGGAAAAGTAGAATGCGCAAGCCGGGGATCAGCCCGGTCCCCTCTGCATGCTGTCGATCCTACTGCCACAACCCTCGATCTGATCCTGTCTTAGACTGGGAATGAACTCCATATGCTTAGACTGGGGATGAACTTCGTATGCCTAAGTCAACCCACGAAATGAGCGTGCGGGCACTTAACCGGCCGGGAAGGCCAACCAGAGAGGCATAATCCATAAGCCAGGGATCAGCCCGATCCCCCCTACATGCTACCGATCTTATTGGTGGTCCTACTACCGTAACCCTTGGTTCGATCTGATCTTAGACTGGGAATGAACTCCGTATGCTTAGACATGGAATGAACTCCATATGCCTAAGCCAACCCACGAAACGAGCGTACGGGCGTTCAGCTGACCAGAGAGGTAGAATGCACAAGCCGGGGATCGGCCCGATCCCCCCCTGCATGTTGTCAATCCTACTATCGTAACCCTCGATCCGATCTAATATTAAACTAGGAATGAACCCCGTATGCCTAAGTCAACCCACGAAACGAGTGTGCGGGCACTGAGCTGACCAGAGAGGCATAATGCACAAGTCAGGGATCGGCTTGGTCCCCCTCTAGGTGCTACCAGTCTCGCTACCACAACCCTCGGTTCGGTTGGGGCTTAGACATGCAATGAACTCCCTATGCCTAAGCCAACCCACGAAACAGGTGTACGGGCGCTCAGCCGGCCAGAGAGGCAGAATGCGCAAGTCAACCCATGAAACGAGCGTGTGGGAATGAACTTCGTATGCTTAGACTGGGGATGAACTTCGTATGCCTAAGTCAACCCATGAAATGAGCGTGCGGGCATTGAGTGCACCAGAGAGGCATAATGCACGAGCCATGGATCAGCCTGGTCCCCCCTACGTGCTGTCGATCTTGCTACCGCAACCCTCGATCCGGTTCGATCTTAGACTGGGAATGAACTCCATATGCATAAGTCAACCTACGAAACAAGCATGCGGGCACTGAGCTAGCCGAAAAGGCATAATCTGGAAACTAGGGATCAGCTCGATCCCCCTCTGTGTGCTACCGGTCCCACTGCCACAACCCTCGGTCTGGCTGGGGCTTAGACATGGAATGAACTCCCTATGCCTAAGCCAACCCACAAAACGGACGTGCAGGCGCTCAGCCGTCCAGAGAGGCAGAACGCACAAGCCGGGGATTGACCCGGTCTCCCCCTGCCTGCTATCGATCCTACTGCTACAACCTTTGGTTTGGTCTGATCTTAGATTGGGAATGAACTCCGTATGCATAAGTCAACCCATGAAACGAGCGTGCGGGTGCTGAGCCGATCGAAGAGGCATAATGCATAAGCCGGGGATCGACTCGATCCCTCTCTGCATGCTGCTGGTCCCTTTACCACAACCGTCGGTCCGATTGGGGCTTAGACATGGAATGAACTTCGTATGCCTAAGTCAACCCATGAAACAAGCGTGCGGGCACTTACCCGGTCAGTAAGGCAGAATGCGCAAGCCGAGGATCGGCCCGATCCCCCCTGCGTGCTTTCGATCCTGCTACCGCAGCTGTCGGTTCGGTCTGATCTTAGACTGAGAATGAACTCCGTATGCCTAAGACAACCCATGAAACAAGCGTACGGGCGCTCAACACATCGGAGAGGTCGATCGAAGAGGCAAAATGTGCACGCCGAGGATTAGCTTGGTCCCCCTCTGCATGCTATCGATCTCGCTGTCGGTCCTACTACCACAACCCTCGGTCTGGCTGGGGCTTAGACATGGAATGAACTACGTATGCCTAAGCCAACCTAGGAAACAAGCCTACGGGTGCTCAGCCGATCGGAGAGGTAGAATGCGCAAGCCGAGGATCGGTTCGGTCCCCCCTACGTGCTGTCAATCCTGTTGCTAGTCCTACTACCGTAACCCTCGATCCTGTCTAGTCTTAGACTGGGAATGAACTCCGTATGCTTAGACTGGGAATGAACTCTGTATGCCTAAGCCAAACAACGAAACAAGCGTGCCGATGCTCAATCGACCGAAAAGGTAGAATGCGCAAGCTGGGGGCCGGCCTGATCCGCCCCTGTGTGCTGTCGATCCTACTAGCGTAACCCTCGGTCTGGTCCGATCTCAGACTAGGAATGAACTCCATATGCCTAAGTCAACCCATGAAACGAGCGTGCGGGTGCTGAGCCAGCCGGAGAGGCATAACGCGCAAGCCGGGGATCGGCCCGGACCCCCTCTGCGTGCTGTCGGTCCCGCTGCCACAACCCTTGGTCCGGATGGGGCTTAGACATGGAATGAACTCCCTATGCCTAAGCCAACCCATGAAACGGGCGTACGGGCGCTCAAGCGGTCGGAGAGGCAGAATACGCATGTCGGGGATCGACCAGATCCCCCTTGCGTGCTACCGATCCTACTGTCGCAACCCTTGGTCTGGTCCGATCATAGACTAGGAATGAACTTCGTATGCTTAGACTGGGGATGAACTACGTATGCCTAAGTTAACCCACAATATGAGCGTGTGGGCGCTCAACCGGCCAAAGAGGCAGGATGCGCAAGCTGGGGATCGAACGGGTGGTAGGTGGGTTCAAGCACATCTTCATATTTCTACCATGCCAATGCCATTTTTATGGTTTGTAAATTCATACAATTGTCCCCTAAGCCATCATGTGAAGTTTTATGGCAAGACGACCTGTTTTCTATTTTTCATGATTTTTGAAACTTTTTGCGGTTCGGGATTTTTTAAAATTTTTTTAGAAAGTGTTTTGTCCCCAAATTTCATAGAGGTGATCCTTGTAGTTATGATGGCATACATAAAAAAATTAAGCTCAAAACTCAAAGTGGAGAAGATTTCGTGACCGTTTGAAAAAAGTGTCCCCATTTCAGACACTTTAATGGCTACTGCCAACAAACCTATAAAATCTCACATGCTATTTAAGGGGGGTTGAGTTCTTGAGGTTTGATGAGGGATAGGGGGCCAATATAATGGCCAAGTACCAGCACCCATCGCACATCATGTGTGCACACCCCCCAGCCCCCTAATCGCCGGAACCCCCAATGTCGCCGGTTAGGCTCTCCGACGATGGTGCCTCGAGCGAAAAAAATACGGCACCAGCACATGCTCGAGCCCAACATGTGTACCCTGGCTCAAAATCTCAGACTGGGAATGAACTCCATATGCTTAGACATGGAATGAACTCCGTATGCCTAAGCCAACCCACGAAATGAGCGTGCGGGCGCTCAGCCGGCCGGAGAGGCAAAATACGCAAGCCGAGGATCGACCTGGTCCCCCCCTAATTGCTGTCGATCCTGCTGTTACAACCCTCAATCCGGTCCAATCTTAGATTTGGAATGAACTCCGTATGCAAAAGTCAACCCACGAAATGAGCGTGGGGGCGCTGAACAGATCGAAGAGGAATAATGCGCAAGTTGGGGATCAGTCCGGTCCCCCTCTGTGTGCTGCCGATCCCGCTACCACAACCCTCGGTCTGGCTGGGGCTTAGACATGGAATGAACTCCCTATGCCTAAGCTAACCCACGAAACGGGCAGGCGGGTGCTCAGTCGGTCGAAGAGGTAGAATGCGCAAGCCGGGGATCGGCTCGATCCCCCTTGCGTGCTGTCGATCTTTCTGTCGCAACCCTCGGTCCAGTCCGATCTTAGACTACGAATGAACTCCATATGCTTAGACTGGGGATGAACTCTGTACGCCTAAGTCAACCCATGAAATGAGCGTGTGGGCGCTTAGTTGGCCAGAGAGGCATAATACGTAAGCTGGGGATCGACCCGATCCCCCTCTGCATGCTATCGATCCCACTGCCGGTCCTGCTACCACAACCCTCAATTCGGTTGGGGCTTAGACATGGAATGAACTTTGTATGCCTAAGCCAACCCACGAAACGAGCGTACGGGCACTCAACCGACCAGAGAGGCAGAATGCACAAGCCGGGGATCGATTCGGTCCCCCTTGCGTGCTGCCGATCCTACTACCGCAACCCTCAGTCCGATCCGATGTTAGACTAGGAATGAACTCTGTATGCTTAGACTGGGGATGAACTCAGTATGCCTAAGTCAACCCACGAAATGAGCGTGCGAGCGCTCAGTCGACCAGAGAGGCAGGATGCGCAAGTCGGGGATCGAACGGGTGGTAGGTGGGTTCAAGCACATCTTCATATTTCTGCCATGCCAATGCCATTTTTATGGCTTGTAAATTCATACAATGGTCCCCCTAAGCCTTCATGTGAAGTTTCATGGCAAGACGACCCGTTTTCTATTTTTCACAATTTTTGAAACTTTTTACGGTTCGGGATTTTTTAAAATTTTTTTCGAAAGACTTTTGTTGCCAAATTTCTTAGAGGTGATCCTTGTATTTTTGTTGGCATGCACAAAAAAATTCAGCTAAAAACTCGAAGTGGAGAAGATTTTGTAATCGTTTGAAAAAAGTGTCTCCATTTCAGACACTTTAATGGCTACTGGCAGCAAACCTATTTCTCAAATGCTCTTTAAGGGGGTGTGAGTTCTTGAGGTTTGATGAGGGATAGGGGGCCAATATAAGGGCCAAGTACCAGCACCCATCGCACATCATGTGCGCACATCCCCCAACCCCCCAATCGTCGGAACCCGCAATGCCGTCGGTTACGCTCTCCGGCGATGCTCCGACGATGCTCTGGCGATTGTGCCCCGGGTGAAAAAAATGCTGCACCAGCACGTGCCCGAGCCCAGCATGTGAACCATGGGTCAAAATCTTAGACTGGAATGAACTCCATATGCTTAGACTTGGAATGAACTCTGTATGCCTAAGCCAACCCACAAAACAAGCGTACGGGCGCTCAACCGGCCAGAGAGAAAGAATGCGCAAGCCGGGGATCGACCCGATCCCCCCTACGTGCCGTCGATCCTACTACCTCAACCCTCGATTTGGTCCAATCTTAGACTGCGAATGAACTCCCTATGCATAAGTCAATCCACGAAATGAGCGTGCGGGCACTGAGCTGACCGAAGAGGCATAATGCGCAAGCCGGGGATCGACCCGGTCCCCCTTTGTGTGCTGCCGGTCCCACTGCCACAACCCTCGGTCCGACTGGGACTTAGACATGGAATGAACTCCCTATGCCTAAGCCAACCCACGAAACGGGCGTGCGGGTGCTCAGCCGGCCGGAGAGGCAGAATGCGCAAGCCGGGGATCGGCCCGATCCCCCTTGCGTGCTGTTGATCCTGCTACCGCAACCCTCGATCGGTCCAATCTTAGATTGGGAATGAACTCCATATGGTTAGACTGGGAATGAACTCCGTATGCTTAGATTGGGAATAAACTCTGTATGCTTAGACTGGGGATGAACTCCGTATGCCTAAGTCAACCCAAGAAACGAGCTTGCGGGCGCTCAGCCGACCAGAGAGGCAGGATGCGCAAGCCAGGGATCGAACAGGTCGTTGGTGGGTTCAAGCACATCTTCATATTTCTGCCATGCCAATGCCATTTTTATGGCTTGTAAATTCATACAATGGTCCCCTAAGCCATCATGTGAAGTTTCGTGGCAAGACGACATGTTTTCTATTTTTCAAGATTTTCGAAACTTTTTGCGGTTTGAGATTTTTTAAAATTCTTTTAGAAAGCGTTTTGTCCCGAAATTTGGTAGAGGTGATCCTTGTATTTTTGTTGGCATGCACAATAAAATCAGCTAAAAACACGAAGTGGAGAAGATTTTGTGATCGTTTGAAAAAAGTGTCCGCATTTCGGACACTTTAATGGCTACTGGCAGCAAACCTATAAAATCTCAAATGCTCTTTAAGGGGGTGTGAGTTCTCGAGGTTTGATGAGGGATAGGGGGCCAATATAAGGGACAAGTACCAGCACCCATCGCACATCATGTGCGCACATCCCTGGCCGCCCCAATCACCGGAACCCCCAATGCTGCTGTTTAGGCTCTCCGACGATGCTCCGACGATGGTGCCTCGGGCGAAAAAAATGAAGCACCAGCACATGCTTGATCCCAGCATGTGCACTGTGGCTATCGGTCCCACTGCCACAACTCTCGGTCCGGCTGGGGTTTAGACATGGAATGAACTCCCTATGCCTAAGCCAACCCACGAAATGGGCGTGCGGGTGCTCAGCCGGTTGGAGAGGCAGAATGTGCAAGCCGGGGATCGGTCTGGTCCCTCCTGCGTGTTGCCGATCCTGCTACCACAACCCTCGATCCGATCCGATCTTAGACTGGGAATGAAATTCGTATGCTTAGACTGGGGATGAACTCCGTATGCCTAAGTCAACCCATGAAACGAGCGTACAGGCGCTTAGCCGGTCGGAGAGGCATAATGCGCAAGCCGAGGATCAGCCCAGTCCCCCTCTACGTGCTGTCGATCCGACTGCTGGTCCTGCTGCCACAACCGTCGGTCCAGCTGGGGTTTAGACATGGAATGAACTTTGTATCCTAAGCCAACCGACAAAACAAGCGTGCGGCCGCTTAGTCGGCCGGAGAGGCAGAATGCGCAAGTCGGGGATCGGCCTGGTCCCCCCTGCGTGCTACCGATCCTATTGCCGTAACCCTTAGTTCGATCTGATCTTAGACTGGGAATGAACTCTGTTTCCTTAGACTAGGGATGAACTCTGTATGCCTAAGTCAACCCACCAAACGAGCGTGCGGGCGCTCAGTCGACCAGAGAGAGAGGATGCACATGCCGGGGATCGAACGGGTGGTAGGTGGGTTCAAGCACATCTTCATATTTCTACCATGCCAATGCCATTTTTATGGCTTGTAAATTCATACAATGGTCCCCTAAGCCTTCTTGTGAAGTTTCATGGCAAGATGACCCGTTTTCTATTTTTCACGATTTTTGAAACTTTTTACGATTTGGGATTTTTTAAAGTTTTTTTAGAAAGAGTTTTGTCCTTGTATTTTTGTTGGCATGCATAAAAAAATTCAGCTAAAAACTCGAAGTGGAGAAGATTTTGTGACCGTTTGAAAAAAGTGTCCCCATTTTAGACACTTCAATGGCTACTGGTAGCAAACCTATAAAATCTAAAATGCTCTTTAAGGGGGTGTGAGTTCTCAAGGTTTGATGAGGGATAGGGGGCCAATATAAGGGCAAAGTACCAGCACCCATCGCACATCATGTGCGCACACCCCCCCCCAATCGTCGGAACCCCCAATGCCGTCGGTTAGGATCTCCGACGATGCTCTGGCATGGTGCCCCAGGTGAAAAAAATGCGGCACCAGCACATGCCCGAGCCCAGCATGTGCACCATGTTTCAAAATCTTAGATTGGGAATGAACTCTGTATGCTTAGACATGGAATGAACTCCGTATGCCTAAGCCAACCCATGAAACGAGCGTACAGGCGCTCAGCCAGCCAGAGAGGCAGAATGCACAAGTCAGGGATTGACTCGGTCTCCCTGTGTGCCGTCGATCTTACTGTCGCAACCCTTGATCCGATCTGATCTTCGACTGGGAATGAACTCCGTATGCATAAGTCAACCCAGGAAATGAGGTACGGGCATTGAGTCACTCGAAGAGGCATAATGCACAAGCCAAGGATCGGCCCGGTCCTCCTCTACGTGCTGTGGGTCCTGCTACCACAACCCTCGGCCCGGCAGGGGCTTAAACATGAATTGAACTCCCTATGCCTAAGCCAACCCACGAAACGCACGTGCGGGCGCTCAACCGGCTGCAGAGGCAAAATGCGTAAGCCGGGGATCGGCCTGGTCCCCCCTGCGTGCTGTTAATCCTACTGCTGCAACCCTCGGTCTGGTCTGATCTTAGACTGGGAATGAACTCCGTATGCTTAGACTAGGGATGAACTCCGTATGCCTAAGTCAACCCACGAAACGAACGTACGGGCATTCAGTCGACCAGAGAGGCAGGATGCACAAGCCGGGGTTCGAACAGGTGGTAAGTGGTTTCAAGCACATCTTCATATTTCTACCCTGGCAATGCCATTTTTATGGCTTGTAAATTTATACAATGGTCCCCTAAGCCTTCATGTGAAGTTTCGTGGCAAGACGACCCAATTTCAGACACTTTAATGGCTACTGGCAGCAAACCTATAAAATTTCAAATGCTCTTTAAGGGGTGTGAGTTCTCGAGGTTTGATGAGAGATAGGGGGCCAATATAAGGGCCAAGTACCAGCACCCATTGGACATCCTGTGCGCACACCTCCCGGCCCCCCTAAATCGCCGAAACCTCCAATGCTGCTGGTTAGGCTCTCCGGCGAGCTCTGGCGATGGTGCCTCGGGCGAAAAAAATACGACACCAGCACATGCCCGAGCCCAGCATGTGCACCATGGCTCAAAATCTTAGACTGGGAATGAACTCCATATCTTAGACATGGAATGAACTCTGTATGCTTAAGCCAACCCACAAAACGAGCGTACGGGCGCTCAGCTAACCGGAGAAGTAAAATGCGTAAGCCGAGGATCGACCCGGTCCCCCTGCGTGCTGTCGATCCTGCTACCGCAACCCTCAGTCTGGTCTGATCTTAGACTGGGAATGAACTCTGTATGCATAAGTCAACCCATGAAATGAGCGTGCAGGCGTTGAGCAGGCCGAAGAGGCATAATGCGAAAGCTAGGGATCGGCTCGGTCCCCCTCTGCATGTTGCCGGTCCCGCTGCCACAACCCTCAGTCCAGCTGGGGCTTAGACATGGAATGAACTCCCTATGCCTAAGCCAACCCACGAAACGGACGTGCGGGTGCTCAGCTGGTCGAAGAGGCGGAATGCGTAAGTCGGGGATCAGCTCGGTCCCCCTTGCGTGCTACCGATCCTGCTGTTGTGACCCTCGGTCTGGCTTGATCTTAGACTGGGGATGAACTCCTTATGCTTAGACTGGGGTTGAACTCCGATGCCTAAGTCAACCCACGAAACAAGCATGCGGGCGCTCAACCGAACAGAGAGGCATAATGCGCATGCCGGGGATCAGCCCCGTCCCCCTCTGCGTGCTGTCGATCCCGCTGTCGGTCCTGCTGCCACAACCCTTGGTCCGACTGGGGCTTAGACATGGAATGAACTCCCTATGCCTAAGCCAACCCATGAAACGGGTGTGCGGCACTCAACGGGTCAGAGAGGCGGAATGCTTAAGCTGAGGATCGGCCTGGTCCCCCCTGCGTGCTGTCGATCCTACTGTCGTAACCCTCGATTCGGTCTGATCTTAGACTGGGAATGAACTCCGTATGCTTAGACTGGGGATGAACTCCGTATGCCTAAGTCAACCCATGAAACAAGCATGCGGGTGCTCAGCCGGTCGGAGAGGCCAACCGGAGAGGCATAATGCGCATGCCGGGGATCAACCCCATCCCCCTCTGCGTGCTGCTGATCCTACTGTCGGTCCTGCTCCACAACCCTCGGTCCGACTATGGCTTAGACATGGAATGAACTCCCTATGCCTAAGCCAACCCACGAAACGAGCGTACGGGCACTCAGTCGGCTAGAGAGGCAGAATGCGCAAGCCAGGGATCGGCCCGGCCCCCCCTGCGTGCTAGCGATCTGCTGACGTAATCCTTGGTCTGATCTGATCTTAGACTGGGAATGAACTCCTTATGCTTAGACTGGGGATGAACTCCGTATGCCTAAGTCAACACACAAAACGAGCGTTCGGGCGCTCAGCCGACCAGAGAGGCAGGATGCGTAAGCCGGGGATCGAACGGGTGGTAGGTGGGTTCAAGTGTCACACCCTGGGTGGGCACGCCAGGCACATCAGGCACACCAGTAGGTGAGCCAGAAGTTAAGGCCCGTAGACCAGGCGTGTTGGCGAATCGGATCGAGGGTTGCGACAGTAGGATCGGTGACACGCAAGGGGGACCGAGCCGATCCCCGGCTTGCGCATTCTACCTCTCCAGTCGGCTAAGCGCCCGTATGTCCGTTACGTGGGTTGACTTAGGCATAGGGAGTTCATTCCATGTCTAAGCCCCAACCGGATCGAGGGTTGTGGTAACAAGACCGACAGCACGTAGAGGGGGACCGGGTCGATCCCTAGCTTGCGCATTATGCCTCTCCGATTGACTCAGCACCCGCACGCTCATTTCGTGGGTTGACTTAGGCATATGAAGTTCATTCCCAGTCTAAGATCAGACCGAACCAAGGGTTGCGATAGCAAGATCGACAGCACACAGAAGGGACCGGGTCGATCCCTGGCTTGCGCATTCTACCTCTCTGGCCGGTTGAACACCCGCACGCTCGTTTTATGCGTTGGCTTAGGCATACGGAGTTCATTCCATGTCTAAGCATACGGAGTTCATTCCTAGTCTAAGATCAAACTGGACCGAGGGTTACAGCAGCAGGATCAATAGCACACAGGGGGGGACCGGGCCGATCCCCGGCTTGCACATTCTGCCTCTCCGGTTGGTTGACTGCCTGTACACTCATTTCGTGGGTTGGCTTAGGCATACGGCATTCATTCCATGTCTAAGCCCCAGTCGGACCGAGGGTTGTGGCAGCAGGACCGATAGTGGGATCGACGGCATGTAGAGAGGGACCGAGCTGATCCTTGGCTTGTGCATTATGTCTCTCCAACTGGCCTCTCCGACCGGTTAAGCGCCCGTGTCACGGGCTCTAACCTTAGACTCAGAATCCATGCGACCTTAGGCCCGAAATCACCTCCTTGGTGCCTAAGTCTACCTAAAACACAAGCGTGCGGGCACTAGAACAATGGGAAGGGCTGATTACGCAAGTTAAAGAGAAACTGGATGAACAAGATAGAATTGTGGAAATGCTCTTGTATTCACTGAAACAGAAGTGTTTGATGGTGTCCAAATGAGTGTGGAGTAGCCCTCTATTTATAGTTGAGGCTCCAGCTACAGCTTAATGGCAATATCCCTAGAATAAAGGCTAAAATCATAGGATTACAATCAATCAGGATGCTAACTCCTGATTTTTAGGGTCAACCAAATATGCTAGGATGCTCCTGCTGATCCTGCTTGCTTCCAAAAGCTTCTCTTGCGTGTCCAGCACCTTGGGCTATTCTGGATGTGGTGCGGGCAGCTTGTATGCCAGGCCTTGGTCTCACGGGCTGGCCTACAAGTCGGGCGGGCGTTCTGAACTCGTTTGCTAGGCTTGGCATGCAGATACCCACCAGCATGCCTAGTCTGTGGGCCTCAACCTCTGGCTCGCCTGCTGGTTTGCCTAATGTGCCCGGCGTGCCCTTCCAGGTCGTGACATTCTCCCCCACCTGATTGCCAATGCCCTTGTTGCATCTTCTACATGGTACTGCTTGATTTGGTCCCCGAACTGCCATAAGTCCTCTGCTGGTTCCCAGCTCACCTCATGTCTAGAAGTCCCTTCTAGCGCTCCAAGTACTCATGTCTTGGTTGATAGTTCTTTCGTCTCACCTCCCGGTCAGCCATGATACTGTGGACCTCCTTCTCATATAAGGCCCTTACTCCCAATGGTGGACGCTTTGACTCTGCCCATCCTGGATCTCTTTCACCCTCATGGAATGGCTTGAGCATGCTCACATGGAACACCGGGTGTACCCTTGGCTTGGGTGGCATATCTAGCTTGTAGGCAACCTTGCCTACCCACTTGACTACTCGGAAATGTCCCTCATACCTCCGGAGTAGGCCTTTGTGCAGCCCTCTATGGCGCACAATGGGATGTAGCTTCACTAACACCAAGTCTCCAACCTGGAACTGCACATCCCGCCTCTTCTAGTCTGCCCACTTCTTCGACCTCTTGGCCACCTTGTGTAGACAAACTCTGGCCAAGTCAGTTTGCTCCTGCCATGCCTTGGCAAACTTGCATGCTGCTGGATTTGACCCTATATAACCTGCAGCAATCGAACCAGGTGTTAGTGGTTGTTGCCCTGTTACAACCTCAAATGGGCTCTGGTTCGTTGCCTCGCTCCTTTGCAAGTTATAGGAAAACTGTGCAATATCTAGCAGCTTTGGCCAATCCCTTTGTATGGCACTCACATAGTGCTTGAGGTAGACCTCTAATAGTCCATTTACATGCTCTGTCTGCCCATCGATCTGCGGATGCATGCTGGTGGAAAAGTTCTAGTTTGACCCCAACAGCTTGAACAACTCAGTCCAGAACCTGCCCGTGAAACGCTCGTCCCGATCACTGACAATGGTCCTCGGCACTCCCCAGTACTTAACCATGTTCTTTAGGAACAATCGAGCTGCCTCCTCAGCTGGGCACTCCTTGGTTGCTGGAATGAAGATTCCATACTTGGAAAACCTGTCCACCACTACCATGATGCTTCCAAACCCTTCTGCTTTGGGTAAACTGACTATAAAGTCTAGAGAAACACTTTCCCATGGTCGCTCTGGCACTGGCAATGGTTCCAAGAGATCGCCTGGTTTCTTGAGCTCCACCTTGTCCTGTTGGCACACAAGACAAGTCTTTACATAGGCCTCCACATTGTCTCTCATGTGCGGCCAGCAGTACCGATCCTCGATCAGGGCCAAGGTGTGGCTCACTCTGGGGTGTCCAGCCCTCCTTGAATCATGGCATTCTTGCAAAACTTCCTTGCGGAGCTTTCCGTGCTACGACACAAATAGTCTACTGCCCCTGGTGTATAGCAAGCCATCCTGCAACGAAAATCACCTAGTCTTACCTTGCTGGGCATACTCTATCAAAGCCTTGGCTGTAGGATCATGTGCAAGTCCCTCCTTGATGCGCAGTGCCAGTGACCCCTCTGGTTGGCTAATGGAAGCAAGGTTAGCCTTCCTGCTCAGGGCGTCTGCCACTAGGTTCACCCATCCTGGCCTGTACTCCATCTGGAAATCAAATTCTACAAGAAAATCTTGCCATCTCGCCTACTTGGGGGATAGCTTCTTCTGCATCTGGAAGTAGCTGGTCGCCACATTGTCCATCCTAACCACGAACCTTGACCCCAACAGGTAATGGCGCTAAGTGCAAAAGTAGTGCACCACTACAGTCATCTCCTTCTCTTGGATCGTGTACTTACGTTCAGTCTCATTCAGCTTCCTACTCTCGAACGCGACTGGACGTCCCTCCTGCATCAACACGCCCCCTATGGCAAAGTCTGATGCATCCGTATGCACCTCATACGGCTTGGCATGGTCTGGCAAGGCCAAGACTGGCTCCTCGATCACAGCTTGCTTCAACTTATCAAAGGCTTCCTGGCACCCTGCATTCCACTCCCATGCTCTCCCTTTCTTGAGCAAGTCAGTCAATGGCGTGGCTATTGCTGAGTGACCTTTGATGAAGCGCCTGTAGTAGTTAACTAGCCTAAGGAATGATCTCAACTCAGTGACCTTGGCTGGCGGTTGCCACTCCAGGATGGCGTGTATCTTGCCTTCATCCATGCGTATCCTACCACCTCCCATTATGTGGCCAAGAAACGGGATCTCCTCCTGGGTGAATGAACACTTCTCCCTCTTGACAAACAGCTTGTGCGCCTGCAACACCTCGAACACCTGTCTCAAGTGGTCTACATGCTCTCCCAAAGTCTGGCTGTAGATCACAATGTCATCCAAATAAACCACAACAAATCGATCTAGGAATGACTGAAGTACCTTGTTCATAAGGGTGCAGAATGTTGCTGGGGCATTTATGAGTCTGAAAGGCATCACCAAGAACTCAACGAACCATACCGAGTGACACATGCTGTCTTTGGCTCATCTCCCTCCGTAATCCTGACTTGATAGTAGCCTGACCTCAAATCCAGCTTGGTGAACCACCTTGCACTCCTAAGTTGATCGAACAAGTCTGCAATGAGTGGGATGGGGTACTTGTTCTTGATGGTCAGCTTGTTCAAAGCCCGGTAGTCTATGCACAGCCATAATGACCCATCATGCTTGTACTGGAATAGAATCGATGCACCATAGGGTGCCTTCGATGGTCTAATGAAGCCAGCATCAACTAACTCCTTGAGCTGCTTCCTCAACTTCTCCAACTCTGGTGGAGACATTCGATAAGGGGCTCTGACTGGTGGCTTAGCCTCAGACACTAGCTCGATCTTGTGGTCCACCTCCCTCTTAGGTGGTAGCTTGCTAGGTAGCATTGCGGGCATCACATCACTAAAGGTCTTCAGTACCTTTAGCACCTCCAAGGGTGACTCGATCTCTTTCTCCCTTGGCTCATCATATTTTAGGGCTGCCAAGAAGGTATCTTCTTGTCTGCTTACCGTCTTGGCAAATTGGATGGCTGACACCACCCGTGACCCAACTCCAGACCCTCTCCTCAATGGCACTAGGCATTGGCACCGTGCATCCAAGATGCAAACACAATCGACAAAAGGCACAAGGAGGGCATTAATCCGAATAAGGAAATCCAACCCAATCACAAACTCATAGTCATCAACGGGTATTACCTCTATGGTCTCCTTGCCTTTCTAGTCTCCAAGCTATAACTCCACCCCTCGTGCTACTCCAATGGTTGGAACCTCTTTAGAGTTCACTGTTTTAATGGTACCAGTCCCTTTCTGCACCTTTAGTCCGAGCTTTCGGGCTCCATCACATGAAATAAAAAGATGTGAGGCACTTGTGTCCACCAGTGCGCTCACCTTCTGACCCACAACCATCAAATCCATAAGCATCAAGCCCTTTGGCTTACGGCTCCCCTTACTCTGAATAGCACTGAGCACCAACGACCCAAGCTTTGCTACCCCTAACTTTGGCTCCTCGTTAGACTCCTTGTCTATAGCAGCCAGCTTGCCCTTCTGTGGGCAATTGCGTGCTATGTGGCTCCCTCCACAAAGGTAGCATGCTAGTGGCTCTCAATCCCCTTTTGCTTTCCACTTGCCCGCTGGTGGCTTCCTCTCGCCATCCTTGGTTGAACGTTCTCGGTCTACATCTTTGGACTCCCGATCGCGGTCCTTCCTTTTGGACTGCTTCTTCTGATCCTTATCATCCCTGCCCTTACACTTGGGCTTGGAAGACTCAAACTTGTTCAGAGGCTTGAACTCTATCAAGGCCTCGATAGTAGTCATGGCTTTAGCCAAGTCATGAACTCCTCTCCTTTGTAGCTCATGCTTCACCCATGACTTCAGCCCATCCATGAAAGCAAAGAAGGCATCCTTCTCGCCTAGATCTGAGATCTATAGCATTAGTTTAGAGAATTTCTGGACATACTCCTTTATGTCCCCTTGCTGGCTCAGCCTGTGTAACTTTGCCTGTGTCTTATCATCGGCATACTTTGAGTAAAATTGTTCTCTGAACTCTTTTTGGAACTCTGCCCAGGTTCCAATCTTGGTGCTCCCATGCCTGACATCATCACACCTACGCCTCCACCACAATAAGGCTACATTAGTGAGATACATAGCAACAGTGCTTACCTTTATCGCCTCATCTTGCATGCCCATGGCCTAGAAGTACTGCTCCATACCCCAAAGGTAGTTGTCTACTTCCTTGGCTGCCCTAGTCCCCTTAAACTCCTTAGGCTTGGGGACATCTAATCTGGATTTGGACACTCCAGCAAACATGCCATTCCCAATGGCAGTCTTGCAAGCAACGAGCTCACTGGCAAGCTCTTTCATCCGTTGGTGCATGGCCTCCATGCCATCGTGCAAGGTCAGCACTTAGCCTCCAAGGTCTGATTCTTTCGGGTGAACACGTCCAAGCCTTTATTGAGAGCAGCTTCCAGCTCACTTTGGATCTCTTCCCCTATGGATCCTAGCGATGCAATGTGAGTCTCTAACTCCTCAAGATTCTCCCCCATGTTGCCTACAGTCACCTTCACCTTGGCCAGCCTACCATCCATGGTAGACCAGATATCTCTAGAACTGGCTTTCTTGCCTCTTCCATGCCCATGCTCCTAGGCCTCTGGTTGCTGGCAAGCAACGTCGCTTTGGGATGCCATCTCCTCAATCACGATCTAACCTGCACAACACAAACATGCAGAATCAAACTTGCTCTTATTCCAACTGTCATGTGCTCTGACCTTAGACTCAAAATCCGTATGGCCTTAGGCTTCGAATCTCCCCATTTGTGCCTAAGTCAGCCTAAAACACAAGCATAGGGGCACTAGAACAATGGGAAGGGCTGATTACGCAAGTTAAAGAGAAACAAGATGAACAAGACAGAATTCTGGAAATGCTCTTGTATTCACTGAAACAGAAGTGTTTGATGGTGTCCAAATGATGGTGGAGCAGCCCTCTATTTATAGTTGAGGCTCCAGCTACAACTTAATGGCAATATCCCTAGAATAAAGGCTAAAATCATGGGATTACAATCAATCAGGATGCTAACTCCTGATTTTTAGGGTCAACCAAATCTGCCAGGATGATCCTGCTGATCCTGCCTGCTTCCAGAAGCTTCCCTTCCATGTCCAGCACCTTGGGCCCTTCTGGATGTGGTGCGGGTAGCTTGTATGCCAGGCCTTGGTCTCACGGGTTGGCCTGCAAGTCGGGCGGGTGTTCTGAACTCGTTTGCTAGGCTTTGCGTGCAGATACCCGCTAGCACGCCTGGTCTACGGGCCTCAACCTCTAGCTCACTTGCTGGTCCGCCTGATGTGCCTGGCGTGACCACCCAGGGTGTGACACCCGCACGCTCATTTCATGGGTTGACTTAGGCATACAGAGTTCATCCCCAGTCTAAGCATACAGAGTTCATTCCCAGTCTAAGATCGGACCAGACCGAGGGTTGCGACAGCATGCAGGGGGGACCGGGCCGATCCCCGGCTTACGCATTCTGCCTCTCCGGTCGGTTGAGCACCCGTACGTCCATTTCATGGGTTGGCTTAGGCATAGGGAGTTCTTTCCATGTCTAAGCCCCAGTCGGACTGAGGGTTGTGGCAATGGGATCGACAGGATGTAGAAAGGGATCAAGCTAATCCTCGGTTTACGTATTATGCCTCTCCGGTCAGCTTAACGCCCGAACGCTCGTTTTGTGGGTTAACTTAGGCATACAGAGTTCATTCCCAGTCTAAGATCGGATCGGATCGAGGGTTGCGGTAGTAGGACCAGCAGCAGGATCGGTAGCACGCACGGGGGACCGAGTCTATCCCCAGCTTGCGCATTTTGCCTCTTCGGCTGGCTGAGTGCCCGCACGCTCGTTTCGTGGGTTGACTTAGGCATACGGAGTTCATGCCTAGTCTAAGCATACGGAGTTCATCCCCACTCTAAGATCGAATCAAACCGAGGGTTGCGGCAGCAAGATCGACAGCACATAGGGGGGACTGGGCTGATCCTCGGCTTGCGTATTCTGCCTCTCCAACCTGCTGAACGCCCGCATGCCCACTTCGTGGGTTAGCTTAGGCATATGGAGTTCATTCCATGTCTAAGCCCCAGCCAGACCGAGGGTTGTGGCATGGGACCAACAGCACGTAGAGGGGGATCGGGCTGATCCCCGACTTATGCATTTTGCCTCTCCGACCGGCTAAGTGCCCGCACTTTCATTTCGTGGGTTAGCTTAGGCATATGGAGTTCATTCCATGTCTAAGCATATAGAGTTCATTCCCAGTCTAAGAGTTTGAGCCACGGTGCACATGCTAGGCTCGAGCATGTGCTGGTGCCGCATTTTTTTCGCCTGGGGCACCGTAGTCGGAGCATCGTCGGAGAGCCTAACCGGCGGCATTGGGGGTTCCGGCAATTGGGGGGGCTGGGGGGTGTGCGCACATGATGTGCGATGGGTGCTGGTACTTGGCCCTTATATTGGCCCCCTATCCCTCATCAAACCTCGAGAACTCACACCCCCTTAAAGAGCGTTTGAGATTTTATAGGTTTGCCACCAGTAGCCAATAAAGTGTCTGAAATGGGGACACTTTTTTCAAACGATCACAAAATCTTCTCCACTTCGAGTTTTTAGCTGAATTTTTTTGTGCTTACCAACAAAAACACAAGGATCACTTCTACCAAATTTGGGGACAAAACTCTTTATAAAAAAAGTTTCAAAAATCCCAAACCGTAAAAAGTTTCAAAAATCGTGAAAAATAGAAAATGGGTCGTCTTGCCACAAAACTTCACATGAAGGCTTAGGGGACCATTGTATGAATTTAGAAGCCATAAAAATGGCATTGGCATGGCAGAAATATGAAGATGTGCTTGAACCAACCTACCACCCGTTCGATCCCCGACTTGCGCATCCTGCCTCTCTAGTCGACTGAGCACCAGCACTCTCATTTCATGGGTTGACTTAGGCATACGGAGTTCATCCCCAGTCTAAGCATACAGAGTTCATTCCTAGTCTAAGATCGGATCGGACCGAGGGTTGCAGCAGCAGGATTGATAGCACGCAAGGGGAACCGGACCGATCCCCGACTTGCGCATTCTGCCTCTCTGGCCGGCTAAGCACCCGCACGCCCGTTTCGTGGGTTGGCTTAGGCATAGGGAGTTCATTCCATGTCTAAGCCCCAGTCAGACCGAGGGTTGTGGCAGCAGGATCAGCAACACACAGAGGTGGACCAAGTCGATCCCCAGCTTGCGCGTTATGCCTCTCCGGCCGGCTTAACGCCCGCACGCTCGTTTCGTGGGTTGACTTAGGCATAAGGAGTTCATTCTTAGTCTAAGATCAGACTGGACCGAGGGTTGTAGCAGCAGGATAGACAGGACGCGGGGGGGACCGGGTCGGTCCCCGGCTTGTGCATTCTGCCTCTCCAGCTACCTGAGCACCCGTACGCTCGTTTCATGGGTTGGCTTAGGCATACGGAGTTCATTCGATGTCTAAGCGTACGGAGTTCATTCCCAGTCTAAGATCAGACCGAACTGAGGGTTGCAATAGCAGTACCAGCAGTAGGATCGACAGCACGCAGGGAGGGACCGGACCGATCCCTGGCTTGCGCATTCTGCCTCTTCGGCCAGCTGAGCGCCCGTACGATCATTTCGTGGGTGGGCTTAGGCATACTGAGTTCATTCCATGTCTAAGCCCCAGCCAGACCAAAGGTTGTGGTAGCAGGATTGGTAGCACGCAGAGGGGTATCGGGCTGATCCCTAGCTTGCGCATTATGCCTCTCCGCCAGGTTGAGCCCCCGCACGCTCGTTTCATGGGTTGGCATAGGTATACGGAGTTCATCCCCAGTCTAAGCATACGAAGTTCATTCCCAGTCTTAGATTAGACCGGACCGAGGGTTATGATAGTAGGATCGGCAGCACACAGGGGGGACCGGGTCGATACCTAACTTACGCATTATGCCTCTCCGGTCGGTTGAGCGCCCGCTCACCCATTTCATTTGTTGGCATAGGCACAGGGAGTTCATTCCATGTCTAAGCCCCAGTCGGACTAAGGGTTGTGGCAGTGGGACCGGTAGCACGCAGAGGGGGACCGGACCGATCCCCGGCTTGCGTATTATGCCTCTTCGGCTGACTCAGCAACTGCACGCTCGTTTCGTGGGCTGACTTATGCATACGGAGTTCATTCCCAATCTAAGATCAGATCGGACTGGGGGTTGCAACAGCAAGATCGACAGCATGCAGGGGGGACCGGGCTAATCCCCGACTTGCGCATTCTGCCTCTCCGGCTAGTTGAGTGTCTGCACGCTCATTTCGTGGGTTGGCTTAGGCATACGGTGTTCATTCCATGTCTAAGATCACGGAGTTCATTCCTAGTCTAAGAGTTTGAGCCATGGTGCACATGCTGGGCTCGAGCATATGCTGGTGCCGCATTTTTTTCGCCTGAGGCACCATCGTCGGAGCATCACCGGAGAGCCTAACCAACGTTATTAGGGGTTCCAGCGATTGGGGGGCCGGGGAGTGTGCGCACATGATGTGCGATGGGTGCAGGTACTTGGCCCTTATTTGGCCCCCTATCCCTCATCAAACCTTGAGAATTCACACCCCCTTAAAGAGCATTTGAGATTTTATAGGTTTGCTACCAGTAGCCATTAAAGTGTCTGAAATGAGGACACTTTTTTCAAACGGTCACAAAAGCTTCTCCACTTCGATTTTTTAGCTGAATTTTTTTGTGCATGCCAAAAAAAATACAAGGATCACCTCTACCATATTTGGGGACAAAACTCTTTCTAAAAAAATTTTAAAAAATCTCGAACCGTAAAAAGTTTTGAAAATCATGCAAAATAGAAAACGGGTCGTCTTGCCCCGAAACTTCACATGAAGGCTTAGGGGACCATTTTATGAATTTACAAGCCATAAAAATGGCATTGGCATGGCAGAAATATGAAGATGTGCTTGAGCCCACCTACCACCCATTCGATCCCCGGCTTGCGCATCCTGCCTCTTTGGTCGGCTGAGCGCTCGCAGGCTCGTTTCGTGGGTTGACTTAGGCATACGGAATTCATCCCCGATCTAAGCATATAGAGTTCATTCCCAGTCTAAGATCAGATCAGATCGAGGGTTGCGATAGTAGGATCAGTAGCACGCTGGGGGGACCGGTCCGATCCCTGGGTTACGTATTCTGCCTCTCCAGCCAGCTGAGCACCTGTACGCCCATTTTGTGGGTTGGCTTAGGTGTAGGGAGTTCATTCCATGTCTAAGCCCCAGCCGGACTAAGGGTTGTGGTAGCGGGACTGGCAGCACGCAGAGGGGAACCGGGTCGATCCTCGGTTTACGCATTATGCCTCTCTGATCAGCTTAGTGCCCGCACGCTCGTTTCATGGGTTGACTTATGCATACGGAGTTCATTCCCAGCCTAAAATCGGACCAGACCAAGGGTTGTAGTAGCAAGATCGACAGCACGTAGGGGGGATCGGGTCAGTCCCCAACTTGCGCATTCTACCTCTCCGATCGTCTAAGCGCCCACATGATCGTTTCGTGGGTTGGCTTAGGCATATGGAGTTCATTCCATGTCTAAGCATATGGAGTTCATTCCCAGTCTAAGATTTTGAGCCACGGTGCACATGCTAGGCTTGGGCATGTGCTGGTGCCACATTTTTTTCACCCAGGACACCATCACTGGAGCATTGTTGGAGCATCACTGGAGAGCCTAACCGGTGGCATTGGGGGTTCCGGCGATTGGGGTGGCCGGGGGGTGTGCACACATGATGTGCAATGGGTGCTGGTGCTTGGCCCTTATATTGGTGCCCTATCCCTCATCAAACCTCGAGAACTCACACCCCCTTAAAGAGCATTTGAGATTTTATAGGTTTGCTGCCAGTAGCCATTAAAGTGTCTAAAATGGGGACACTTTTTTCAAATGGTCACAAAATCTTCTGCACTTCGAGTTTTTAGCTGAATTTTTTTGTGCATGCCAACAAAAATACAAGGGTCACCTTTACCAAATTTGGGGTCAAAACTCTTTCTAAAAAATTTAAAAAAATCCCAAACCGTAAAAAGTTTCAAAAATTGTAAAATTAGAAAATGGGTCGTCTTGCCACAAAAATTCACATGAAGGCTTAGGGGACCATTGTATGAATTTACATTCCATAAAAAAGGCTTTGGCAGGGCAATAATGTGAAGATGTGCTTGTGTCACGGGCTCCGACCTTAGACTCTGAATCCGTGCAGCCTTAGGCTTGGAATCTCCTCCTTTGTGCCTAAGTCAGCCTAAAACACAAGCGTGCGGGCACTAGAACAATGGGAAGGGCTGCTTGCGCAAGTTAAAGAGAAACAGGATGAACAAGACAGATTCTGGAAATGCTCTTGTATTCACTGAAACAGAAGTGTTTGATGGTGTACAAATGAGGGTGGAACAACCCTCTATTTATAGTTGAGGCTCCAGCTACAACTTAATAGCAATATCCCTATAATAAAGGCCAAAATCATGGGATTACAATCAATCAGGATGCTAACTCCTGATTTTTAGGGTCAACCAAATCTGTCAGGATGTTCCTGCTGATCCTGCCTGCTTACAAAAGCTTCCCTTGTGTGTCTAGCACCTTGGGCCCTTCTGGATGTGGTGCGGGTAGCTTGTATGCCAGGCCTTGGTCTCACAGGCTAGCCTGCAAGTCGGGTGGGTGTTACTAGTTTGCTAGGCTTTGCGCATAGATACCCACCAGCACGTCTGGTTTGCGGGCCTTAACTTCTGGCTCGCCTGCTGGTGCGCTTGATGTGCTTGGCACACCCGTCTAGGGCATTACATTCTCCCCCACCTAATTGCACAATGCCATCATTGTGTTTTCTACATGGTACTATTGATCTGGTCCTCGAACTACCATAAGTCATCTGCTGGTTCGTAACTCGCCTCACTGTCTGGAAGTCCCTTCTAGCGCACCAAGTACTCTTATCTTGGCTGATAATTCTTCCGTCTATCCTCTCGATCCTATGATGCTGTGGACCTCCTTCTCATATGAGGCCCTTGCTCCCAATGGCGCACGCTTTGACTCTACCCATCCTGGATCTCCCTCATCCTCATGGAAGGGCTTGAGCATGCTCACATGAAACATCGGGTGTACCTTCAGCTTGGGTGGCATATCCAGCTTGTAGGCAACCTTACCTACCCTCTTGACTACTCAAAAAGGTCCCTCATATCTCTGGACTAGGCCTTTGTGCAGCCCCCTCTGGCGCACAATGGGATGCAGCTTCACCAACACCAAGTCTCTAACCTGGAACTGCACATCCTGCCTCTTTTGGGCTGCCCACTTCCTCGACCTCTTGGCCGCCTTGTGTAGACAAACTCTGGCCAAGTCAGTTTGCTCCTACCATGCCTTGGCAAACTTGTATGCTGCTGGATTCGGCCCTATATAACCTGCAGCAATCGAACCGGGTGTTAGTGGTTGTTGCCTTGTCATAACCTCAAATGGGCTCTGGTTCGTTGCCTCGCTCCTTTGCAAGCTGTAGGAAAATTGTGCAATATCTAGCAGCTTTGGCCAGTTCCTTTGTGTGGCACTCACATAGTGCCTGAGGTAGACGTCCAATAGTCTATTCACTCGTTCTGTCTGCCCATCGGTCTGCGGATGCATGCTGGTGGAAAAGTTCAAGTATGACCCCAACAGCTTGAACAACTCAGTCTAGAACCTGCCCGTGAAACGCCCGTTTCGATCACTAACAATGGTCTTCGGCACTCCCCAGTACTTAACCATGTTCTTCAGGAACAATCGAGCTGCCTCCTCGGCTAGGCACTCCTTGGTTGTTGGAATGAAAATTCCATACTTGAAAAACCTGTCCACCATTACCATGATGCTTCTAAACCCTTCTGCTTTGGGTAGACCAACTATAAAGTCCAGAGAAACACTCTCCCATGGTTGCTCTGGCACTGGTAATGGCTCCAAGAGACCACCTGGTTTCTTGAGCTCCACCTTGTCCTATTGGCACACAAGACAAGTCTTCCCATAGGCCTCCACATCATCCCTCATGTACGACCAGTAGTACCGGTCCTCGATCAGCACCAAGGTGCGGCTCACTCCAGGGTGTCCAGCCTACCTTGCATCATGGCATTCTTGCAAAACTTCCTTGCGGAGCTTCCCGTGCTGCGGTACAAATAGTCTACTGCCCTTGGTGTACAGCAAGCCATCCTGTAACCAAAATCACCTAGTCTTACCTTGCTGGGCATACTCCATCAAAGCCTTCACTGTAGGATCATGTGCAAGTCCCTCATTGATGCGCAGCACCAGTGACCCCTCTGGTTGGCTAATGGTAGCAAGGCTAGCCTTTCTGCTCAGAGCGTCTGCCACTAGGTTCGCCCGTCTTGGCTTGTACTCCATCTGGAAATCAAATTCTACAAGAAAATCTTACCATCTCGCTTGCTTGGGGGATGACTTCTTCTGTGTCTGGAAGTAGCTGGTCACCACATTGTCCCTCCTTACCATGAACCTCGACCCTAACAGGTAATGGTGCCAAGTGCGTAAGCAGTGCACCACTGCAGTCATCTCTTTCTCTTGGACCGTGTACCTACATTCAATCTCGTTCAGCTTTCTACTCTTGAATGCGACTGGACGTCCCTCCTGCATCAACACGCCCCCTATGGCAAAGTTTGATGCATCCGTATGTACCTCATACGGCTTGGCATGGTCTGGCAAGGCCAAGACTGGCTCCTCGGTCACAGCCTGCTTCAACCTATCAAAGGCTTCCTGGCACCCTGCATTCCACTCCCATGCTCTTCCTTTCTTGAGCAAGTCAGTCAATGGCGTGGCTATCTCTGAGTGACCTTTGATGAAGCGCTTGTAGTAGTTAACCAACCCAAGGAATGATCTCAACTCAGTGACCTTGGCTAGCGGTTGCCACTCCAGGATGGCGTGTATCTTGCCTTCATCCATGCGTATCCTGCCACCTCCCACTATGTGGCTAAAGAATGGGATCTCCTACTAGGCGAATGAGCACTTCTCCCTCTTAACAAACAGCTTGTGCGCTCGTAACACCTCGAACACCTATCTCAAGTGGTCTACATGCTCTCCCAAAGTCTGGCTGTAAATCATAATGTCATCCAAATAAACCACAACAAACCGATCAAGGAATGACTAAAGTACCTTGTTCATAAGGGTGCAGAATGTTGCTGGGGCGTTCGTGAGTCTGAAAGGCATCACCAAGAACTCATACAAACCATACCGAGTGACAAATGTTATCTTTGGCTCATCTCCCTCTATGATCCTGACTTGATAGTAGCCTGACCTCAAATCTAGCTTGGTGAACCACCTTGTGCTCCCAAGTTGATCGAACAAGTCCGCAATGAGTGGGATGGGGTACTTGTTCTTGATGGTCAGCTTGTTCAAAGCCTGATAGTCTATGCACAACCGTAATGACCCATCATGCTTGCGCTGGAATAGAACCGATGCACCATAGGGTGCCTTCGATGGCCTGATGAAGCCAGCATCAACTAACTCCTTGAGCTACTTCCTTAACTCCTCCAACTCTGGTGGAGACATTCGGTAAGGGGCTTTGGCTGGTGGCTTGGCCTCGAACACCAACTCGATCTTGTGGTCCACCTCCCTCTTAGGTGGTAGCTTGCTAGGCAGCTTTGCGGGCATCACATCACTAAAGGTCTTCATCACCTTTAGCACCTCCAAGGGTGACTCGATCTCCTTCTCCCTTGGCTCATCATATTTCTCCAAGAAGGTTTCTTCTTGTCTGCTTACCGCCTTGGCAAATTGGATGGCTGACACCACCTGCGACCAAACTCTAAACCCTCTCCTCAATGGCACTAGGCATTGGCATCGTGCATCCAAGATGCAAACACAATTGGCAAAAGGCAGAAGGAGGGCGTTAATCTGAACAAGGAAATCCAACCCAATCACAAACTTATAGTCATCAAGGGGTATTACCTCAATGGTCTCCTTACCTTTCCAGTCTCTAAGCTGTAACTCCACTCCCCGTGCTACTCCAATGGCTGGAACCTCTTTGGAGTTCATCGTTTTAATGGTACCAGTCCCTTTTTGCATCTTTAGTCCATGCTTTTAGGCTCCATAAAAAGATGTGAGGCACCTATGTCTACTAGTGCGCTCACCTTGGCTCATCATATTTCAGGGCTACCAAGAAGGTGTCTTCTTATCTGCTTACCGCCTTGGCAAATTAGATGGCTGACACCACCCGTGACTGAACTCCAGACCCTCTCCTCAATGGCACTAGGCATTGGCACCATGCATCCAAGATGCAAACACAATCGGTAAAAGGCACAAGGAGGGCATTAATCCGAACAAGGAAATCCAACCCAATCACAAACTCATAGTCGTCAAGGGGTATTACCTCAATGGTCTCCTTGCCTTTCCGGTCTCCAAGCTGTAACTCCACTCCCCGTGCTACTCCAATGGCTGGAACCTCTTTAGAGTTCATCGTTTTAATGGTACCAGTCCCTTTTTGGACCTTTAGTCCAAGCTTTCAGGCTCCATAAAAAGATGTGAGGCACCTATGTCCACTAGTGCGCTCACCTTCTGACCCGCAACCATCAGATCCGTAAACATCAAGTCCTTTGGCTTGTGGCTCCCCTTACTCTGGATAGCATTGAGCACCAATGACCCAAGCTTTGCTGCCCCTGACTCTGGCTCCTCGTTAGACTCCTTGTCTACAGTAGCCAGCTTACCCTTTTGCGTGTAATTGCGCGCTATGTGGCTCCCTCCACATAGGTAGCATGCTAGTGGCTCTCGGTCCCCCTTTGCTTTCCACTTGCCTGCTGGTGGCTTCCTCTCGCCATCTTTGGTTGAATGGTCTCGGTCCCCATCCTTTGACTTTCGATCACGATCCTTCCCTTTGGAATGCTTCTTTTGGTCCCTATCGTCCCTGCCCTTACCCTTGGGCTTGGAAGACTTGAACTTGTTCAGAGGCTTGAACTCTATCAAGGCCTCGGCAGTAGTCATGACTTTGGCCAAGTCATGAACTCCCCTCCTTTGTAGCTCATGCTTCACCCATGACTTCAACCCATCCATGAAAGCAAATAAGTCATCTTTCTCACCTAGATCCGAGATCTGTAGCATTAGTTCAAAGAATTTCTGGACATACTCCCTTATGTCCCCTTGCTGGCTCAACCTGCGCAACTTTGCCCGTGCCTCATCATCGGCATACTCTGGGTAAAATTGTTCTCTGAACTCTTTTTGGAACTCTACCCAGGTTCTAATCTTGGCGCTTCCATGCCTGACATCATCACACCTACGCCTCCACCACAATAAGGCTACATCAGTGAGATACATAGCAGTGGTGCTTACCTTTATCGCCTCATCTTGCATGCCCATGGTCTAGAAGTACTGCTCCATACCCCAAAGGTAGTTGTCTACTTCCTTAGCCACCTTAGTCCCCTTGAACTCCTTAGGCTTGGGGACATCCAATCTGGACTTGGACACTCCAGCAAACATGCCATTCCCAATGGCAGTCTTGCACGCAACGAGCTCACCGGTAAGCTCTTCCATCCGCTAGCGCATGGCCTCCGTGCCATCACGCAAGGTCAGCACTTCAACCTCCAAGGCCTTATTCTTCTGGGTGATCACGTTCGTGCCTTTGTTGAGAGCAGCTTCCAGCTCACTTTGGATCTCCTCCCTCATGAAATCTAGTGATGCAATGTGAGTCTCTACCTCCTCAAACTTCTCCCCCATGTTGCCCATGGTCACCTCCACCTTGGCCAGCCTACCATCCATGGTAGACCAGATATCTCTAGAATCAACTTTCTTGCCTCTTCCACGCCCATGCTCTTGGGCCTCTGGTTGTTGGCTAGCAATATTGCTTTGGGATGCCATCTCCTCAATCCTGATCTAACCTGCATAACACAAACATGTAGAATCGAACTTGCTCTTATACCAACTGTCACGGGCTCTGACCTTAGACTCAAAATCCATGCAGCCTTAGGCTTGGAATCTCCTCCTTTGTGCCTAAGTCAGCCTAAAACACAACCGTGCAGGTACTAGAACAATGGGAAGGGCTAATTACGCAAGTTAAAAAGAAACAAGATAGAATTCTAAAAATGCTCTTATATTCACTGAAACAGAAGTGTTTGATGGTGTACAAATGAGGGTGGAGCAGCCCTCTATTTATAGTTGAGGCTCTAGCTACAACTTAATGGCAATATCCCTAGAATAAAGGCTAAAATCATGGGATTACAATCAATCAAGATGCTAACTCTTGATTTTGAAGGTCAACCAAATCTGCTAGGATGCTTCTACTGATCCTGCCTGCTTCTAGAAGCTTCCCTTGCATGTCCAGCACCTTGGGCCTTTCTGGATGTGGTGCGGGTAGCTTGTATGCCAGGCCTTGGTCTCACGGGCTGGCCTACAAGTCGGGCAGGCATTCTGAACTCGTTTGCTAGGCTTTGCATACAGATACCTGCCAGCATGCCTGGTCTGTGGGCCTTAACTTCTAGCTCGCCTGCTGGTGTGCCTAATATGCCTGGCGCGCCCGCCCAGGGCGTGACACTTGAACCCACCTACCACTCGTTCGATCCCCGGCTTGCGCATCCTGCCTCTCTGGTCGGCTGAGCACCCGCACGCTCGTTTTGTGGGTTGACTTAGGCATACGAAGTTCATCCTCAGTCTAAGCATACGGAGTTCATTCCCAGTCTAAGATTGAATCGAACCAAGGGTTGCGGCAGTAGGATCGGCAGCACGCAGGGGGGGCCAGGCCTATCCCTGGCTTGCGTATTCTGCCTCTCTGGTTGACTGAGCACCCGTACGCTCATTTCATGTGTTGGCTTAGGCATAGGGAGTTCATTCCATGTCTAAACACCAGTCGAAACGAGGGTTGTGGCAGTAGGACCGACAAGGGGATCGACAGCATGCAGAGGGGGACCAAGCTGATCCCCGGCTTACGCATTATGCCTCTCCGATCGGCTTCTCCGATCGACTGAACGCCTGCATGCTTGTTTCATGGGTTGACTTAGGCATACGGAGTTCATCCCCAGTCTAAGCGTACAGAGTTCATTCACAGTCTAAGATCGGATCGGATCGAGGGTTGCGACAGTAGGATCGATAGCACGCAGGGGGGACCGGGTCGATCCCCGGCTTGCGCATTCTACCTCTCCGACCGGTTGAGCACCCGCACGCCCGTTTCGTGGGTTGGCTTAGGCATAGGGAGTTCATTCCATGTCTAAGCCCCAGCCAGACCGAGGGTTGTGGCAGTGAGACCGACAGCACACAGAGGGGGACCGGGACGATCCCTGGCTTGTGCATTATGCCTTTTCGGTTGGCTCAGCACCCGCACGCTCGTTTCGTGGGTTGACTTACGCATACGGAGTTCATTCCCAATCTAAGATCAGACCGGACTGAGGGTTGTGGCAGCAGGATCAACAGCACGCAGGGGGGATCAGGTCGATCCCCGACTTGCACATTCTGCCTCTCCAGTCGGCTAAGCGCCCGTACGCTCGTTTCGTGGGTTCGCTTAGGCATACGGAGTTCATTCCATGTCTAAGCATATGGAGTTCATTCCGACTCTAAGATTTTGAGCCACGGTGCACATGCTGGGCTCAGGCATGTGCTGGTGTCACATTTTTTTCGCCCGGGACACCATCGCAGGAGCATCGTCGGAGAGCCTAACCGGCGACATTGGGGGTTCCGGCGATTGGAGGGGCCGGGGGTGTGCGCACATGATGTGAGATGGGTGCTGGTACTTGGCCCTTATATTGGCCCCCTATCCCTCATCAAACCTTGAGAACTCACACCCCCTTAAAGTGCATTTGAGATTTTATAGGTTTGCTGCCAGTAGCCATTAAAGTGTCTGAAATGGGGACACTTTTTTCAAATGGTCACAAAATCTTCTCCACTTCGAGTTTTTAGCTGAATTTTTTTGTGCATGCCAACAAAAATACAAGGATCACATCTACCAAATTTGGGGACAAAACTCTTTCTAAAAAAATTTTAAAAAATCTCGAATCGTAAAAAGGTTTAAAAATCGTGAAAAATGGGTCGTCTTGCCATGAAACTTCACATGAAGGCTTAGGGGACCATTGTATGAATTTACAAGCCATAAAAATGGCATTGGTAGGGCAGAAACATGAAGATGTGCTTGAACCCACCTACCACCCGTTCGATCCCTTGCTTGCGCATCCTGCCTCTCTGGTCGAATGAGCGCCCGCACGCTCATTTCATGGGTTGACTTAGGCATGCGAAGTTCATCCCCAGTCTAAGCATATAGAGCTCATTCCTAGTCTAAGATCGGATCGAACCGAGGGTTGCGGTAGTAGGATCGGTAGCACGCAGAGGGGATCAGGTCGATCCTCGACTTACGCATTCTGCCTCTCTGACCGGTTGAGCACCTGCATGCCCGTTTCATGGGTTGGCTTAGGCATAGAGAGTTCATTCCATGTTTAAGCCCCAGCTGGGCTGAGGGTTGTGGTAGCGAGACCAGCAGCACGTAGAGGAGGATCGGGCCGATCCCTGGCTTGCGCATTATGCCTCTTCGACCGACTCAGCACCTGCACCTCATTTCCTAGGTTGACTTATGCATACGGAGTTCATTCCCAGTCAAAGATCATATCGGACCGAGGGTTGCAGTAGCAGGATCAACAGCACGTGGGGGGGACCGCGTCGATCCATGGCTTGTGCTTTCTGCCTCTTCGACCGGTTGAGCGCCTGCACGTTCGTTTTGTGGGTTGGCTTAGGCATACGGAGTTCATTCCATGTCTAAGCATACAGAGTTCATTCCCAGTCTAAGATTTTGTGCCATGGTGCACATGCTAGGCTCAGGCATGTGCTGGTGCCACATTTTTTTTCACCCGGGGCACTATCGTCAGAGCATCACCGGAGCATCGCCGGAGATCCTAACCGACGGCATTGGGGGTTCCGACGATTAGGGGGCAGGGTGGTGTTCACACATGATGTCTGATGTGTGCTGGTACTTGGCCCTTATATTGGCCCCCTATCCCTCATCAAACCTCGAGAACTCACACCCTCTTAAAGAGCATTTGAGATTTTATAGGTTTGCTGCCAGTAGCCATTAAAGTGTTTGAAATGGGGACACTTTTTTCAAACGATCACAAAATCTTCTCCACTTTGAGTTTTTAGCTGAATTTTTTGTGCATGCCAACAAAAATACAAGGATCAGCTCTACCAAATTTGGAGACAAAACTCTTTCTAAAAAATTTTTAAAAAATCTCGAACCGTAAAAAGTTTCAAAAATCGTGAAAAATAGAAAACGGGTCATCTTGCCACAAAACTTCACATGAAGGCTTAGGGGACCATTGTATGAATTTACAAGCCATAAAAATGGCATTGGAATGGTAGAAATATGAAGATGTGCTGGAACCCACCTACCACCCGTTCGATCCCCGACTTGCGCATCCTGCCTCTCAGGTCAGCTGAGCACCCGCACGCTCGTTTCGTGGGTTGCCTTAAGCATACGGAGTTCATTCCATGTCTAAGCATACGAAGTTCATTCCTAGTCTAAGATCAGATGGGGCCGAGGGTTGCGACAGCACGACCAACAACAAGAGCGGTAGCACGCAAGGGAGGACTGTGCTGATCTCCGGCTTGCTCATTCTGTCTCTCTGGTCAGCTGAGTGCCCGCACACTCATTTTGTGGGTTGGCTTAGGCATACGAAGTTCATTCCATGTTTAAGCCCCAGCCAGACTAAAGGTTTTGGTAGCAGGATCGATAGTGGGATCGGCAGCACGCAGAGGGGGACTGAGCTGATCCTTGGCTTACGCATTATGCCTCTCCGACTGGTTGACTTAGGCATATGGAGTTCATCCCTAGTCTAAGCGTACGACGTTCATTCTCAGTCTAAGATCAGACCAAACTAAGGGTTACGGTAGTAGGATCGATAGCACGAAGGGGGGACCGGGTCAATCCCTGGCTTATTCATTCTGCCTCTCCAGCCTGCTGAGCGCCCGCATGCCCATTTCGTGGGTTGGCTTAGGCATAGGGAGTTCATTCCATGTCTAAGCCTTAGCCGAACCGAGGGTTGTGGCAGCAGGATCGGCAGCACGTAGAGGGGGATCGATTGATTGTTGGCTTGTGCATTATGCCTCTCCGATCGGCTCAGCGCCCACACGCTCGTTTCATGGGTTGACTTAGGCATACGAAGTTCATTCCCAATCTAAGATCAGACCGGACCGAGAGTTGCAGCAGCAGGATCGACAGCATGCAGAGGGGACCGGGCCGATCCCCGGCTTGCACATTCTGCTTCTCTTGTCAGCTGAGTGCCCGCACGTTCGTTTTGTGAGTTGGCTTAGGCATATGGAGTTCATTCCATGTCTAAGCATACGAAGTTCATTCCCAGTCTAAGATCAGATCGGACTAAGGGTTGCAGTACCAAGACCAGCAGTAGGATCGGCAGCACGCAGGGGGGATAGGGCCTATCCTCGGCTTACGTATTCTGTCTCTCCGACCGGCTGAGCGCCCGTACAGTCATTTCATGGGTTGGCTTAGGCATACGGAGTTCATTCCATGTCTAAGCCCCAGCCGAACCGAGGGTTGTAGCAGCAAGACTTGCAGCAGGATTGATAACACACAGAGGGGGACCGAGCTAATCCCCAGCTTACGCATTATGCCTCTTCGACTAGCCTTCCTATCCGGTTGAGTGCCCGCACGCTCGTCTCATGGGTTGACTTAGGCATATGGAGTTCATCCCCAGTCTAAGCATACGGAGTTCATTCCTAGTTTAAGATCAGACCAGATCGATCCCTAGCTTGCGCATTATGCCTCTTCGGCTGGCTTAGTGCTCGCACAATCATTTCATGGGTTGACTTATGCATACAGAGATCATTCCCAGCCTAATGCACACGAAGGGGGGACCGATCGATCTTCGACTTCCGCATTCTGCCTCTCCGGTCAGCTGAGCGCCCACACGCTTGTTTCGTGGGTTGGCTTAGGCATAAGGAGTTCATTCCTTGTATAAGCCCCAACCGGATCGAGGGTTATGGTAGTAGGACCAGCAGCGGGATTGACATCATGTGGAAGATGATCGAGCTGATCCTTGACTTACGAATTATGCCTTTTCGACCAGCCTCTCCGGTCGACTGAACGCCCGCATGCTCGTTTCGTGGGTTGACTTAGGCATACAGAGTTCATCCCCAGTCTAAGTATATGGAGTTCATTCCTAGTCTAAGATCAGACCGTATCGAGGGTTGCGACAGTAGGATCGGTAGCACGCAGGGGGGATCGGGTTGATCCCCGACTTACGCATTCTGCCTCTCCGATCAGCTAAATGCCCACACGCCCGTTTCATGGGTTGGCTTAGGCATAGGGAGTTCATTCCATGTTTAAGCCCCAGCCAGATCGAGGGTTGTGGAAGCGGGACCGACAGCACGCAGAGGGGGATCGGGTCGATCCCCGGCTTGTGCATTATACCTCTTCGGGCGACTCGGTGCCCGTACGCTCGTTTCATGGGTTGACTTATACATACGGAGTTCATTCCCAGTCTAAGATCAGATCGGACTGAGGGTTACAGCAATAGGATCGACAACACATAGGGGGGACTGGGTCGATCCCTGACTTGCGTATTCTGCCTCTTCGGTCGGCTGAGCACCCGCACGCTCGTTTAGTGGGTGGGCTTAGGCATACGGAGTTCATTCCATGTCTAAGCATACGGAGTTCATTCCTAGTCTAAGATTTTGAGCCATAGTGCACATGCTGGGCTCAGTCATGTGCTAGTGCCGCATTTTTTTCACCCGAGGTACCATCGCCAGAGCATCGCCGGAGAGGCTAACCGACAGTATTAGGGGTTCCGACGATTGGGGGGGTCGAGGGGTGTGTGCGCATGATATGCGATGGGTGCTGGTACTTGGCCCTTATATTGACGCCCTATCCCTCATCAAACCTCGAGAACTCACACCCCCTTAAAGAGCATTTGAGATTTTATAGGTTTGCTTCTAGTAGCCATTAAAGTGTCTGAAATGGGGACACTTTTTTCAAACGGTCACAAAATCTTCTCCACTTTGAGTTTTTAGCTGAATTTTTTTGCGCATGCGAACAAAAATACAAGGATCACCTCTACCAAATTTGGGAACAAAACTCTTTCTACCACCCATTCGATCCACGGCTTGCGCATATTGCCTCTCTGGTCGATTGAGCGCCCACATGCTCGTTTCGTGGGTTGACTTAGGCATACGGAGTTCATCCCTAGTCTAAGCATATAGAGTTCATTCCTAGTCTAAGATCGGACCGGACCGAGGGTTGCGATAGCAGGATCGACAGCACGTAGTGGGGACTGAGCCGATCCCCGGCTTGCGCATTTTGCCTCTCTGACCGGCTGGGTGCTCGCACGCTCGTTTCGTGGGTTAGCTTAGGCATCGCGAGTTCATTCCATGTCTAAGCCCCAGCCGAACCAAGGGTTGTGGCAGCGGGACCGACAGCACATAGAAGGGGACCGGGCCGTTCCCTGACTTGCGCATTATGCCTCTCCGGTCGGCTCAACGCCCGCACGCTCATTTCGTGGGTTGACTTAGGCATACGGAGTTCATTCCTAGTCTAAGATTAGACTAGACCGAGAGTTGTGGCAGCAGGATCGATAGTACATAGGGGGGACCGGGTCGATCCCTGACTTGCACATTCTAGCTCTCCGATCGGTTGAGTGCCCGCACAATCGTTTCGTGGGTTGGCTTAGGCATACAGAGTTTGTTCTATGTCTAAGCATAAGGAGTTCATTCCCAGTCTAAGATTTTGAGCCACGGTGCACATGCTGGGCTCAGGCATTTGCTGGTGCCACATTTTTTTTGGCCATGGGCACCATCGTCGGAGCATCGCCGGAGAGCCTAACCGGCGGCGTTGGGGGTTTCAACGATTGAGGGGGCCGGGAGGGTGTGCGCACTTGATGGAGATGGGTGCTGGTACTTGGCCCTTATATTGGACTCCTATCCCTCATCAAACCTTAAGAACTCACACCCCCTTAAAGAGCATTTGAGATTTTATAGGTTTGCTGCCAGTAGCCATTAATGTGTTTGAATTGGGGACACTTTTTTCAAACGGTCACAAAATCTTCTCCACTTTGAGTTTTTAGTTGAATTTTTTTATGCATGCCAACAAAAATACAAGGATCACCTCAACCAAATTTGGGGACAAAACTCTTTCCAAAAAAATCTTTAAAAAATCCCGAACCGCAAAAAGTTTTAAAAATCATGAAAAATAGAAAACGGGTCGTCTTGCCATGAAACTTCACAAGAAGGCTTAGGAGACCATTGTATGAATTTACAAGCCATAAAAATGGCATTGGCATGGCAGAAATATGAAGATGTGCTTGAACCCACCTACCACCCGTTCGATCCCTGGCTTACGCATCCTGCCTCTCTGGTCAGCTGAGCGCCCGTACGCTCGTTTCGTGGGTTGACTTAGGCATACGGAGTTCATCCCCAGTCTAAGCATATGGAGTTCATTCCCAATCTAAGATCGGATCGGACCGAGGGTTGCGACAGCAGGATCGACAGCACGCAAGGGGGACCAGGCTGATCCCCGGCTTGCGCATTCTGCCTCTCCAGTCGGCTGAGCACCCGCATGCCTGTTTCATGGGTTGGCTTAGGCATAGGGAGTTCATTCCATGTCTAAGCACCTGCCGGACCGAGGGTTGTGGCAATGGGACAGGCAGCACACAGAGGGGGATCGGGCTGATCCCCGACTTGTGCATTATGCCTCTTCGACTGGCTCAGCGCCCGCACGCTCGTTTCATGGGTTGACTTAGGCATACGAAGTTCATTCCCATTCTAAGATTGGACTGGACTGAGTGTTGTAGCAGCAGGATTACAGCACGTAGGAGGGGATCGGGCCGATCCCTGGCTTACGCATTCTACCTCTCTGACTGGTTGAGTGCCCGCACGCTCGTTTCATGGGTTGGCTTTGGCATACGGAGTTCATTCCATGTCTAAGCATACGGAGTTCATTCCCAGTGTAAGATCAGACCGGACTGAGGGTTACGACAACAGGACCAGCATCAGGATCGACAGCACGCAGGGGGGGCCGGGTCGATCCCCAGCTTGCGTATTCTGCCTCTTCGGCTGGCTCAACGCCTACACGCTTGTTTCGTGGGTTCGCTTAGGCATACGGAGTTTATTCCATGTCTAAGCTCCAGTCGAACCGAGGGTTGTGGTAGCAAGACCGGCAGTGGGATCGATAGCACACAGAGGGGGACCGGGCTTACACATAATGCCTCCTGGCTGGCCTCTCCGGCCGGTTGAACGCCCGCACGCTCGTTTCATGGGTTGACTTAGGTGTACAGAGTTCATCCCCAGTCTAAGCATACGAAGTTCATTCCTAGTCTAAGATTGGACCAGACTGAGGGTTACAGTAGCAGGATCGATAGCATGTAGGGGGGACCGGGCCAATCCCTAGCTTGCGTATTCTGCCTCTCCGGCCGGTTGAGCACCCACACTCATGTTTCGTGGGTTGGCTTAGGCATAGGGAGTTCATTCCATGTCTAAGCCCCAGCCGGACCGAGGGTTGTGGCAGTGGGAATGGTAGCACGCAGAGGGGGATCAGGCCGATCCCCGACTTACACATTATACCTCTTCGATCAGCTCAGTGCCCACAAGCTCGTTTCGTGGGTTGACTTAGGCATACGGAGTTCATTCCCAGTCTAAGATCGAATCAGACTGAGGGTTGCAGTAGCAGGATCGACAGCACGCAAGGGGGACCAGGCCGATCCTTGGCTTGTGCATTCTGCCTCTTTGGCCGATGGAGCTCCCGCACACTCGTTTCATGGGTTGGCTTAACAAATGGAGTTCATTCCCAGTCTAAGATCCGATCAGATCGAGGGTTACGGCAATCGGACCAGTAGCAGGATCGATAGATTACAGGGGGGACTGGGCCGATCCCCAACTTGCACATTCTACCTGTTCGACCAGCTGAGCACCCGCATGATCGTTTTGTGGGTTGGCTTAGGCATGCGAAGTTTATTCCATGTCTCAGCCCCAGCCAAACCGAGGGTTGTGGCAGTAGGACTGACAGGAGGATCGGCAGCATGCAAAAGGGGACCAGGCTGATCCTCAGCTTGTGCATTATGCCTATTTGATCGGCCTTTCCGGTCAACTGGGCACCCGCACACTCGTTTCGTGGGTTGACTTAGGCATACGGAGTTCATCCTCAGTCTAAGCATACGAAGTTCATTCCCAGTCTAAGATCAGACTGGATCGAGGGTTGTGACAACAAGATCAGTAGCATATAAGAGGACCGGGTCAATTCCTAGCTGACGCATTCTGCCTCTCCGACCGACTGAGTGCCCGCACGCCCATTTCATGGGTTGGCTTAGGCATAGGGAGTTTATTCCATGTCTAAGCCCCAGTCAGATCGAGGGTTCTGGCAACGGGATCGACAGCACACAGAGGGGGACCGGACCAATCCCTGGCTTGCGCATCATGCCTCTTCGACCAACTCAGCGCCCGTACGCTCGTTTCATGGGTTGACTTATGCATACGGAGTTCATTCCCAGTCTAAGATCAGACCCGACTGAGGGTTATTGCAGCAGGATCGATAGCAAGCAGGAGGGATCAGGCTGATCCCTGACTTGCGTATTCTACCTCTCCGGCCGGCTGAGTGCCCGTACGCTCGTTTCATGGGTTGGCTTAGGCATACGGAGTTCATTCCATGTCTAAGCATATGGAGTTCATTCCTAGTTATGCTCGGGCCGGACCAAGGGTTGTGGCAACAAGACCAGCAGCAGGATCGACAGCACGTAGGGGGGACCAGGCCAATCCCCGGCTTACGCATTATACCTCTTCGGCTGGCTCAATGCCCGCACGCTCGTTTCATGGGTTGACTTACGCATGTGGGTTCATTCCCAGTCTAAGATTGGACCGGACCGAGGGTTGCGGTAGCAGGATCGATAGCACACAGGGGGGATCGGGTCGATCCCTGACTTGCGCATTCTGCCTCTCCGACCGACTGGGCACCCGCACGCTCATTTCGTGGGTTGGCTTAGGCATACGGAGTTCATTCAATGTCTAAGCCCTAGTCGAACCGAGTATTGTGGCACCAAGACCAGGAGCGGGATCGACAGCACGCAGAGGGGGATCGAGCTGATCCCCAGCTTGCACATTATGCCTCTTCGGTTGGCTGAACGCCCGTACGTTCATTTCGTGGGTTGACTTAGGCATACGGAGTTCATTTGTAGTCTAAGCATATGGAGTTCATTCCCAGTCTAAGATCGGATCGGACCGAGGGTTGCGACAATAGGATCGCCAGCATGCAGGGGGGACCAAGCCGATCCCCGGCTTACGCATTCTGCCTCTCTGACCGGCTGAGTACCCGCATGCCCGTTTCATGGGTTGGCTTAGGCATAGTGAGTTCATTCCATATCTAAGCCCTAGTCAGACCGAGGGTTGTGGTAGCGAGACCGGCAGAACGCAGAGGGGGACCGAACCGATCCCTGGCTTACGCATTATGCCTCTTCGGTCGGCTCAATGCCCGCACGCTTGTTTCATGCGTTGACTTATTCATACGGGTTCATTCCCAGTCTAAGATCAGATCAGACTGAGGGTTGAGGTAGCAGGATCGATAGTACCTAGAGGGGGATCGGGCTGATCCCCGGCTCATACATTTTGCCTCTCTGATCGGTTGAGCACCCGCACGCTCGTTTCGTGGGTTGGCTTAGGCATACATAGTTCATTCCATGTCTAAGCATACGGAGTTCATTCCTAGTCTAAGATTTTGAGCCACGATGCACATGCTGGGCTCGGGCATGTGCTGGTGCCACATTTTTTCCCCCGGGACACCATTGTCGGAGCATCGTCGGAGCATCGCCAGAGAGCCTAGTCGACGGCATTGGAGGTTGCGGCGATTGGGGGGGCCGGGGGCGAGTGCGCACATGATGTGCAATGGCTGCTGGAAATTGGCCCTTATATTGGCCCCCTATCACTCATCAAGCCTCGAGAACTCACACCCCCTTAAGAGCATTTGAGATTTTATAGGTTTGCTGCCAGTAGCCATTAAAGTGTCTGAAATGGGGACACTTTTTTCAAACGGTCACAAAATCTTCTCCACTTCGAGTTTTTAGCTGAATTGTTTTGTGCATGCCAACAAAAATACAGGGATCAGCTCTACCAAATTTGGGGACAAAACTCTTTCTAAAAAAATTTTAAAAAATCCTGAACCGTAAAAAGTTTTGAAAATCCTGAAAAATAAAAAACGGGTCGTCTTGTCACGAAACTTCATATGAAGGATTAGGGCACCATTGTATGAATTTACAAGCCATAGAAATGGCATTGGCATGGCAGAAATATGAAGATGTGCTTGAACCCACCTACCATCCGTTTAATCCCCGGCTTGCGCATCCCGCCTCTCTGGTCGACTGAGCGCCCGCACGCTCGTTTTGTGGGTTGACTTAGGCATAGGAGTTCATTCCCAGTCTATGATTTTGAGCCAAGGTGCACATGCTGGGCTCGGGCATGTGCTGGTGCCGCATTTTTTTCGCCCGGGGCACCATCGTCGGAGCATCGTCGGAGAGCCTAACCAGCGGCATTGGGGTTCCAGCGATTGGGGGGGCCGGGGGGTGTGCGCACATGATGTGCGATGGATGCTGGTACTTGGCCCTTCTATTGGCCCCTTATCCCTCATCAAACCTAGAGAACTCATGCCCCCTTAAAGAGCATTTGAGATTTTATAGGTTTGCTGCCAGTAGCCATTAAAGTGCCTGAAATGGGGACACTTTTTTCAAATGGCCACAAAATCTTCTCCACTTCGAGTTTTTAGCTGAATGTTTTTATGCACACCAAAAAAAATACAAGGATCATCTCTACCAAATTTGGGGACAATACTCTTTCTAAAAAAATTTAAAAAAATCCTGAACCTCAAAAAGTTTTGAAAATCATGAAAAATAGAAAACGGGTCGTCTTGCAACGAAACTTCACATGAGGGCTTAGGGGACCATTGTATGAATTTAAAAGCCATAAAAATGGCATTGGCATGATAGAAATATGAAGATGTGCTTGAACCCACCTACCACCCGTTCTATCCCGGCTTGTGCATCCTGCCTCTCTGGTCGGCTGAGCACCCGCACGCTCGTTTTGTGGGTTGACTTAGGCATACGGAGTTCATTCCCAGTCTAAGATCAAACCAACCTGAGGGTTGCGGCAATAGGATTGATAGCCCACAGGGGGGAACGGGTCGATCTCTTACTTACGCATTCTGCCTCTCCGGCCGGCTAAGCGCCCGCACCCTCGTTTCGTGGGTTGGCTTAGGCACATGGAGTTAATTCCATGTCTATGCATACGGAGTTCATTCCCAGTCTAAGATCAGATTGGACCAAGGGTTGCAGTAGCAGGACCAGCAGCAGGATAGGAGGCATGTAGGGGGGACCGAGCCGATCCTCGGCTTGGGCATTCTACCTCTCTGGCCGGCTGAGTCTCGCACGCCCGTTTCGTAGGTTGGCTTAGGCATAGGGAGTTCATTCCATGTTTAAGCCCTAGCCAGACCAAGGGCTATGGCAGTAGGACCGGCAGCACGCAGAAGGGGATCGAGCTGATCCCTGGCTTACGCATTATGTCTCTCCGATCGACTTAGCGCCCGCACGCTCGTTTCGTGGGTTGACTTAGGCAAACGGAGTTCATTCCAGATTTAAGATCGGATCAGATCGAGGGTTGCGGTAGCAGGATCGACAGCACACAGGGGGGACCAGGTCGATCCCCGGCTTACGCATTCTGCATCTCTAGCTGACTGAGTGCCCACACGCTCGTTTTGTGGGTTGGCTTAGGCATAAGGAGTTCATTCCATGTCTAAGCATACGGAGTTCATTCCTAGTCTAAGATCAGACTAGATCAAGGGTTGCAGCAGCAGGATCGGTAGCACGTAAGGGGGACCGGGCCTATCTTTGGCTTGTACATTCTGCCTCTCCGACCGGCTGAGCGCCTGCATGCCCATTTCGTGGGTTGGCTTAGGCATAGGGAGTTCATTCCATGTCTAAGCCCCAGTCAAATCGAGGGTTGTTGCAGCGGGACTAGCAGCACGCAGAGGGGACTGGGTCGATCCCCGACTTGCGTATTATGCCTCTTCGATTGGCTCAGTGCCCGCACGCTCATTTCGTGGGTTGACTTATGCATACGGAGTTCATTCCCAGTCTAAGATCAGACCAAACAGAGGGTTGCGGCAGCAGGATCGACAGCACGCAGGGGGGACCGGGTCGATCCCCGGCTTGCACATTCTGCCTCTCCAGCCGACTGAGTGCCCGCACGCCCGTTTCGTGGGTTGGCTTAGGCGTAGGGAGTTCATTCCATGTCTAAGCCCCAGCCGGACAGAAGGTTGTAACAGCGGGACAGGCAGCATGCAGAGGGGGACCGGGTCAACCTTGGCTTGCGCATTCTACCTCTCCGATCGGTTGAAGGCCCACATGCTCATTTCATGGGTTGGCTTAGGCATACAGAGTTCATTCCAGGTCTAAGCATATGGAGTTCATTCCCAGTCTAAGAGTTTGAGCCATGGTGCACATGCTGGGCTCGAGCAGGTGCTGGTGCCACATTTTTTTCACCTGGGGCACCATCGTCGGAGCATCGCCGGAGAGCCTAATCGGTGGCATTGGGGGTTCCGACGATTGGGGGGGCCGAAGGGGTGTGCGCACATGATGTGCGATGGGTGCTGGTACTTGGCCCTTATATTGGCCCCCTATCCCTCATCAAACCTCGAGAACTCACACCCCCTTAAAGAGCATTTGAAATTTTATAGGTTTGCTGCCAGTAGCCATTAAATTGTCTGAAATGTGGACACTTTTTTGAAATGGTCACAAAATCTTCTCCACTTCGAGTTTTTAGCTGAATATTTTTTTGCATGCCAACAAAAATACAAGGATCACCTCTACCAAATTTGGGGGCAAAACTCTTTCTAAAAAAATTTTAAAAAATCTCGAACCCCAAAAAGTTTCAAAAATCATGAAAAATAGAAAACGGGTTGTCTTGTCGTGAAACTTCACATGAAGGCGTAGGGGACCATTGTATGAATTTACAAGCCATAAAAATGGCATTGGAATGGCAGAAATATGAAGATGTGCTTGAACCCACCTACCACCCGTTCGATCCCCGGCTTGCGCATCCTGCCTCTCTAGTCGGCTGACCGTCCACACGCTCGTTTCATGGGTTGACTTAGGCATACGGAGTTCATCCCCAGTCTAAGCATACAGAGTTCATTCCCAGTCTAAGATCGGACCGGACCGAGGGTTGCGACAGCACGTAGGAGGGGACCGGGTCGATCCCTGGCTTGCGCATTCTGCCTCTTTGATCGACTGAGCGCCTGCGCGCCCATTTCATGGGTTGGCTTAGGCATAGGGAGTTCATTCCATGGCTTAGGCATGGGTTGTGGTAGCGGGACCGACAGGACATAAAGGGGGATCGGGCCAATCCCTGGCTTACGCATTATGCCTCTCCAGCCTGGTCAGTTCCCGCACGCTCGTTTCGTGGTTGACTTAGGCATATGGAGTTCATTCCTAGTCTAAGATTGGACCGAACCGATGGTGGTGGCAGCAGGATCAATAGCACACAAGGGGATCGGGCCGATCCCTGGCTTGCGCATTCTGCCCTTCCAGCCGGTTGAGCACCCACATGCTCGTTTCGTGGGTTGGCTTAGGCATTCGCAGTTCATTCCATGTCTAAGTATGCAGAGTTCATTCCCAGTCTAAAATCGAACTGGACCGAGGGTTGCGGCAGCAGGACCAGCAGTAGGATCGACAGCATGCAGGGGGGGACCAGGTCGATCCCTGGCTTGTGCATTCTCCCTCTCCGGTTGGTCGAGCACCCACACGCTCATTTCATGGGTTGGCTTAGGCATACGGAGTTCATTCCATGTCTATGCCCTAGCCATACCGAGGGTTATGGCAGTAGGACCGATAGCAGGATCGGTAGCACGCGAAGGGGGATCGGACTGATCCTCGACTTGTACATTCTGCCTCTCCGATCGGCCTCTCCGACGGGCTGAGCACCCGCACACTCGTTTCATGGGTTGACTGAGCACTCGACTTGCATGCAAGCTTGTGGCAGTAGGACCGACACCACACAGAGGGGGACCGAGCCGATCCCTGGCTTGTGCATTCTTCCTCTCCGGTCGGCTGAATGGCCGCACACTCATTTCATGGGTTGGCTTAGGCATACGGAGTTCATTCCCAGGCTAAGCATACGGAGTTTATTCCCATTCTAAGATCAGACCGGATCAAGGGTTGCGGTAGCAGCACCAGTAGTAGGATCGGTAGCACATAGGAGGGACTGGCTCGATCCTCAGCTTGTGCATTCTGCCTCTTCGGTCGACCTCTCCGAATGGTTGAGTGCCCGCATGCTCATTTCGTGGGTTGACTTATGCATACAGAGTTTATTCCCAATCTAAGATCAGACCGGACCGAGGGTTGTGATAGCAGGATCGACAGCACGTAGAAGGGACTGGGCCGATCCTCGACTTGCACATTCTGCCTCTCTGGTCGGCTGAGCGCCCGTACGCTCGTTTCGTGGGTTCGATTAGGCATACGGAGTTCATTCCCAGTCTAAGATTTTGAGCAACGGTGCACATGCTAGGCTCGGGCATGTGCTGTTGCCACATTTTTTTCACCCGGGGCACCATCACCGGAGCATCGTCGGAGAGCCTAACCGGCAGCATTGGGGGTTTCGATGATTTGGAGGGGCCACGGGGTGTGTACACATGATGTGTAATGAGTGCTGGTACATGGCCCTTATATTGGCCCCCTATTCCTCATCAAACCTCGAGAACTCACATTTGAGATTTTATAAGTTTGCTGCCAATAGTCATTAAAGTGTCTGAAATGGGGACACTTTTTTCAAACGGTCACAAAATATTCTCCACTCCAAGTTTTTAGCTAAATTTTTATGTGCATGCCAACAAAAATACGGGTCATCTAAGATCGGACCAGATCGAGGGTTGCGGCAGTAGGATCGGTAGCATGCAGGGTGGATTGGGCCGATCCCTGGCTTGCACATTCTGCCTCTCCGACCGACAGAGAGCCCACATGCCCATTTTGTGGGTTGGCTTAGGCATAGGGAGTTCATTCCATGTCCAAGCCCCAGTCGGATCGAGGGTTATGGCAGCGGGACCGGTAGCACATAGAGGGGGATCGGGTGGATCCCTGGCTTGCGCATTATGCCTTTTCGGTCGGCTCAGCGCTCGCATGTTCTTTTCGTGGGTTGACTTATGCATACGGAGTTCATTCCCAGTCTAAGATTGGACCAGACAGAGGGTTGTGGCAGTAGGATCCACAGCACGCAGGGGGGATCGGGCTGATCCCCGGCTTGCGCATTCTACCTCTCCAGCTGGCTGAGCGCCCGTACGCTCGTTTTGTGGGTTGGCTTAGGCATACGGAGTTCATTCCATGTCTAAGCATACGAACTTCATTCCCAGTCTAAGATTTTAAGCCACGGTGCACATGCTGGGCTCGGCATGTGCTGGTGCAGTATTTTTTCCACCCGGGGCACCATCGCCTGAGAGCCTAACCGATGGTATTGGGGGTTTCGACATTGGGGGGGCTGGGGGGTGTGCGCACTTGATGTGTGATGGGTGCTGGTACTTGGCCCTTATATTGGGCCCCTATCCCTCATCAAACCTCGAGAACTCACACCCCTTAAAGAGCATTTGAGATTTTATAGGTTTGCTGCCAGTAGCCATTAAAGCGTCTGAAATGGGGACACCTTTTTCAAACGATCACAAAATCTTCTCCACTTCGAGTTTTTGGCTGAATTTTTTTGTGCATGCCAACAAACTACAAGGATCACCTCTACTAAATTTGGGGACAAATCTCTTTCAAAAAAATTTTAAAAAATCCCGAACCGCAAAAAGTTTCAAAAATTGTGAAAAATAGAAAACGGGTCGTCTTGCCACGAAACTTCACATAAAGGCTTTGGGGGCCATTGTATGAATTTACAAGCCATAAAAATGGCATTGGCATGGTAGAAATATGAAGATGTGCTTAAACCCACCTACCACTTGTTCGATCCCCAACCTACGCATCCTACCTCTTTGGTCGGCTGAGTGCCCGCACGTTCGTTTCGTGGGTTGACTTAGGCATACAAAGTTCATCCCCAGTGTAAGCATACGGAGTTCATCCCCAGTCTAAGCATACGGAGTTCATTCCCAGTCTAAGATCGGATCGGATCGAGGGTTGCGACAGCACGATCGACAGCACGTAGGGGGACCGAGCTGATCCCCGGCTTACGCATTCTGCCTCTCTGGCCGTCTGAGCACCCGTACACCCATTTCATGGGTTGGCTTAAGCATAGGGAGTTCATTCCATGTCTAAGCCCCAGTCGGACCGAGGGTTATGGTAGCGGGACCGGTAGCACGTGGAGGGGGATCGGCTTGTGCATTATGCCTCTCCGGCTAGCTCAGCATCTGCACGTTCATTTTATGGGTTAACTTAGGCATACAGAGTTCATTCCCAGTCTAAAATTGGACCGGACCAAGGGTTGCGGCAGTAGGATCGACAGCACGCAAGGAAGGACCGGGTCGATTCTTGGCTTGCACATTCTGCCTCTCCGGTTGGCTGAGCACCCGCACGCTTGTTTCTTGGGTTGGGTTAGGCATACGGAGTTCATTCCATGTCTAAGCATACGGAGTTCATTCCTAGTCCAAGATCGGACCGGACCAAAGGTTACGACAGCAAGACCAGAAGTAGGATCAGCATACGGAGTTCATCCCCAGTCTAAGCGTACGGAGTTTATTTCCAGTCTAAGATCAGACCAGACTGAGGGTCCTGATAGCAGGATCGATAGCACGTAGGGGGGATCGGGCTGATCCCTAGCTTGCGCATTCTGCCTCTCCGATCGGTTGAGTGCCCGTATGCCCATTTCGTGGGTTGGCTTAGGCATAAGGAGTTCATTCCATGTCTAAGCCCCAGCCAAACCGAGAGTTGTGGCAGCAGGCCGGCAGCATGCAGAGGGGGACCGGGCCAATCCCTGGCTTGCGCATTATGCCTCTTCGACCGGCTCAGTGCCCGCACGTTTATTTCATGGGTTGACTTAGGCATACAGAGTTCATTTCCAGTCTAAGATCCAACCGAACTGAGGGTTACGACAGCAGGATCGATAGCACGTAGGGGGGACCGAGGGTTGTTGCAGCAAGATTGGCAGCAAGCAGGGGGGACCGGGTTGATCCTTGACTTGCACATTCTGCCTCTCCGACCTGCTGAGCGCTTGCACGCTCGTTTCGTGGGTTGGCTTAGGCATATGGAGTTCATTCCATGTCTAAGCCCCAACCGGACCGAGGGTTGTGGTAGCAGGACCGGTAGTGGGATCGATAGCACGCAAAGTGGGATCGGGCTGATCCCCGGCTTGTGTATTATGCCTCTCCATCCGGTCTCTCCGACCGACTGAGTGCCCGCACGCTCGTTTCGTGGGTTGACTGAGGCATACGGAGTTCATCCCCAGTCTAAGCATACGGAGTTCATTCCTAGTCTAAGATTGGACCAGACCGAGGGTTGCGGTAGGAGGATCGATAGCACGCAGGGGGGATCGGGCCGATCCCCGGCTTGCACATTCTACCTCTTCGGTCGGCTGAGTGCCCGTATGCCTATTTCGTGGGTTGGCTTAGGCATAGGGAGTTCATTCCATGTCTAAGCCCCAGCCGGATCAAGGGTTGTGGCTGCAGGACTGACAGCACGCAGAGGGGGACCGGGCTGATCCCCGACTTAGGCATTATGCCTCTCCGGCTAGCTCAGCTCCCGCACGCTCGTTTCGTGGGTTGACTTAGGCATACGAAGTTCATTCCCAGTCTAAGATTGGATCAGACCGAGGGTTTTGGTATCCGGATCGACAACATGCAGGGGGGATCGGGTCAATCCCCGTCTTACGCATTCTGCCTCTCCGGCCAGCTGAGTGCCCATATGCCTATTTCGTGGGTTGGCTTAGGCATAAGGAGTTCATTCCATGTCTAAGCCCCAACTGGATCGAGGGTTGTGGCTGCGGGACCGATAGCACGTAAAGGGGGATCGGGCCGATCCCCGACTTACGCATTATGCCTTTCCGGCTAGCTCAGCTCCCGTACACTCATTTCGTGGGTTGACTTAGGCATACGGCGTTCATTCCCAGTCTAAGATCGGATCGGACCGATGGTTGTGGCAGCAAGATCGACAACAAGCAGGGGGGATCGGGCTGATCCCCAGCTTGCGCAATCTACCTCTTCGGTCGACTGAGCACCCGCACGCTCGTTTCTTGGGTTGGCTTCAGCATACAGAGTTCATTCCATGTCTAAGCATACGAAGTTCATTACCAGTCTAAGATTTTGAGCCACGATGCAAATTCTGGGCTCGGGCATGTGCTAGTGCTATGTTTTTTCTGTCAGGGCACCATCATCGATGCATCACCGGAGCGTCGTCGGAGAGCCTAACTGACGGTATTAGGGGTTCCGGTGATTGGGGGGTCGGAGGGTGTGCGCACATGATGTACGATGGGTGCTGGTACTTGTGTCACGGGCTTAGACCTTAGACTCAGAAACTGTGTGGCTTTAGGCTTGGAATCTCCTCCTTTATGCCTAAGTCAACCTAAAACACAAGCATACGGGCACAAGAACAACGGGAAGGGCTGATTACTCAAGTTAAAGAGAAACAGGATAAGATGGTAGAATTTTGGAAATGCTCTTGTATTCACTGAAACAGAAGTGTTTGATGGTGTACAAATGAGGGAAGAGCGGCCCTCTATTTATAGTTAAGGCTCCAGCTTACACCTAATGGCAATATCCCTAGAATAAAGGCTGAAATCATGGGATTATACAGATTACAATCAATCAGGATGCTAACTCCTGATTTTTAGGGTTAACCAAATAGGCCAGGATGCTGCTGCTGATCCTGCCTGCTTCCAGAAGCTTCCCTTGTGTGTCCAGCACCTTGGGCCCTTCTGAATGTGGTGCTGGTAGCTTGTATGCCAGGCCTTGGTCTCCCGGGTTGGCCTGCAAGTTGGGCAGGCATTCTAAACTCGTTTGCTAGGCTTTACGCATAGATACCCACCAGCACATCTGCGAGCCTCAACCTCTGGCTCACCTGTTGATGCACCTGATGTGCCTGGTGCGCCCGTCCAAGGCATGACATTCTCTCTCACCTGATTGTACAACAACCTCGTTGCATCTTTTGCATGGTACTACCTGATCTAATTCCCGAACTGCCATAAGTCATCTGCTGGTTCCCAGCTCACCTCACTGTCTGGAAGTCCTTTCTAGCACACCAAGCACTCTTGTCTTGGTTGATAGTTCTTCCGTCTCACCTCCTGGTGAGCTATGATGCCGTGGACCTCCTTCTCATATGAGGCCCTTACTCCCAATGGTGCACGCTTTGACTCTGCCCGTCCTGGATCTCCCTCATCCTCATGGAACGGCTTGAGCATGCTCACATGGAACACCAAGTGTACCTTTAGCTTGGGTGGCATATCCAACTTGTTGGCAACCTTGCCTACCCTCTTGACTACTCGAAAAGGTCCCTCATACCTCCGGACTAGGCCTTTGTGCAGCCCCTATGGCACACAATGGGATGCAGCTTCACCAACACCAAGTCTCCAACCTGGAACTGCACGTCTCGCCTATTCTGGTCTGCCCACTTCTTCGACCTCTTGGCCGCCCTGTGTAGACAAACTCTGGCCAAGTCAGTTTGCTCCTGCCATGCCTTGGCAAACTTGTATATTGCTGGATTCGACCCTGTATAACCTGTAGCAATCGAACCAGGTGTTAGTGGTTGTTGCCCTATCACAACCTCAAATGGGCTCTGGTTCGTTGCCTCACTCCTTTGCAAGTTGTAGGAAAACTGTGCAATATCTAGCAGCTTTGGCCAGTCCCTTTGTGTGGCACTCACATAGTGCCTGAGGTAGACCTCCGATAGTCCATTCACTCATTCTGTCTGCCCATCGATCTGCAAATGCATGCTGGTGGAAAAGTTCAAGTCTGACCCCAATAGCTTGAACAACTCAGTCCAAAACATGCTCGTGAAATGCCCGTCCCGATCACTAACAATGGTCCTCGACACTCCCCAGTACTTAACCATGTTCTTCAGGAACAATCGAGCTGCCTCTTCGACTGGGCACTCCTTGGTTGCTGGAATGAAGATTCCATACTTGGAAAACCTATCCACCACTACCATGATGCTTCCAAACCCTTCTGCTTTGGGTAGACCGACTATAAAGTCTAGATAAACACTCTCCGATGGTCGCTCTGGCACTTGCAATGGCTCAAAGAGACCACTTGGATTCTTGAGCTCCACCTTGTCCTATTGGCACATAAGACAAGTCTTCACATAGGCCTCCACATCATCCCTCATATGCGGCCAGTAGTACCGATCCTCGATCAGCGCCAAGGTACGGCTCACTCTAGGGTGTCCAACCCACCTTGAATCATGGCATTCCTACAAAACTTCCTTGCGGAGCTTTTCGTGCTGTGGCACAAACAGTTTACTGCCTCTGGTGTATAGTAAGCCATCCTACAACCAAAACTGCCTAGTCTTACCTTGCTGGGTGTACTCCATCAAAGCCTTGGCTGTAGGATCATGCGTAAGTCCCTCATTGATGCACGACACAAATGACCCCTCTGGTTGGCTAACGGCAGCAAGGTTAGCCTTCCTGCTCAGGGTGTCTACCACTAGGTCCGCCCACCCCGGCTTGTACTCCATCTAGAAATCAAATTTCGTAAGAAAATCTTGCCATCTCACCTGCTTGGGGGATAGCTTCTTCTGCGTCTGGAAGTAGCTGGTCGCCACATTGTCCGTCCTAACCACGAACCTCGACCCCAACAGGTAATGGCACCAAGTGCGCAAGCAGTGCACCACTACAGTCATCTCTTTCTCTTGGACCGTGTACTTGCACTCAGTCTCATTCAGCTTCCTGCTCTCGAACGCGAATGGACGTCCCTCCTGCATTAACACACCCCCTATGGCAAAGTCTAATGCATCCGTATGCACCTCATACGGCTTGGCTTGGTCTGGCAAGGCCAAGACTGGCTCCTCGATCATAGCCCGCTTCAACCTGTCAAAGGCTTCCTGGCACCCTGCGCTCCACTCTCATGCTTTCCCTTTCTTGACCAAGTCAGTCAATGGCGTGGCTATTGCTGAGTGACCTTTCATGAAGTGCCTGTAGTAGTTGACCAGCCCAAGGAACAATCTCAACTCAGTGACCTTGGCTGGCGACTGCCACTCCAGGATGGCGTGTATCTTGCCTTCATCCATGTGTATCCTGCCACCTCTCACTATGCGGCCAAGGAACGGGATCTCCTACTAGGTGAATGAGCACTTCTCCCTCTTGACAAACAGCTTGTGCACCCATAACACCTTGAACACCTATCTCAAGTGGTCTACATGCTCTCCCAAAGTCTGGCTGTAGATCACAATGTCATCCAAATAAACCACAACAAATCAATCAAGGAATGATTGAAGTACCTTGTTCATAAGGGTGCAGAATGTTGCTGGGGTGTTCGTGAGTCCGAAAGGCATCACCAAGAACTCATACGAACCATACCGAGTGACACATGCTATCTTTGGCTCATCTCCCTCTGTGATCCTAACTTGATAGTAGCCTGACCTCAAATCCAGCTTGGTGAACCACTTTGCGCTCCCAAGTTGATCGAACAAGTCTGCAATGAGTGAGATGGGGTACTTGTTCTTGATGGTCAGCTTGTTCAAAGCCCAGTAGTCTATGCACAGCCGCAATGACCCATCATGCTTGTGCTAAAATAGAATCGGTGCACCATAGGGTGCCTTCGATGGCCTGATGAAGCCAGCATTAACTAACTCTTTGAGCTACTTCCTCAACTCTTCCAACTCTGGTGGAGACATTCGGTAAGGGGCTCTAGCTGGTGGCTTAGCCCCAAACACCAGCTCGATCTTGTGGTCCACCTCTCTCTTAGGTGGTAGCTTGCTAGATAGCTTTACGGGCATCACACCACTAAAGGTCTTCAGCACCTTTAGCACCTCTAAAGGTGACTCGATCTCCTTCTCCCTTGGCTCATCATATTTTAGGGCTACCAAGAAGGTGTCTTCTTGTCTGCTTACCGCCTTGGCAAATTGGATGGTTGACACCACCCGTGACCCAACTCTAGACCCTCTCCTCAATGGCACTAGGCATTGGCAGCGTGTATCCAAGATGCAAACACAATTGGCAAAAGGCACAAGGAGGGCGTTAATCCAAACAAGGAAATCCAACCCAATCACAAACTCATAGTCGTCAAAGGGTATTACCTCAATGGTCTCCTTGCCTTTCCAGTCTCCAAGCTACAACTCCATTCCCCGCACTACTCCAATGGCTGGAACTTCCTTGGAGTTCACTGTTTTGATGGTACCGGTCCCTTCACCTGAAATAAAAAGATGTGAGGCACCTGTGTCTACCAGTGCACTCACCTTCTGACCCGTAACCATCAGATCCGTAAACATCAAGCCCTTTGGTTTGCGGCTCCCCTTACTCTGGACAGCATTGAGCACCAATGACCCAAGCTTTGCTACCCTTGACTCTAGTTCCTCGTCAGACTCCTTGTCTACAGCAGTCGGCTGGCCTTTCTGTGGGCAATTACGTGCTATGTGGCTCCCTCCACATAAGTAGCATGCTAGTGGCTCTCGGTCCCCCTTTGCTTTCCACTTGCCTGCTGGTGGCTTCCTTTCGCCATCCTTGGTTGAACAGTCTCGATCTTCATCCTTGGACTCCTGATCACGATCCTTCCCCTTGGACTGCTTCTTTCGGTCTTTATCGTCCCTGCCCTTACCCTTGGGCTTCGTAAACTAGAACTTGTTCAGAGGCTTGAACTCTATCAAGGCCTTGGTAGTAGTCATGGCTTTAGCCAAGTCATAAACTCTTCTCCTTTGTAGCTCATGCTTCACCCACAGCTTCAACCCATCCATGAAAGCAAATAAGGCATCCTTCTTACCTAGATCCGAGATCTGTAGCATCAATTTAGAGAATTTCTGGACATACTCCCTTATGTCCCTTTGCTGGCTCAGCCTGGGCAACTTTGCCCGTGCCTCATCATCGGCATACTCTGGGTAAAATTGTTCTCTGAACTCCATTTGGAACTTTGCCCAAGTTCCAATCTTGGCGCTCCCACACCTGACATCATCACACTTGTGCCTTCACCACAATAAGGCTACATCAGTGAGATACATAGCAGCAGTGCTTACCTTTATCGCCTCATCTTGCACGCCCATGGCCTAGAAGTACTGCTCCATACCCCAAAGGTTGTTATCTACTTCCTTGGCCGCCCTAGTCCCCTTGAACTCCTTAGGCTTGGGGACATCCAATCTAGACTTGGACACTCCAGCAAACATGCCATTCCCAATGGCAGTCTTGCAAGCAACGAGCTCACTGGTAAGCTCCTCCATCCACTGGTGCATGGCCTCCATACCATTGCGCAAGGTCAGCACTTCAGCCTCCAAGGTCTGATTCTTTTGGGTGAACACGTCCAAGCCTTTGTTGAGAGCAGCTTGTAGCTCACTTTGGATCTCCTCCCCCATGGAGTCTAGCAATGCAATGTGAGTCTCTACCTCTTCAAACTTCTCCCCCATGTCGCCCATGGTCACCTCCACCTTGGCCAGCCTACCATCCATGGTAGACCAGATATCTCTAGAACTGGCTTTCCTCCCTCTTCCATGCCCATGCTCCTGGGCCTCTGGTTGTTGGTTAGCAGCATCACTTTGGGAAGCCATCTCCTCTAACCTGCACAACACAAACACGCAGAACCAAACTTGCTCTGATACCAACTGTCACAGGCTCCGACCTTAGACTCAGAAACCGTGTGGCCTTAGGCTTGGAATCTCCTCCTTTATGCCTAAGTCAGCCTAAAACACAAGCATACGGGCACTAGAACAACGGGAAGGGTTGATTATGCAAGTTAAAGAGAAACAGGATAAGAAGGTAGAATTCTAGAAATGCTCTTGTATTCACTGAAACAGAAGTGTTTGATGGTGTACAAATGAGGGAGGAGCAGCCCTCTATTTATAGTTAAGGCTCCAGCTTACACTTAATGGCAATATCCCTAGAATAAAGGCTAAAATCATGGGATTATAAAGCTTACAATCCATCAGGATGCTAACTCCTAATTTTCAGGGTCAACCAAATCTGTCAAGATGCTGCTGTTGATCCTGCCTGCTTCTAGAAGCTTTCCTTGTGTGTCTAGCACCTTGGGCCCTTTTGGATGTGGTGCAGGCAGCTTGTATGATAGGCCTTGGTCTCACGGGTTGGCCTGCAAGTTGGGCGGGCGTTCTGAACTCGTTTGCTAGGATTTGCACGTAGATACTCACCAGTACGCCTAGTCTGCAGGCTGGCCTACTAGTGCGCCTGATGTGCCTGGCGTGCCCCCCAGGGCGTGACACTTGGCCCTTATATTGGCCCCCTATCCCTCATCAAACCTCGAGAACTCACACCCCCTTAAAGAGCATTTGAGATTTTATAGGTTTGCTGCCAGTAGCCATTAAAGTGTCTGAAATGGGGACACTTTTTTCAAACGGTCACAAAATTGTCTCCACTTAGAGTTTTTAGCTGAATTTTTTTGTGCATGCCAAAAAAAAAAATACAAGGATCACTCTACCAAATTTGGGGACAAAACTCTTTCTAAAAAAATTTTAAAAAATCCTGAACCGTAAAATGTTTCAAAAAACGTGAAAAATAGAAAACGGGTCGTCTTGCCACGAAACTTCACTTGAAGGCTTAGGGGACCATTGTATGAATTTACAAGCCATAAAAATGGCATTGGTAGGGCAGAAATATGAAAGATGTGCTTGAACACAACTACCACCCGTTCGACCCCCAACTTGCGCATCCTGCCTCTCTGGTCGACTGAGCACCCGCACGGTCATTTCATGGTATGACTTAGGCATACGGAGTTCATCCCCAGTCTAAGCATACGAAGTTCATTCCCAGTCTAAGATTAGATCGGACTGACGGTTGCGATAGCAGGATTGACAGCACGTAGGGGGGATTGGGTCGATCCCCAGCTTGCGCATTCTGCCTCTCCAGCCGGTTGAGCACCCGCATGCCCGTTTCGTGGGTTGGCTTAGGCATAGGGAGTTCATTCCATGTCTAAGCCCCAGCCAGACCGAGGGTTGTGGCAGTGGGACCGGCAGCACCCAGAGGGGGACAGGGCCGATCCCCAGCTTGCGCATTATGCCTCTCTGGTCGGCTCAACACCCACACGCTCGTTTCATAGGTTGACTTAGGCATACGGAGTTCATTCCCAGTTAAGATCAGACCGAACCGAGGGTTGTGGTAGCATGATCAATAGCACGTAGGGGGGACTGGGGCAATCCCCGACTTGTGCATTCTGCCTCTCCGGTCGGCTGAGCACCCGCACACTCGTTTCGTGGGTTGGCTTAGGCATACGGAGTTCATTCCATGTCTAAGCATACGGAGTTCATTCCCAGTCTAAGATCGGAGCAGATCGAGGGTTACGATAGCAGGACCAGCAGCAGGATCGATAGCACGTAGGGGGGACCGAGTCGATCCTCGACTTACGCATTCTACCTCTCCGGCCGGTTGAGTGCTCGCACGCTCGTTTCATGGGTTAGCTTAGGCATACGGAGTTCATTCCGTGTCTAAGCCCCAGCCGGACCAAGGGTTGTCGCAGTAGGACCGGCAGTGGGATCGGCAGCACACAGAGGGGGACCGGGCTGATCCTCCGCTTACGCATTATGCCTCTCCGACCGGCTGAGCGCCCACACCCTTATTTCATGGGTTGACTTAGGCATACGGAGTTCATCCCAATCTAAGCATACGGAGTTCATTCCCAGTCTAAGATCAAACTGGACCGAGGGTTACGGCAGCAGGATCGATAGCACGCAGGGGGGACCGGGCTGATCCCCGGCTTACGCATTTTACCTCTCCGGCCAGCTGAGCGCCCGCACGCCCGTTTTGTCCGTTGGCTTAGGTATAGGGAGTTCATTCCATGTCTAAGCCCCAGCCGAACCGATGGTTGTGGCAGCGGGACTGGCAGCACGTAGAGGGGGATGGGCCGATCCCCGGCTTGCGCATTATCGCTCTTCGATCGGCTCAACCCCCGCACGCTTGTTTCGTGGGTTCACTTATGCATACGGAGTTCATTCCTAGTCTAATATCGGATCAGACTGAGGGTTGTGGCAATAGGATCGACAGCACGTAGTGAGGGATTGGGCTGATCCCTGGCTTGCACATTCTGCCTCTCCAGCCGACTAAGCGCCCGCACGCTCGTTTCGTGGGTTGGCTTAGGCACACGGAGTTCATTCCATGCCTAAGCATACGGAGTTCATTCCCAGTCTAAGATTTTGAGCCACGGTACACATGCTGGGCTTGGGCATGTGCTGGTGCCGCATTTTTTTCACCCGAGGCACCATCGTCGAAGCATCGCCGAAGAGCCTAACTAGTGGCATTGGGGGTTCCGACGATTGGGGGCGTCAGGGGGGTGTGCGCACATGTTGTGCAATGGGTGCTGGTACTTGGCCCTTATATTGGCCCCCTATCACTCATCAAACCTTGAGAACTCACACCCCCTTAAAGAGCATTTGAGATTTTATAGGTTTGCTGCCCATAGCCATTAAAGTGTCTGAAATGGGGACATTTTTTCAAACGGTCACAAAATCTTCTCCACTTCGAGTTTTTAGCTGAATTTTTTTTTTGCATGCCAACAAAAATACAAGGATCACCTTTACCAAATCTAGGGACAAAACTCTTTCTAAAAAAATTTAAAAAATCCCAAACCGCAAAAAGTTTTGAAAATCATGAAAAATAGAAAACGGGTCGTCTTGCCACGAAACTTCACATGAATGCTTAGGGGACCATTGTATGAATTTACAAGCCATAAAAATGGCATTGGCATGGTAGAAATATGAAGATGTACTTGAACCCACCTACCACCCGTTCGATCCCCGGCGTGCACATCCTGCCTCTCTGGTCAGCTGAGCGCTCGTACACTCGTTTCATGGGTTGACTTAGGCATACGGAGTTCATCCCCAGTCTAAGCATACAGAGTTCATTCCCAGTCTAAAATTGGACCGAATCGAGGGTTACGATAGCAGGATCAACAGAACGCAGAGGGGACAGGGCCAATCCCCGGCTTGCGTATTCTGCCTCTTCGGTCGGCTAAGCGCCCGCACGCCCATTTCGTGGGTTGGCTTAGGCATAGGGGGTTCAATCCATGTCTAACCCCCAGCCGGACCGAGGATTGTGGCAATAGGATCGGCAGCATGCAGAGGGGGATCGGGCTGATCCCCGGCTTGCGCATTATTCCTCTTCGACCGACCTCTCTGACCGGCTGAGTGCCTGTACGCTCATTTTGTGAGTTGACTTAGGCATACGGAGTTCATCTCCAGTCTAAGCATACAGAGTTCATTCCCAGTCTAAGATCGAACCAGATCGAGGGTTGCGATAGTATGATCGGCAGCACGCAGGGGGGACCGGGCTAATCCCTGGCTTGTGCATTCTACCTCTCCAGTCGGCTGAGCGCCTGCACGCCCGTTTCATGGGTTGGCTTAGGCATAGGGAGTTCATTCCATGTCTAAGCCCCAGTCGGACCGAGGGTTGTGGCAGTGGGACCGGCAGCTCGCAGATGGGGACTGGGCCGATCCTCGGCTTACGCGTTATTCCTCTTCGGTCGACTCAGTGCCCGCACGCTCGTTTCGTGGGTTGACTTATGCATACGGAGTTCATTCTGAGTCTAAGATCAAACCAGATCGAGGGTTACGGTAGCAGGATCGATAGCACATAGGGGGGACTGGGCCGATCCTCGGCATGCACATTCTGCCTCTTCGATCGGCTGAGCGCCCGCACGCTCATTTCATGGGTTGGCTTAGGCATACAGAGTTCATTCCATGTCTAAGCATACGGAGTTCATTCCAGTCTAAGATTTTGAGCCATGGTGCACATGCTGGGCTCGGGCATGTACTGGCACCACTTATTTTTCACCCAGGGTACCATCATCGGAGCATCACCGAGAGCCTAACCGATGGCATTAGGGGTTCCGACGATTGGGGGGCCGAGGGGTGTGCACACATGATGTGCGATGGGTGCTGGTACTTGGCCCTTTTATTGGGCCCCTATCCCTCATCAAACCTCGAGAACTACACCCCTTTAAAGAGCATTTGAGATTTTATAGGTTTGCTGCCAGTAGCCATTAAAGTGTTTGAAATGGGGACACTTTTTTCAAACAGTCACAAAATCTTCTCCACTTCGAGTTTTTAGCTGAATTTTTTTGTGCATGCCAACAAAAAAAACAAGGATCACCTCTACCAAATTTTGGGACAAAACTCTTCCTAAAAAAATTTTACAAAATCCTGAACTGCAAAAAGTTTTTAAAATCGTGAAAAATAGAAAACGGGTCGTCTTGCCACGAAACTTCACATGAAGGCTTAGGGGACCATTGTATGAATTTACAAGCCATAAAAATTGCATTGGCATGGAAGAAATATGAAGATGTGCTTGAACCCACCTACCACCCGTTCAATCCCCGGCTTGCACATCCTGCCTCTCTGGTTGGCTGAGCGCCCACATGCTCGTTTTGTGAGTTGACTTAGGCATACAGAGTTTATCCCCAGTCTAATCATACGGAGTTCATTCCCAGTCTAAGATCAGACCGGATCAAGGGTTGCGGTAGCAAGATTGGCAGCACGCAGAGAGGGTCGAGCCGATCCCCGGCTTACGCATTCTGCCTTTTGGACCAACTAAGCGCCCGCATGCCCGCTTCATGGGTTGGCTTAGGCATAAGGAGTTCATTCCATGACTAAGCCCCAGCCGAACTAAGGGTTGTGGCAGCGAGACCGGCAGCACGCAGAGGGGGATCGAGTCGATCTTCGGCTTACACATTATGCCTCTCCGACAGGCTCAGTGCTCGCACGCTTGTTTCGTGGGTTGGCTTAGGCATACGGAGTTCATTCCATGTCTAAGCATACAGAGTTCATTCCTAGTCTAAGATCGGATCGGACCGAGGGTTGCGGCAGTAGGATCGACAACACGCAGGGGGGACCAGGCTGATCCCCGGCTTGTGCATTTTACCTCTCCGACTGGCTGAGGGCCCGCACGCTCGTTTCGTGGGTTGGCTTAGGCATATGGAGTTCATTCCATGTCTAAGCCCTAGCCGGACCGAGGGTTGTGGCTGCAGGACTGACAGTGGGATCGATAGCACGTAGAGGGGGATCGGGCTAATCCTCGGCTTACGCATTTTGCCTCTCCGACCGGCTGAACGCCTGGATGCTCGTTTCGTGGGTTGACTTAAGCATACGGAGTTCATCCCCAATCTAAGCATACAGAGTTCATTCCCAGTCTAAGATCAGACGGGATCGAGGGTTACAGTAGCAGGATCGATAGCACGCAGGGGGGATCGGGCCGATCCCCGAGTTACACATTCTGCCTCTGTGGCCGGCTGAGCGCCCGCACGCCTGTTTCATGGGTTGGCATAGGCATAGGGAGTTCATTTCATGTCTAAGCCCCAACCAAACCGAGGGTTGTGGCAGCAGCACTGGAAGCACGCAAAGGGGGACCGGGCCGATCCTCGGCTTGCACATTATGCCTCTTCGATCGGCTCAGTGCCCGCACGCTCGTTTCGTGGGTTGACCTATGCATACGGAGTTCATTCCCAGTCTAAGATCAAACCAGACCAAGGGTTGTAGCAGCAGGATCGACAGAACATAGGGGGGATCAGATCGATCCCTGGCTTGCGCATTCTACCTTTCCGACCGGCTGAACGCCCGCACGCTCGTTTCATGGGTTGGCTTAGGCATACGGAGTTCATTCCATGTCTAAGCATATGGAGTTCATTCCCAGTCTAAGATTTTGAGCCACGTTTCACATGTTGGGCTCGGGCATGTGCTGGCGCCACATTTTTTCGCTTGGGGCACCATTGTCGGAGCATCGTCGGAGAGCCTAACCGACGGTATTGGGGGTTCTGATGATTGGGGGGCCGGGAGGTGTGCACACATGATGTGCGATGGGTGCTGGTACTTGGCCCTTATATTGGCCCACTATCCGTCATCAAAACTCTAGAACTTACACCCCCTTAAAGAGCATTTGAGATTTTATAGGTTTGCTGCAAGTAGCCATTAAAGTGTCTGATATGGGGACACTTTTTTCAAACGGTCACAAAATCTTCTCCACTTCGAGTTTTTAGCTGAATTTTTTTGTGCATGCCAACAAAAATACAATGGTCACCTCTACCAAATTTGCGGACAAAACTCTTTCTAAAAAATTTTACAAAATCCTGAACCGTAAAAAGTTTCAAAAATCATGAAAAACAGAAAACGGGTCGTCTTGCCATGAAACTTCACAGGAAGGCTTAGGGGACCATTGTATGAATTTACAAAGCCATAAAAATGGCATTGGCATGGAAGAAATATGAAGATGTGCTTGAACCCACCGACCTCCCGTTCAATCCCCGGCTTGCGCATCCTGCCTCTCTGGTCGGCTGAGCGCTCGCACGCTCATTTTGTGCGTTGACTTAGGCATAAGGAGTTCATCCCTAGTCTAAGGATACAGAGTTCATTCCCAGTCTAAGATTAGACTGGACCGAGGGTTGCGACAGTAGGATTGGCAGCACGTAAGAAGGATCGGGCCGATCCTCGGCTTACGCATTCTGCCTCTCCGATCGGCTGAGTGCCCATAGGCCCGTTTCGTGGGTTGGCTAAGACAGAGGGAGTTCATTCCATGTCTAAGCCCCAGTCGGACCAAGGGTTGTGGCAGCGGGACTGGCAGCATGAAGAGGGGGATCGGGCTGATCCCCAGCTTGCGCATTATGCCTCTCCGGCCAACTCAGCACCCGGACGCTCATTTCGTGGGTTGGCTTAGGCATACAGAGTTCATTCCCAGTCTAAGATCGGATCGGACCAAGGGTTGCGGTAGCAGGATCGACAGCATGCAGGGGGGATCGGGCTGATCCTCGACTTGCACATTTTGCCTCTCCAGTCGACTGAGCGCCCGCACGCTCGTTTCGTGGTTTGGCTTAGGCATACGAAGTTCATTCCATGTCTAAGCATACGGAGTTCATTCGTAGTCTAAAATCAGACCGGATCGAGGGTTGTGGCAGTAGGACCCGTAACAGGATCGATAGCACGCAGGGGGGATCGGGCCGATCGTCGACTTGCGCATTCTGCCTCTCCGGCCGGTTGAGCAGTCGCACGCTCATTTTGTAGGTTGGCTTAGGCATATGGAGTTCATTCCATATCTAAGCCCCAGCCGGACCGAAGGTTGTGGTAGCAGGACCGGCAGCGGGATCTACAGCACGCAGAGGGGGACCGAGTTGATCCTTGACTTATGTATTATACCTCTCTGGCCAGCCTTTCTGGTTGGCTGAGTGCCCGTACGCTCGTTTCATGGGTTGACTTAGGCATACAGAGTTCATCCCCAGTCTAAGCATACGGAGTTCATTCCTAGTCTAAGATCAGACGGATCGAGGGTTGCAGCAGCAGGATCGGTAGCATGTAGGGGGGACCGGGTCGATCCCTGACTTGTGCATCGGTTGGCTTAGGCATACATAGTTCATTCCATCTCTAAGCATACGGAGTTCATTCCCAGTCTTAAATGGGGACACTTTTTTCAAATGGTCACAAAATCTTCTCCACTTCGAGTTTTTAGCTGAATTTTTTTGTGCATACCAACAAAAATACAAGGATCACCTCTACCAAATTAGGGACAAAACTCTTTCTAAAAAATTTTTAAAAAATCCCGAACCACAAAAAGTTTCAAAAATCATGAAAAATAGAAAATGGGTCGTCTTGCCACGAAACTTCACATGAAGGCTTAGGGGACCATTGTATGAATTTACAAGCCATAAAAATGGCATTGGCATGGCAAAAATAAGAAGATGTTCTTGAACCCTCCTACCACCCGTTCGATCCCCGGCTTGCACATCCTACCTCTCTGGTCAGTTGAGCGTTCGCACGCTCATTTCATGGGTTGACTTAGGCATACGGAGTTCATCCCTAGTCTAAACATAAGGAGTTCATTCCTAGTCTAAGATTGGACCAGACCGAGGGTTACAACAGCAGGATCGATAGCACGTAGGGGGGATCGTGTCGATCCCCGGCTTGCCCTTTCTGCCTTTTCGGTTGGCTGAGCACCCGCACGCCCGTCTCGTGGGTTGGCTTGGGCATAGGGAGTGCATTAAATGTCTAAGCCCCAGCCGGACTAAGGGTTGTGGTAGTGGGACTGATAGCACGTAGAGGGGGACCGTGTCGATCCCCGGCTTGCCCATTATGCCTCTTCGGTCGGCCCACACGCTCGTTTCGTGGGTTGACTTATGCATACGGAGTTCATTCCCAGTCTAAGATCGGACCAGATCGGGGGTTGTGACAACAGGATCATCAGAATGCAGGGGGGGACTAGGTCGATCCCCGGCTTGCGCATTCTGCCTCTCCGACCGGTTGAACACCCGCACGCTCATTTCATGGGTTGGCTTAGGCATACGGAGTTCCTTCCATGTCTAAGCATACGAAGTTCATTCCCAGTCTAAGATTTTGAGGCACGGTGCACATGCTAGGCTCGGGCATGTGCTGGTGCTGTATTTTTTTTCACCCGGGCCACCATCGTCGGAGCATCATCGGAGAGCCTAACCGACGGCATTGGGGGTTTCGGTGATTGGGGGGCCGGGGGGTGTGCGCACATGATGTGCGATGGGTGCTGGTACTTGGCCCTTATATTGGCCCCCTATCCCTCATCAAACCTCGAGAACTCACACCCCCTTAAAGAGCATTTGAGATTTATAGGTTTGCTACCAGTAGTAATTAAAGTGTCTCAAATCGAGAAACTTTTTTGAAACAATCACAAAATCTTCACCACTTCGAGTTTTTAGCTGAATTTTTTTGTGCATGCCAACAAAAATACAAGGATCACCTCTACAAAATTTGGGGATAAAAATCTTTCTAAAAAAATTTTAAAAAATCCTGAACCGTAAAAAGTTTCAAAAATCGTGAAAAATAGAAAATGGTTCGTCTTGCCATGAAACTTCACATGAAGGCTGAGGGGACCATTGTTTGAATTTACAAGCCATAAAAATGGCATTGGCATGGCAGAAATATGAAGATGTGCTTGAACCAACCTACCACCCATTCGATCCCCGGCTTGCACATCCTGTCTCTCTGGTCGGCTGAACATCTGCACCCTTGTTTCGTGGGTTGACTTAGGCATACGGAGTTCATCCCCAATCTAAGTATATGGAGTTCATTCCCAGTCTAAGATCGGTTCGGACCAAGGGTTGCGATAGTAGGATCGACAGCACGTAGGGGTGTCTGAGCCGATCCCCGGCTTGCGCATTCTGCCTCTCCGATCGGCTGAGCACCCGCACGCCCGTTTCATGGGTTGGCTTAGGCATAGGGAGTTCATTCCATGTCTAAGCCCCAGCCAGACCAAGGGTTGTGGCAGCGGGACTGGCAGCACGCAGAGAGGGATCGAGCCAATCCCCGGCTTGCGCATTATGCCTCTCCGGCCGGCTCAGTGCCCACACGCTAATTTCATGGGTTGACTTAGGCATACAGAGTCCATTCCCAGTCTAAGATCAGATCAAACCGATGGTTACGATAGCAGGATCGACAGCATGCAGGGTTGCGCCCGCACGCTCGTTTCGTGGGTTGGCTTAGGCATACAGAGTTCCTTCCATGTCTAAGCATACGGAGTTCATTCCCAGGCTAAGATTTTGAGCCACGGTGCACATGCTAGGCTCTGGCATGTGCTGGTGCCGCATTTTTTTCACCCGAGGCACCATCGTCGGAGCATCACCGGAGAGCCTAACCAGCAGCATTGGGGGTTCCGACGATTGAGGGGGCAGGGGGTGTGCGCACATGATGTGCGATGGGTGCTGGTACTTGGCCCTTATATTGGCCCCCTATCCTTCATCAAACCTCGAGAACTCTCACCCACTTAAAGAGCATTTGAGATTTTATAACTTTACTGCCAGTAGCCATTAAAGTGTCTGAAATGGGGACACTTTTTTCGAATGGTCACAAAATATCTCCACTTCAAGTTTTTACCTGAATTTTTTTGTGCATGCCAACAAAAATACAAGGACCACCTCTAAAAAATTTGGGGACAAAACTCTTTCTAAAAAAATTTTAAAAAATCTTGAACCGTAAAAAGTTTTAAAAATCGTGAAAAATTGAAAACGGGTCACCTTGCCACGAAACTTCACATGAAGGCTTAGGGGACCATTGTATGAATTTACAAGCCCTAAAAAAGGCATTGGCAAGGCAGAAATATGAAGATGTGCTTGAATCCACCTACCACCCGTTCGATCCCCGGCTTACGCATCCTGTCTCTCTGGTCGGCTGAGCGCTCGTACGCTCGTTTTGTGGGTTGACTTAGGCATACGGAGTTCATCCCCAGTCTAAGCATACAGAGTTCATTCCCAGTCTAAGATCAGACTGGACCAAGGGTTGCGACAATAGGATCGGTAGCACGCAGGGGGGACCGGGTCGATCCCCGGCTTACGCATTCTACCTCTCCAATCGGCTGAGCACCCGCCTACCGGTTTCATGGGTTGGCTTAGGCATAGGGAGTTCATTCCATGTCTTAGCCCCAGCCAGACTGATTGTTGTGACAGCGGGATCGAGAGCACGCAGAGGGGGATCGGGTCAATCCCCGGCTTTCGCATTATGCCTTTCTGGCCGGCTCAGCACCCGCACGCTCGTTTCGTGGGTCGACTTAGGCATACGGAGTTCATTCCCAGCCTAAGATCAGATCGGACCGAGGGTTACGATAGCAGGATCGACAGCACGCTGGGGAGACCGGGTCGATCCCTGGCTTGCGCAATCTGCCTCTCCGACCGGCCGAGCGCCCTCACACTCATTTCGTTTGGCTTAGGCATAAGGAGTTCATTCAATGTCTAAGCATACAGAGGTCATTCCCAGTCTAAGATTTTGAGCCACGGTGCACATGCTAGGTTGGGCACATGCTGGTGCCGTATTTTTTTCACCTGGGGCACCATCGTCGGTGCATCGTCGGAGAGCCTAACCGACGACATTGAGGGTTCTGACGATTTCGGCGGCCGGGTAGTGTGCACACATGATGTGCGATGGGTGCTAGTACTTGGCCCTTATATTGGCCCCCTTATCCCTCACCAAACCTCGAGAACTCACACCCCCTTAAAGAGCATTTGAGATTTTATAGGTTTGCTACCAGTAGCCATTAAAGTGTCTGAAATGGGGACACTTTTTTCAAATGGTCACAAAATCTTCTCCAGTTCAAGTTTTTAGCTGAATTTTTTTGTGCATGCCAACAAAAATACAAGGATCACCTCTACCAAATTTAGGGACAAAACACTTTCTAAAAAATTTTAAAAAATCTCGAACCGCAAAAAGTTTCAAAAATTGTGAAAAATAGAAAACGACTTGAACCCACCTACCACCCGTTCGATCCTCGGATTGCGCATCCTGCCTCTCTGACCGGCTGAACGCCCGGACGCTCGTTTTTATGGGTTGACTTAGGCATACGGAGTGCATCCCCAGTCTAAGCGTACGGAGTTCATTCCCAGTCTAAGATCAGACTGGATCGAGGGTTACGATAGCAGGATCGGTAGCACGCAGGGGGGATCGGGTCGATCCCCGACTTGCATATTCTGCCTCTATGGCCGGCTGAGTACCCGCACGCCCGTTTTGTGGGTTGGCTTAGACATAGGGAGTTCATTCCATGTCTAAGCCCTAACTAGACCGAGGGTTGTGGCAGCAGGATCGGAAGCACGTAAAGGGGGACCAGGCCGATCCTCGGCTTGCACATTATGCCTCTTCGATTGGTTCAGCCCCCGCACGCTCGTTGCGTGGGTTGACTTATGCATACGGAGTTCATTCCCAGTGTAAGATTAGATCGGACCAAGGAGTGTAGCAGTAGGATTGACAACACGCAGGGGGGATCGGGCCGATCCCCGGCTTGTGCATTCTACCTCTCCGACCGGCTGAGCGCCCGCACGCTCGTTTCGTGGGTTGGCTTAGGCATACGGAGTTCATTCCATGTCTAAGCATACGGAGTTCATTCCCAGTCTAAGATTTTGAGCCATGTTTCAAATGCTGGGCTCGGGCATGTGCTGGTGCCACATTTTTTTGCCCAGGGCACCATCGTCGGAGCATTGCCGGAGAGCCTAACCAGTGGCATTGGGGGTTCCGACGATTGGGGGGCCAGGGGGTGTGCACACATGATGCGCGATGGGTGCTGGTACTTGGCCCTTATATTGGCCCCCTATCCATCATCGAAACTCGAGAACTCACATCCCCTTAAAGAGCATTTAAGATTTTATAGGTTTGCTGCAAGTAGCCATTAAAGTGTCTGAAATGGGGATACTTTTTTCAAACGGTCACAAAATCTTCTCCACTTTGAGTTTTTAGCTGAATTTTTTTGTGCAGGCCAAAAAAAATACAAGGATCATCTCTACCAAATTTGGGGGCAAAACTATTTCTAAAAAAATTTTACAAAATCCTGAACCGTAAAAAGTTTCAAAAATCATGAAAAATAGAAAACGGGTCGTCTTGCCACGAAACTTTATATGAAGGCTTAGGGGACACCGTAAAAAGTTTCAAAAATCATGAAAAATAGAAAACGGGTCGTCTTGCCACGAAACTTCATATGAAGGCTTAGGGGACCATTGTATGAATTTACAAGCCATAAAAATGGCATTGACATGGAAGAAATATGAAGATGTGCTTGAACCCACCTACCTCCTGTTCAATCCCCGACTTGCGCATCCTGCCTCTCTGGTCGGCTGAGCGCCCGCACGCTCGTTTCATGGGTTGACTTAGGCATAAGGAGTTCATCCCCAGTCTAAGGATACAGAGTTCATTCCCAGTCTAAGATCAGATCGGATCGAGGGGTGCAACAGTAGGATTGGCAGCACGTAGGGGGGATCGGGCTGATCTTCGGCTTACACATTCTGCCTCTTCGGTCGGTTGAGTGCCCGTAGGCCCATTTCATGGGTTGGCTTAGACATAGGGAGTTCATTCCATGTCTAAGCCCCAGTCGGACCGAGGGTTGTGGCAGCGAGACTGGCAGTATGCATAGGGGGACCGGGTCGATCCTCGACTTGCGCATTATGCCTTTTCGACTGGCTCAGCACCCGCACGCTCATTTCGTGGTTTGGCTTAGGCATACAGAGTTCATTTACAGTCTAAGATCGGATCAGACCAAGGGTTGCGATAGCAGGATCGACAGAATGCAGGGGGGACCGAGCCGATCCTCGACTTGCACATTTTGCCTCTCCAGTCGGCTGAGCGCCCGCATGCTCGTTTTGTGGTTTTGCTTATGCATATGGAGTTCATTCCATGTCTAAGCATACGGAGTTCATTCACAGTCTAAGATCAGATCGGATCAAGGGTTGTGGCAGTAGGACCAGTAGTAGGATCGATAGCATGCAGGGGGGACCGAGCCGATGTCAACTTGCACATTCTGCCTCTCCGACCAGTTGAGCAGCCGCACGCTCATTTTGTAGGTTGGCTTAGGCATACGGAGTTCATTCCATGTCTAAGCCCCAGCCGGACCGAGGGTAGGACTGGCAGCGGGATCTACAGCACGCAGAGGGGGACCGGGCTGATCCTTGACTTACGTATTATACCTCTTCGGCTAGCCTTTTCGGTCGGCTGAGTGCTCACACGCTCATTTCATGGGTTGACTTAGGCATACGGAGTTCATCCCCAGTCTAAGCAAACTGAGTTCATTCCCAGTCTAAGATCAGACCGAATCGAGGGTTGCAGCAGCAGGATCGGTAGCATGCAAGGGAGACCGGGTCGATCCCTAACTTGTGCAATTGCCTCTCTGATTGGCTTAGCACCCGGATGCTCGTTTCATGGGTTGGCTTAGGCATACGTAGTTCATTCCATCTCTAAGCATATGGAGTTCATTCCCAATCTTAAATGGGGACACTTTTTTCAAATGGTCACAAAATCTTCTCCACTTCGAGTTTTTAGCTGAATTTTTTTATGGATGCCAATAAAAATACAAGGATCACCTCTACCAAATTTAGGGACAAAACTCTTTCTAAAAAAATTTTAAAAAATCTCAAACCACAAAAAGTTTAAAAAATCATGAAAAATAGAAAATGGGTCGTCTTGCCATGAAACTTCACATGAAGGCTTAGGGGACCATTGTATGAATTTACAAGCCATAAAAATGGCATTAGCATGGCAAAAAAAAGAAGATGTTCTTGAACCCACCTACCACCCGTTCGATCCCCAGCTTGCGCATTCTACCTCTCTGGTCGGCTGAGCGCCCGCACGCTCGTTTCATGGGTTGACTTAGGCATACGGAGTTCATCCCTAGTCTAAGCATAAGGAGTTCATTTCCAGTCTAAGATCGGATCAGACCGAGGGTTACGACAGTAGGATCGACAGCACGCAGAAAGGATCGGGCTGATCCTCAGCTTGTGCGTTCTGCCTTTTCGACTGGCTGAGCGCCCGAATGCCCATCTCGTGGGTTGGCTTGGGCATAGGGAGTGCATTCAATGTCTAAGCCCCAGTCAGACCGAGGGTTGTGGTAGTGGGACCGGCAGCACACAGAGGGGGATCGGGTCGATCTTCGGCTTGCGCATTATGCCTCTCCGGTCAGCCCACACGCTCGTTTCATGGATTGAATTATGCATACAAAGTTCATTCCCAGTCTAAGATCGGACTAGACCAGGGGTTGCGACAGCAGGATCGACAGAACGCAGGCGGGGACTAGGTCGATCCCCAACTTGCGCATTCTACCTCTTCGACTAGTTGAACGCCCGTACGCTCGTTTCGTGGGTTGGCTTAGTCATACGGAGTTCCTTCCATGTCTAAGCATACGAAGTTCTAGTCTAAGATTTTGAGCCACGGTGCACATGCTGGGTTGGGCATGTGCTGGTGCCGTATTTTTTTCGCCCGGGGCACCATCGTCGGAGCATCGTTGGAGAGCCTAACCGGTGGCATTGGGGGTTCCGATGATTTTTGGGGTCGGGGGGTGTGCGCACATGATGTACGATGGGTGCTAGTACTTGGCCCTTATATTGGCCCCCTATCCCTCATCAAACCTCGAGAACTCACACCCTCTTAATGAGCATTTGAGATTTTATAGGTTTGCTGCCAGTAGCCATTAAACTGTCTGAAATGGGGACACTTTTTTCAAATGGTCACAAAATCTTCTCCAGTTCAAGTTTTTAGCTGAATTTTTTTGTGCATGCCAACAAAAATACAAGGATCACCTCTACCAAATTTAGGGACAAAACGCTTTCTAAAAAATTTTAAAAAATCTCGAGCCACAGAAAGTTTGAAAAATTATGAAAAATAGAAAACGGCTTGAACCCACCTACCACCCGTTCGATCCCCGACTTGCGTATCCTGCCTCTCTGATGGGCTGAGCGTCTGCACGCTCATTTCATGGGTTGACTTAGGCATACGGAGTTCATCCCTAGTCTAAGCATGCAAAGCTCATTCCCAGTCTAAGATCGGACCGAACCGAGGGTTGCAGTAGTAGGATCGACAACACGCAATGAGGACCGGGCCGATCCCTGGCTTATGTATTCTGCCTCTTCGGTCGGTTGAGCACCCGCATGACCTTTTTGTGGGTTGGCTTAGGCATAGGGAGTTCATTCCATGTCTAAGCCCCAACCGGATTGAGGGTTGTGGCAGCGGGACCGGCGGCACACAAAGGGGGATCAGGCCGATCTCCGGCCTGTGCATTATGCCTTTCTGGCCGGCTCAGCGCCCACACGCTCATTTCATGGGTTGACTTAGGCATACAAAATTCATTCCCAATCTAAGACCGAATCAGATCGAAGGTTGTGGCAGCAGGATCAATAGCACGTAGGGGGGATCGGGCCGATCCTTTGCTTACGCATTCTGCCTCTCCAGTCGGCTAACTGCCCGCACGCTCGTTTCGTGGGTTGGCTTAGGCATACAGAGTTTATTCCATGTCTAAGCATATGGAGTTCACACCCAGTCTAAGATCGAACCAGATCGAAGGTTGTGGTAGTAGGACCACCAGTAGATTGACAGCATGCAAGGGGGTATCGAGTCGATTCTTGGCTTGCGCATTCTGCCTCTCCAGTCGGCTGAGCGCCCGCTCGCTCATTTCATGGGTTGGCTTAGGCATACGAACTTCATTCCATGTCTAAGCCCCAGCCGAACCGAGGGTTGTGGCAACAGGACCGACAGCAAGATCGACAGCACGTAGAGGGGGACAAGGCTGATCCTCGACTTGCGCATTATGCCTCTCCGACTGGCCTCTCCGACCGGCTGAGCGCCCATACCCTCATTTTGTGAGTTGACTTAGGCATACAGCATTTATCCCCAGTCTAAGCATACAAAGTTTATTACCAGTCTAAGATCAGACCAGACCGAGGGTTACGGCAACAGGATCGATAGCACGCAGGGGGGATCGGGTTGATCCCCGGCTTGTGCATTCTACCTCTCCGACTGGTTGAGTGCCTACACGCCCGTTTCGTGGGTTGGCTTAGGCATAGGGAGTTCATTCCATGTCTAAGCCCCAACCGGACCGAGGGTTGTGGTAGCAAGACCGACAGCACGTAGAGAGGGATCGGGTCGATCCTCGGCTTATGCATTTTGCCTCTCCAGTCGGCTCAACGCTCGAACGCTCGTTTCATTGGTTGACTTAAACATACAGAGTTCATTCCCAGTCTAAGATCGGATCGGACCGAGGGTTGTGACAGCAGGATCGACAGCACGCAGAGAGGACCAGGTCGGTCCCCGACTTACGCATTCTACCTCTCCGATTGACTGATCACCCCTACACTCGTTTCGTGGGTTGGCTTAGGCATACGAAGTTTATTCCATGTCTAAGCATACGAAGTTCATTCCCAGTCTAAGATCAGACCGGATCGAGGGTTGCAGTAGCAAGACCAACAGTAGGATCGACAGCACATAGGGGGGATCGGGCCGATCCCCAGCTTGCGCATTCTGCCTCTCCAACTGGTTTCTTCGATCGGTTGAGCACCCACACGCTCGTTTTATGGGTTGACTTAGGCATACAGAGTTCATCCCTAATCTAAGCATACGGAGTTTATTCTCAGTCTAAAATCGAACCGGACTGAGGGTTACGATAGTATGATCGGTAGTACGTAGGAGAACCAGGTCGATCCCCAGCTTGCGCATTATGCCTCTCCGATCGGCCTATCCGGCCGGTTGAGCACCCACACGCTCGTTTCATGGGTTGACTTAGGCATACGGAGTTCATCCCCAGTCTAAGCATACGGAGTTCATTCCCAGTCTAAGATCAGATCGGACCGAGGGCTGTAACAGCAGGATCAACAGCATGCAGGGGGGATCGGGCCGATCTCTGGCTTACGCATTCTACCTCTTCGGCCGACTGAGCACCCGTACATCCTTTTCTTGGGTTGGCTTAGGCATAGGGAGTTCATTCCATGTCTAAGCCCCAGTCGGATCGAGGGTTGTGGTAATGGGAATGACAGCACGCAGAGGGGGATCGGGCTGATCCCCAACTTTCGCATTATGCCTCTCGGGTGGCTCAGCGGCCGCACGCTCATTTCGTGGGTTGACTTAGGCATACGGAGTTCATTCCTAGTCTAAGATTGGGCCGTACCGAGGGTTGCGACAGTAGGATCGACAACACGCAAGGGGGGACTGAGTCGGTCCCTGGCCTGTGCATCTGCCTCAACGCCCGTACGCTCGTTTCGTGGGTTGGCTTAGGCATACGGAGTTCATTCCATGTATAAGCATATGGAGTTCATTCCCAGTTTAAGTTTGGATCATACCGAGGGTTGTGGTAATAGGACCAACAGTAGGATCGACAGCACGCAGGGGGGATCGGGCCAATCCCTAGCTTGCGCATTCTGCCTCTCCGGTCGGTTGAGTGCCCACACGCTCATTTAATGGGTTGGCTTAGGCATACAAAGTTTATTCCATGTCTAAGCCCCAGTCGGACTAAGGGTTGCGGTAGGAGGATCGGCAGCGAGATCGGCAGCACGTAGAGGGTAATCGAGCTGATCTCGGCTTGTGCATTATGTCTCTTCGACTGGCTGAGCACCCGCACACTCGTTTCGTAGGTTGACTTAGGCATACGAAGTTCATCCCCAGTCTAAGCATATAGAGTTCATTTACAGTCTAAGATTGGATCGGACCAAGGGTTGTGGTAGTAGGATCGGTAGCATGCAGGGGGGATCGAGCCGATCCTCGGCTTGCGTATTCTGCCTTTCTGGCCGATTGAGCATCCGTACGTCCGTTTCATGGGTTGGCTTAGGCATGGGGAGTTCATTCCATGTCTAAGCCCCAGTCAGACTTAGGGTTGTGGCAGCGGGACCGGTAGCACGTAGAGGGGGACTGGGCTGATCCTCAGCTTGTGCATTATGCCTCTCCGATCGGCTCAGCGTATGAATGCTTGTTTCATGGGTTGACGTAGGCATACGGAGTTCATTCGCAGTCCAAGATTGTACCGGATCGAGTGTTGCGGCAGCAAGATCGATAGCACACAGGGGGGATCGAGCCGGTCCCCGGCTTCCGCATTCTGCCTCTCCGATCGGCTGAGCACGCTCACGCTCGTTTCGTGGGTTGGCTTAGGCATACAGAGTTTATTCCATGTCTAAGCATACAGAGTTCATTCCTAGTCTAAGATCGAACCGGATCGAGGGTTGCGGCAGCATGATCGACAGCACGTACGGGGATCGAGCTGATCCCTGGCTTGCGCATTCTGCCTCTCCGGTCGGCTGAGTGCTCGCATGCCCATTTCATGGGTTGGCTTAGGCATAGGGAGTTCATTCCATGTCTAAGCCCCAGCCAGATCAAGGGTTGTGGCAACGGGACCTGCAGCACGTAGAGGGGGACCGGGTCAATCCCCGGCTTGTGCATTCTGCCTCTCCGGTCGACTGAGCACCCACACGCTTGTTTCATGGGTTGGCTTAGGCATACGGAGTTCATTCCATGTCTAAGCATACCGAGTTCATTCCCAGTCTAAAAGTTTAAGCCACGGTGCACATGCTGGGCTCCGACATGTGCTGGTGCCACATTTTTTTCACTCAGGGCCCCATCGTCGGAGCATCGTCAGAGAGCCTAACCGGCGGCATTGGGGGTTCCGGCGATTGGGGGGGTCAGGGGGTGTGCTCACATGATGTGGGTTGGGTTCTGGTACTTGGCCCTTATATTGGCCCCCTATCCCTCATCAAACCTCAAGAATTCACACCCCCTGAAAGAGCATTTGAGATTTTATAGGTTTGCTGCCAGTAGCCATTAAAGTGTCTGAAATGGGGACACTTTTTTCAAACAGTCACAAAATCTTCTCCACTTCGAGTTTTTAGCTGAATTTTTTTTTGCATACAAAAAAAATACAAGGATCACCTCTACCAAATTTGGGGATAAAACTCTTTCTAAAAAAATTTTAAAAAATCCCGAACCATAAAAAGTTTCAAAAATCATGAAAAATAGAAAACGGGTCGTCTTGCCACGAACTTCACATGAAGGCTTAGGGGACCATTGTATGAATTTACAAGCCATAAAAATGGCATTGGCATGGCAGAAATATGAAGATGTGCTTGAACCCACCTACCACCCGTTCGAATCCCGGCTTGCGCATCCTGCCTCTTTGGTTGGCTGAGTGTCCACATGCTCGTTTCGTGGGTTGATTTAGGCATACGAAGTTCATCCCCAGTCTAAGCATATGAAGTTCAATCCCAGTCTAAGATCAGATTGGACCGAGGGTTGTGGCAGTAGGATCGGCATCACGTAGGGGGGACCGGGCCGATCTTCAACTTGTGCATTATGCGTCTCCGGTCGGCTCAGTGCTCGCACGCTCATTTCATGGGTTGACTTAGGCATACGAAGTTCATTCCCTGTCTAAGATCAGACCGGACCGAGGTTGTGACAACAGGATCGACAACACGCAGGGGGGACCGGGTCGGTCCCCGGCTTGTGCATTCTGCCTTTCCGGTCGGCTAAGTGCCTGCACGCTCATTTCGTGTGTTGGCTTAGGCATACGGAGTTCATTCCATGTCTAAGCATATGGAGTTCATTCCTAGTCTAAGATCAGACCGGACCGATGGTTGCGGTAGCAGGACCAACAGTAGGATCAACAGCACGTAAGAGGGATCAGGCCAATCCCTGGCTTGCACATTCTACCTCTCCGGCCGACTGAGCGGCCGTACGATCATTTCATGGGTTGGCTTAGGCATACGGAGTTCATTCCATGTCTAAGCCCCAGTCGGATCGAGGGTTGTGGCAGCAGGACCAGCAATGGGATCAACAACATGCAGAGGGGGACCGGGCTGATCCCCAGCTTGCACATTATGCCTCTCCAGCCAATTGAGCGCTCGTACGCTCGTTTCATGGGTTGACTTAAGCATACGAAGTTCATCCCCAATATAAGCATACGGAGTTCATTCCCAATCTAAGATCAGACCGGACCGAGGGTTGCAGTAGCAGGACCAGCAATAGGATCGGTAGCACGTAGGGGGGACCAGTTTGATCCCCAGCTTTTGCATTCTGCCTCTCCTGGCGGCCTCCCCGACCTGCTGAGTGCCCGGACGCTCGTTTCGTGGGTTGACTTAGGCATACGGAGATAATCTCCAATCTAAGCATACGGAGTTCATTCCCAGTCTAAGATCAGACCAGACCAATGGTTGCGGTAGCAGGATTGGTTGCACGCAGGGGGGACCAGGCTGATCCTCGGCTTATGCATTCTACCTCTCCAACCAACTGAGCACCCGCACGTCTGTTTCATGGGTTGGCTTAAGCATAGGGAGTTCATTCCATTTCTAAGACCCAGTCGGACCGAAGGTTGTGGCAGCAGGACTTGCAGCGGGCAGAGGGGGACCAGGCTGATCCCTGGCTTATGTCTGCCTCTTCGACCGGCTAAGCACTCGTACACTCATTTCGTGGGTTGGCTTAGGCATACGGAGTTCATTCCATGTCTAAGCATACGAAGTTCATTCCCAGTCTAAGATTTTGAGCCATGGTGCACTTGCTGGGCTCAGGCATGTGCTGGTGCCACATTTTTTTCACCCGGGGCACCATCGTCAAAGCATCGCCGAGCATCGTCAGAGAGCCTAACCGGTGGCGTTGGTGTTCCGACGATTGGGGGGGCCGGGGGGGTGTGCGCACTTATGTGCGATGGGTGCTAGTACTTGTGTCACGGGCTCCGACCTTAGACTTAAAAACTGTGCGGCCTTAGGCTTGGAATCTCCTCCTTTATGCCTAAGTTAGCCTAAAACACAAGCGTATGGGCACTAGAACAACGAGAAGGGCTGATTACGCAAGTTAAAGAGAAACAGGATAAGAAGGCAGAATTCTGGAAATGCTCTTGTATTCACTGAAACGGAAGTGTTTGATGGTGTACAAATGAGGGAGGAGCAGCCCTCTATTTATAGTTGAGGCTCCAGCTTACACATAATGGCAATATCCCTAGAATGAAGGCTAAAATCATGGGATTATATAGATTACAATCAATCAGGATGCTAACTCCTGATTTTTAGGGTCAACCAAATCTACCAGGATGCTGCTGCTGATCCTGCCTACTTCCAGAAGCTTCCCTTGTGTGTCCAGCACCTTGGGCCGTTCTGGATATGGTGCGGGCAGCTTGTATGCCAGGCCTTGGGCGGGCGTTCTGAACTCGTTTGCTAGGCTTTACGTGCAGATACCCACCAGCACGCCCAGTCTACGGGCCTTAACCTCTGGCTCACCTGTTGGTGCCCCTGCCCAGGGTGTGACACTTAAACCTTATATTGGCCCCCTATCCCTCATCAAACCTCAAGAACTCACACCCTCTTAAAGAGCATTTGAGATTTTACAGGTTTGCTGCCAGTAGCCATTAAAGTGTATAAAATTGGGACACTTTTTTCAAACGGTCACACAATCTTCTCCACTTCAAGTTTTTAGCTGAATTTTTTGTGCATGCCAACAAAAATACAAGGATCACCTCTACCAAATTTGGGGACAAAACTCTTTCTAACAAAATTTTAAAAAATCCCAAACCGCCAAAAGTTTCGAAAATCATGAAAAATAAAAAACGGGTCATCTTACCACGAAACTTCACATGAAGGCTTAGGGGACCATTGTATGAATTTACAAGCCATAAAAATGGCAATGCCATGGCAGAAATATAAAGATGTGATTGAACCCAACTACCACCCGTTTGATCCTCGGCTTGCACATCGTGCCTCTCTGGTCGGCTGAGCACCCGCACGCTAATTTTGTGGGTTGACTTAGGCATACGGAGTTTATCCCCAGTTAAGCATACGGAGTTCATTCCAAGTCTAAGATTGGACTAGACCGAGGGTTACGACAGTAAGATCGACAGCACGCAGGGGGATTAGGCCAATCCTCGGCTTACGCATTCTGCCTCTCCGATCGGCTGAGCGCCCGCACGTCCATTTCGAGGGTTGGCTTAGGCATAGGGAGTTCATTCCATGTCCAAGCCCCAGCCAAACCGAGGATAGTGGCAGCAGGACCAGCAGCACGTAGAGGGGGACCGGGTCAATCCCCGACTTGCGCATTACGCCTCTCCGGCCGACTCAGGGCCCGCACACTCGTTTCGTGGGTTGACTTAGGCATACGGAGTTCATTCCCAGTCTAAGATCAGATCGGACCGAGGGTTGCGGTAGTAGGATTGACAGCACGCAGGGAGGATCGGGTCAATCCCCGGCTTACGCATTCTGCCTCTCCGGTCAGCTGAGCGCCTGCGCGCTTGTTTTGTGGGTTGGCTTAGGCATATGGAGTTCATTCCATGTCTAAGCATACGGAGTTCATTCCCAGTCTAAGATTGGACCGAATCGAAGGTTGCGGTAGCAGAACCAGTAGCAGGATCGACAGCACGCAGGGGGGATCGGGCCAATCCCTAGCTTGCGCATTTTACCTCTCCGGTCGGCTGAGCACCCGCACGCTCGTTTCATGGGTGGGGTTAGGCATATGGAATTCATTCCATGTCTAAGCGCCAGTCGGACTGAGGGTTGTGGTAGCAGGACCGGCAACGGGATCGACAGCACGCAGAGGGGGACAGAGCTGATCCCCGATTTGAGCATTTTGCCTTTCCGATCGGCCTCTTCGATCGGCTGAGCGCTCGCACGCTCATTTCATGGGTTGACTTAGGCATACGAAGTTCATCCCCAATCTAAGCATACAGAGTTTATTCCCAGTCTAAGATCGGATCGGACCGATGGTTGTGGTAGCAGGATCGGTAGCATGAAGTGGGGACCAAACCGATCCCCGACTTATGCATTCTGCCTCTTCGATCGACTGAGCGCCCTCCACTCCAATTTCGTGGGTTGGCTTAGGCATAGGGAGTTCATTCCATGTCTAAGCCCCAGCCGGACCGAGGGTTGTGGCAGCAGTATCGGTAGCACGTAGAGGGGGACCAGGCTGATCCCTGGCTTGCGCATTATGCCTCTCCGACCGGCTCTATGCCCGCACACCTATTTCGTGGGTTGACTTAGGCATATGGAGTTCATTCCCAGTCTAAGATTGGACCGAACCGAGGGTTGTGGTAGTAGGATCGACAGCACAGAGGGGGGGACCGGGCCAATCCTCAACTTGCGCATTCTGCTTCTCCGATTGGCTGAGCGCCCGCACGCTCGTTTCGTGGGTTGGCTTAGGCATACAGAGTTCATTCCATGTCTAAGCATACGGAGTTCATTTCCAGTCTAAGATTTGGAGCCACGGTGCACATGCTGGGCTCGGGCATGTGCTGGTGCCACATTTTTTTCGCCCGGGGTACCATCGCCAAAGCATCACCTGAGGGCCTAGCCATTAAAGTGTCTAAAATGGGAACACATTTTTCAAACGATCACAAAATCTTCTCCACTTCAAGTTTTTAGCTGAATTTTTTTTTGCATGAGAAAAAAAATATAAGGATCATCTCCACCAAATTTGAGGACAAAACTCTTTCTAAAAAATTTTTAAAAAATCCCAAACCGTAAAAAGTTTTGAAAATCGTGAAAAATAGAAAACGGGTCGTCTTGCCACAAAACTTCACTTGAAGGCTTAGGGGACCATTGTATGAATTTACAAGCCATAAAAATAGCATTGGCATGGCAGAAATATGAAGATGTGCTTGAACCCACCTACCACCCGTTCGATCCCCAGCTTGTGCATCCTTCCTCTCTGGTCGGCTGAGCGCCCACACGCTTGTTTCATGGGTTGACTTAGGTATACGGAGTTTATCCCCAGTCTAAGCATACAGAGCTCATTCCCAGTCTAAGATCAGAGCGTACCGAGGGTTACGGTAGCAAGATCGACAACACGCAGGGGGGATCGGGCTGATCCTCGGCTTGCGCATTCTGCCTCTCCGGTCGACTGAGCGCCCGCACGCCCATTTCGTGGGTTGGCTTAGGCATAGGGAGTTCATTCCATGTCTAAGCCCCAGCCGGACCAAGGGTTGTGACAGCAAGACCGACAGCACGCAAAGGGGGACCGACCGATCCTCGACTTGCGCATTTTGCCTCTTTGACTGGTTCAGCACCCACACGCTCATTTCATGGGGTGACTTAGGCATACGGAGTTCATTCCCATTCTAAGATCAGATCGAACTGAGGGTTACGACAGCAGGATCGACAACACACAGAAGGGACCGAGCCAATCCTCGGCATGCGCATTCTACCTCTCTGGTCGACTGAACGCCTGCACGCTCATTTCGTGGGTTGGCTTAGGCATATGGAGTTCATTCCATGTCTAAGCATACAGAGTTCATTCCCAGCCTTAGATCAGACTGGATCGAGGGTTGCGAGAGCAGGATCGACAGACGCAGGTGGAACCGAGCCAATCCTCAGCTTACGTATTCTACCTCTCTGGCCGACTGAGCGCCCGCATGCCTGTTTCATGGGTTGGTTTAGGCATAGGGAGTTCATTCCATGTCTAAGCCCCTGTCGGACTGAGGGTTGTGGTAGCCGGACCGACAGCATGCAGAAAGGGATCGGGCTGATCCTCAGCTTGCGTATTATACCTTTTCGGTCGGCTCAGCGGCTGCACGCTCATTTCGTGGGTTGACTTAGGCATACGGAGTTCATTCCCAGTCAAAGATCAGATCAAAATGAGGGTTATGGCAGAAGGATCAATAACATGCAAGAGGGGATCGGGTCGATCCTCGACTTATGCATTCTGCCTCTCCGACCGGCTGAGCGTCCGCACGCTCATTTCATGGGTTGCCTTAGGCATACGGAGTTCATTGCATGTCTAAGCATACGGAGTTCATTCCCAGTCTAAGATCAGACCGGACTGAGGGTTGCGGCAGCAGGACCAGCAGCAGGATCGACAGCACGCAGGGGGGACCGGGCCGATCCCCGACTTGCGCATTCTGCCTCTCCGGTTGGCTGAGCGCCCATACGCTCATTTCGTGGGTTGGCTTAGGGATACGGAGTTCATTCCATGTCTAAGCCACAGTCGAACCGAGGGTTGTGGTAGTAAGACCAGCAGTGGGATCGGCAGCACGCAGAGGGGGATCGATCTGATCCCTGGCCTACGCATTATGCCTCTCCGATCGACGTCTCCAGCTGGCTGAGCGCCCAAACACTCCTTTTGTGGGTTGACTTCGGCATGCAGAGTTCATCCCCAGTCTAAGCTTACGGAGTTCATTCGTAGTCTAAGGTCAGATCAAACCAAGGGTTACGACAGCAGGATCGACAGCACGCATGAGGGACCTGGCCAATCCTTGGCTTGCACATTCTGCCTCTCTGGTCGACTGAGTGCCCGCATGCCCATTTCGTGGGTTAGCTTAGGCATAGGGAGTTCATTCCATGTCTAAGCCCCAACTGGACCGAGGTTTGTGGCAGCGAGACCAGTAGCACGTAGTGGGGGACTAGGTTGATCCTCGGCTTGCGCATTAAGCCTCTTCGACCGGCTCAGCGGCCGCACACTCGTTTCGTTGGTTAACTTATGCATATGGAGTTCATTCCAAGTCTAAGATTGGATCGGACCAAGGGTTGCGACAGTAGGATTGACAGCACAAAGGGGGGACTGGGCTGATCCCCAGCTTGTGCATTCTACCTCTCCGGCCGACTGAGCGCCCGCACGCTAGTTTCGTGGGTTGGCTTAGCCATACGGAGTTCATTCCATGTCTAAGCATACGGAGTTCATTCCCAATCTAAGATTTTCAGCCATGATGCACATGCTAGTCTCGAGCATGTGCTCGTGCCGTATTTTTTTCACTCGGGGCACCATCGTCGGAGCATCACTGAAGAGCCTAACCGACAGCATTAGGGGTTCCGGCGATTGGGGGGCCGGGGGGTGTGCGCACATGATGTGCAATGGGTGCTGGTACTTGGCCCTTATATTGGCCCCCTATCCCTCATCAAACCTCGAGAACTCACACCCCCTTAAAAAGCATTTGAGATTTTATAGGTTTGCTACTAGTAGCCATTAAAGTGTCTGACATGGGGACACTTTTTTCAAATAGTCACAAAATCTTCTCCACTTCGACCTTTTAGCTGAATTTTTTGTGCATGCCAACAAAAATAGCAAACTCTTTCTAAAAAAATTTTAAAAAATCCCGAACTGTAAAAAGTTTCAAAATTTGTGAAAAATAGAAAACGGGTCGTCTTGCCATGAAATTTCACATGAAGGCTTAGGGGACCATTGTATGAATTTACAAGCCATAAAAATGGCATGGCATGGCAGAAATATGAAGATGTGCTTGAACCCACCTACCACCCATTCGATCCTCGGCTTACGCATCCTGCCTCTCTAGTCAACTGAGCTCCCGCACGCTCATTTCGTACGTTGACTTAGGCATACGAAGCTCATCCCCAGCCTAAGCATACAGAGTTCATTCCCAGTTAAGATCAGACCAGACCGAGGGTTGTGATAGCAGGATCGGCAGCACGCAAGGGGGACCAGGCCGATCGCCGACTTGTGCATTTTGCCTCTCCGACCGGCTGAGCCCCCGCATGCCCATTTCGTGGGTTGGCTTAGGCATAGGGAGTTCGTTCCATGTCTAATCCCCAGCCAGACCGAGGGTTCTGACAGCGGGACAGATAGCACGTAGAGGGGGATCGGGCCGATCCCTAGCTTGCGCATTATGCCTCTTCGTCCGGCTGAGTGCCCGCACGCTCGTTTCGTTGGTTGACTTATGCATACGAAGTTCATTCCCAGTCTAAGATTGGACCAGACTGAGGGTTGTGATAGCAGGATCGACAGGACGCAGGGGGGACCGTGCCGATCCCCAGCTTGCAAATTCTGCCTCTCCGGTCGGTTGAGCACCTGCTCGTTCGTTTGGTGGGTTGACTTATGCATACGGAGTTCATTCCCAGTCTAAGATTAGACCAGACCGAGGGTTGTGATAGTAGGATCGACAGGACGCAGGGGGGACCGAGCCGATCCCCAGCTTGCGCATTCTGCCTTTCCGACTGGCTGAGCACCCGCACGCTCGTTTCATGGGTTGGCTTAGGCATACGGAGGTCATTCCATGTCTAAGCATATGGAGTTCATTCCCAATATAAGATTTTGAGCCGCGACACACATGCTGGGCTCAGGCATGTGTTGGTGCCGCATTTTTTTCGCCCGAGGCACCATCGCAGGAGCATCGTCGGAGAGCCTAATCGACGGCATTGGGGACTCCGACGATTGGGGGGCCGGGGGGTGTGCGCACATGACGTGCGATGGGTGCTGGTACTTGGCCCTTATATTGGCCCCCTATCCCTCATCAAACCTCGAGAACTCACACCCCTTAAAGAGCATTTGAGATTTTATAGGTTTGCTGCCAGTAGCTATTAAAGTGTCTGAAATGGGAAAACTTTCTTCAAACGGTCACAAAATCTTCTCCACTTCGAGTTTTTAGCTGAATTTTTTTTTGTATACCAAGAAAAATACAAGGATCACCTCTACCAATTTTAGGGATAAAACTCTTTCTAAAAAAATTTTAAAAAATCCCGAACAGCAAAAAGTTTTGAAAATCATGAAAAATAAAAACGGGTCGTCTTGCCACGAAACTTCACATGAAGGCTTAGGGGACCATTGTATGAATTAAAAAGCCATAAAAATGGCATTGGCATGGTAGAAATATGAAGATGTGTTTGAACCCACCTACCACCCGTTAGATCCCCGGCTTGCGCATCCTGCATCTCTGGTCGGCTGAGCGCCCGCACGCTCATTTCGTGGGTTGACTTAGGCATATAGAGTTCATCCCCAATCTAAGCATACGGAGTTCATTCCCAGTGCAAGATCAGGTCAGACAAAGGGTTGCGGTAACAGGATTGGTAGCACGCAGGGGGGACCAGGCCGATCCCCGGCTTGCTCATTCTGCCTCTCCGGTCGATCCCCGGCTTGCTCATTTCGTGGACTGAGTGCCCGTACGCTCATTTCATGGGCTGGCTTAGGCATACGGAGTTCATTCCATGTCTAAGCCCCAACCGAACTGGGGGTTGTGGTAGTAGGACTGGCAACGGGATTGACAGCACGCAGAGGGGGACCGGGCTGATCCCCGGCTTGCGCATTATGCCTCTCCAGCCGGTTGAGCGCCCGTACGCTAGTTTCATGGGTTGACTTAGGCATACAAAGTTTGTTCCATGTCTAAGCCCTAGCCGGACCGAGGGTTGTGGCAGCAGGACCGACAACGGGATCGACAGCACGCGAAGGGGGATCGGGCTGATCCCCGGCTTATACATTATGCCTCTCTGACCGACTGAGCGCCCATAAACTTGTTTTCTGGGTTAACTTAGGCAAATGGAGTTCATCCCCAGTCTAAGCATACAAAGTTCATTCCCAGTCTAAGATCGGACTGGATCGAGGGTTACGACAGTAGGATCGGTAACACGCAAGGGGATCGGGTCGATCCCCGACTTACGCATTCTGCCTCTCTGGCCTGCTGAGCGCCTGCACACCCGTTTTCTGGGTTGGCTTAGGCATAGGGAGTTCATTCCATGTCTAAGCCCCAGCCGGACTGAGGGTTGTGGCAGCAGGACTGGCCGTACGTAGCGAGGGATCGGGTTGATCCCCAGCTTACGCATTATGCCTCTTTCGGCCGGCTCAATGCCCGCACGCTCGTTTCATGGGTTGACTTATGAATACAGAGTTCATTCCTCATCTAAGATCGGACTAGACCAAGGGTTGCGATAGCAGGATCGATAGCATGCAGGGGGGACCGGGTCGATCCCTGGCTTGCACATTCTGCCTCTCCTGTCGGCTAAGCGTCCGTACGCTCGTTTCATGGGTTGGCTTAGGCATACGGAGTTCATTCCTTGTAAGCATACGGAGTTCATTCCCAATCTAATATCGGACAGAACCGAAGGTAACGGTAGTGGGACTAGCAGCAGGATCGACAGTACATAAGGGTGGACCAAGTCGATCCCCGACTTACGCATTCTACCTCTCCGACCGGCTGAGCCCCCGCACACTCGTTTCATGGGTTGGCTTAGGCATACGGAGTTTATTCCATGTCTAAGCCCCGGCCGAACCTAGGGTTATGGCAGCAGGACTGACTGTGGGATCGGTAGCACGTAGAGGGGGACCGGGTCGATCCTCGGGTTTCACATTATGCCTCTCCGGTCGGCCTCTCCGATCGACTGAACGCCTGTATGCTCATTTTGTGGGTTGACTTAGGCATAAGGAGTTCATCCCCAGTCTAAGATCAGATCAGATAGAGGGTTGAGTTAGCAGGATCGGTAGCACGTAGGGGGGATCGAGCCGATCCCCGGCTTGTGCATTCTACCTCTCTGGCCGGCTGAGTGCCCGCACACCTGTTTCTTGGGTTGGCTTAGGCATAGGGAGTTCATTCCATGTTTATGCCCCAGCCGGACTGAGGATTGTGCCAACGGGACCGACAGCATGCAGAGGGGGATCGAATCGATCCTCGGCTTACGCATTATGCCTCTCCAGCCAGCTCAGCACCCGCACGCTCATTTCGTGGGTTGACTTAGGCATACAAAGTTCATTCCCAGTCTAGGATCAGACCGAACCGAGGGTTGTGGCAGTAGGATCGATAGCACGCAGGGGGGACCAGGCTGATCCCCAGCTTGCACATTATGCCTCTCCGACCGATTGAACGCCTTCACGCTCGTTTCGTGGGTTGGCCTAGCCATACAGAGTTCATTCCATGTCTAACCATACGGAGTTCATTCCCAGTCTAAGATCAAACTGGACCGACGGTTGCGACAGTAGGACCTGCAGCAAGATCGATACCACGCAAGGCAGGATCGGGTCGATCCCCGGCTTACGAATTTTGCCTCTTCAGTTGGTTGAGCACCCACATGCTCGTTTCGTGGGTTGGCTTAGGCATACGGAGTTCATTCCATGTCTAAGCCCCAGCTAGACCGAGGGTTGTGGTAGCAAGACCGGCAACGGGATCAGCAGCCTACAGAGGGGGACTGGGTTGATCCCTGACTTGTGCATTATGCCTCTCTGATCGACCTCTTCGGCCGGTTGAGTGCTCGTACACTCATTTCATGGGTAGACATAGGCATACGAAGTTCATCCCCAGTCTAAGCATACGGAGTTCATTCATAGTCTAAGATCAGACCGGATCGAAGGTTACGGTAGCAGGATCAATAGCACACAGGGGGACCGAGCCAATCCTCAGCTTGCACATTCTGCCTCTCCGATCGATTGAGCGCCCGCACGCCCATTTTGTGAGTTGGCTTAGGCATAGGGAGTTCATTCCATGTCTAAGCCCTAGCCAGACCGAGGGCTGTGGCAGCGAGATCGGCAGCACATAGAGGGGCATTAGGCCGATCCCCGGCTTGCACATTATGCCTCTTCAGTCGACTCAGCGCCCGCACGCTCGTTTCGTGCGTTGACTTAGGCATATGGAGTTCATTCCCAGTCTAACATTGGACCAGATTGAGGGTTGTGGCAGCAAGATCGACAGTACGTAGGGGGCACCGGGTCGATCCCCGACTTGCGCATTTGCCTCTATGGCCTGCTGAGCGCCCGCACGCTCGTTTCGTGGGTTGCCTTGGGCATACGGAGTTCATTCCATGTCTAAGCATATGGAGTTCATTCCTAGTCTAAGATTTTGAGCCACGATGCACATGCTGGGCTCGGGCATGTGCTGGTGCCATATTTTTTTCACCTGGGGCACCATCGTCAGAGCATCGTCGAGGAACCTAATCGACGGCATTGGGGGTTCCGACGATAGGGGGTGTTTGGGGGTGTGCGCACATGATGTTTGATGGGTGCTGTTACTTGGCCCTTATATTGGCCCCCTATCCCTCATCAAACCTCGAGAACTCACACCCCCTTAGAGAGCATTTGAGATTTTATAGGTTTGTTGCCAGTAGCCATTAAAGTGTCTAAAATGGGGACACTTTTTTCAAACGATCACAAAATCTTCTCCACTTTGAGTTTTTAGCTGAATATTTTTGTTCATGCAAACAAAAATACAAGGATCACCTCTACCAAATTTGGGTACAACACTCTTTCTAAAAAAATTTTAAAAAATCCCAAACCGTAAAAAGCTTTGAAAATCGTGAAAAATAGAAAATGGGTCGTCTTGCCACCAAACTTCACATGAAGGCTTAGGGGACCATTGTATGAATTTACAAGCCTTAAAAATGGCATTGGCATGGTAGAAATATGAAGATGTGCTTGAACCCACCTACCACCCATTCGATCCCCGACTTGCACATCCTGCCTCTCTGGTCGGCTGAGTGCCCGCACGCTCATTTCATGGGTTGACTTAGGCATACGGAGTTCATCCCCAGTCTAAGCATATGGAGTTCATTCCTAGTCTAAGATCGGATCGGACCGAGCGTTACGGTAGCAGGATCGACAGCACACAAGGGGGATCGGGCCAATCCCCGGCTTGTACATTCTGCCTTTTCGATTGGCTGAGCACCCGCACGCCCGTTTCATGGATTGGCTTAGTTATAGGGAGTTCATTCCATGTCTAAGGCCCAGCCAGATCGAGGGTTGTGGCAGCAGGACAGGCAGCACGCAGAGGGGGACCGGGCCGATCCCCGGCTTGCAGATTATGCTTCTCCGGTCGGCTCAGTGCCCGCACACTCGTTTCATGGGTTGACTTAGGCATACGGAGTTCATTCGTAGTCTAAGATCGGATCGGACCAAGGGTTGCGACAGCAGGATCGACAGCACGAAGGGGGGGACTGGGCCAATCCACGGCTTGTGCATTCTGCCTCTTCGGCTGACTGAGTGCCCGCACGCTCGTTTCGTGGGTTGGCTTAAGCATATAGAGTTCATTCCATGTCTAAGCATACGGAGGTCATTCCCAGTCTAAGATTTTGAGCCACGATGCACATGCTAGGCTTGGGCATGTGCTGGTTTAGCATTTTTTTCACCCGGAGCACCATCGTCGGATCATCGACGGAGAGCCTAACTGACGGCATTGGGGGTTTCGACGATTGGGGGGGCCGGGGGGTCTGCGCACATGATGTGCGATGGGTACTGGTGCATGGCCCTTATATTGGCCCCCTATCCCTCATCAAACCTCGAGAACTCACACCCCCTTAAAGAGCATTTGAGATTTTATAGGTTTGCTACCAGTAGCCATTAAAGTGTTTGAAATGGGGATAGTTTTTTCAAACTGTCACAAAATCTTCTCCACTTTGAGTTTTTAGCTGAATATTTTTGTGCATGTGAACAAAAATACAAGGATCACCTCTACCAAATTTGGGGACAAAACTCTTTCTAAATAAATTTTAAAAAATCCTGAACAGTAAAAAGTTTTAAAAATCGTGAAAAATAGAAAACGGGTCGTCTTGCCACGAAACTTCACATGAAGGCTTAGGGAACCATTGTATGAATTTTTGAGCCATAAAAATGGCATTGGCATGGTAGAAATATGAAGATGTGCTTGAACCCACCACCATCCGTTTGATCCCCGACTTGCGCATCCTGCCTCTTTGGTCGGCTGAGTGCCCGTAAGCTCGTTTCGTGGGTTGACTTAGGCTTACGAAGTTCATCCTCAGTCTAAGCATACGGAGTTCATTCCCAGTCTAAGATCGAACTGGACCGAGGGTTACGACAGTAGGATCGGTAGCACGGAGGGGGGACCGGACCGATCCTCTGCTTGCGCATTCTGCCTCTCCGACTGGCTGAGAGCCCGTACGCCCGTATCATGGGTTGGCTTCAGCATAGGTAGTTCATTCCATGCCTAAGCCCCAACCGGACTGAGGGTTGTGGTAGCAGGACCGGTAGCACGCAAAGGGGGATCGGGTCGATCCCCGACTTGTGCATTATGCCTCTTCGACCGGCTCAGCGCCCGTAGGCTTATTTTGTGGGTTGACTTGGGCATACAGAGTTCATTCCTAGTCTAAGTTTGGATTGGACCGAGGGTTACGGCAGCAGGATCGACAGCACGCAGGGGGGATTGAGACGATCCCTGGCTTGCGCATCTGCTTTTTCGATCGGCTGGGCGCCCGTAGGCTCGTTTCGTGGGTTGGCTTAAGCATACGGAGTTCATTCTACGTCTAAGCATACGGAGTTCATTCCCAGTCTAAGATCGGATCGGAACGAGGGTTGCGATAGCAGGACCAGCAACAGGATCAATAGCATGTAGGGGGGACCGAGCCGATCCCTGGCTTGCGCCTTCTGCCTCTCCGGTTGGCTGAGCGCCCGCACGCTCATTTCGTGGGTTGGCTTTGGCATACAGAGTTCATTCCATGTCTAAGCCCCAGCCGGATCGAGGGTTGTGGTACCAGGACTGACAACGAGATCGACAGCACGTAGAGGGGGACCGGGTTGATCCCCAGCTTGCGCATTATGCCTCTTCGGTCGACTGAGCGTACGCACACTCGTTTCATGGGTTGACTTAGGCATATAGAGTTCATCCCCAGTCTAAGCATACGGAGTTCAATCCTAGTCTAAGATCAGACCGGATCGAGGGTTGCGGTAGCAGGATCGATACCACGCAGGGGGGAATAGGTCGATCCCTGGCTTACGCATTCTGCCTCTCTGACCGGCTGAGCGCCCGTACGCCCGTTTCGTGGGTTGGCGTAGGCATAGGGAGTTCATTCCATGTCGAAGCCCTAGCTGGACTGAGGGTTGTGGCAGCGGGATCGGCAGCACGCAGAGGGGGACCGGGCCGATCTCTGGCTTACGCATTAGGACTCTTCCGTCGGCTTAGCGCCCGTACGCTCATTTCGTGGGTTGACTTATGCATACGGAGTTCATTCCCAGTCTAAGATCAGACCAAACCGAGGGTTGCGGCAGCAAGATCGACAGCTTGCGCATTCTGCCTCTCCGACCGGTTGACCCGTGTGCTCGTTCCATGGGTTGGCTTAGGCATACGGAGTTGATTCCGTGTCTAAGCATACGGAGTTCATTACCAGTCTAAGATTTTAAGCCACGGTGCACATGCTGGGCTCAGGCATGTGCTGGTGCCACATTTTTTTCACTCGGGGCACCATCGTCGGAGCTTCACCGGAGAGCCTAACCGGTGGCATTGGGTGTTTCGGCGATTGGGGGGCCGAGGGGTGTGCACAAATGATGTGCGATGGGTGCTGGTACTTGGCCCTTATATTGGCCCCCTATCCCTCATCAAACCTCGAGAACTAACACCCCCTTAAAGAGCATTTGAGATTTTATAGGTTTGCTGTAAGTAGCAATTAAAGTATATGAAATGGGGATACTTTTTTCAAACGGTCACAAAATCTTCTCCACTTCGAGTTTTTAGCTGAGTTTTTTTGTGCACGCCAATAAAAATACAAGGATCACCCTTACCAAATTTGGGGACAAAACTCTTTCTAAAAAAATTTTAAAAAATCTCGAACAACAAAAAGTTTCAAAAATTGTTAAAAATAGAAAACGGGTCATCTTGCCACGAAACTTCACATGAAGGCTTAAGGGACCATTGTATGAATTTACAAACCATAAAAAATGGCATTGGCATGGTAGATATATGAAGATGTACTTGAACCCACCTACCACTCGTTTGATCGTCGGCTTGCGCACCCTGCCTCTCTGGTCGGCTGAGCGCCTGCATGCTCATTTCATGGGTTGACTTAGGCATACGGAGTTCATCCCCAGTCTAAGCTTATGGAGTTCATTCCCAGTCTAAGATCGGATAGGACCGAGGGTTGCGGTAGTAGGATCGACAGCATGCAGGGGGGATCGGGCTGATCCCTAACTTTTGTAATCTACCTCTCCAGTCGGTTGAGCGCCCGTACGCCCATTTCATGGGTTGCCTTATGCATAGGGAGTTCATTCCATGTCTAAGCCACAGCCGGACCGAGGGTTGTGGCAGTGGGACCGACAGCACGTAGAGGGGGACCGGGTCGATCCTTGGCTTGCGCATTATGCCTCTCCGATCGGCTCAGTGCCCGTATGCTCGTTTTGTGGGTTGACTTGGCATACGAAGTTCATTCCCAGTGTAAGATCGATCAGACTGAGGGTTACGACAGCAAGATCTATAGCACATAGGGGGGACCAAGCTGATCTCTGACTTGTGCATTCTACCTCTCCGGCCACCTGAGCTTCTGCACGCTCATTCCGTGGGTTGGCTTAGGCATACAGAGTTCATTCCCAGTCTAAGATCGAATCAGACCAAGGGTTACGATAGCAAGACCAGCAGCAGGATCGACAGCACATAAGAAGGGACCAGGCTGATCCCCGGCTTGCGCATTCTGCCTCTCCAACCGGTTGAGCACCCACACGCTCATTTCGTGGGTTGGCTTAGGCATATGGAGTTTATTCCATGTCTAAGCCCCAGACGGACCGAGGGTTGTGGCAGCAGGACTGGCAGTGGGATCGGCAGCATACAGAAGGGGACCGAGTTGATCTCTGACTTGTGCATTATGCCTTTGCGGCTGACCTCTCTGGCCAGCTGAGCATCCGTACGCTCGTTTCGTGGGTTGACTTAGGCATATGGAGTTTATCCCCAGTCTAAGCATACGGAGTTCATTCCCAATCTAAGATCAGACCAGACCAAGGGTTGCAGTAGCAAGATCGACAACATGCAGGGGGCATAGGACCGATCCCCGACTTGCGCATTTTGCCTCTCCGGTCGGCTAAGCGCCTGCATGCCCATTTCGTCGGTTGGCTTAGGCATAGGGAGTTCATTCCATGTCTAAGCCCCATCCGGATCGAGGGTTATGGTAGTAGGATCGGCAGCACGCAGAGGGGGATCGAGCTAATCTCCGACTTGCGCTTTATGCCTTTTCGCCCGGTTCAGCACCCGCACACTCGTTTCGTGGGTTAACTTATGCATACGAAGTTCATTCCCAGTCTAAGATCGGATCAAACTGAGGGTTGCGGCAGCAGGATCGACAACATGTAGGGGGGATCAGGGCGATCCCTGGCTTGCGAATTCTACCTCTCCGGTCATCTAAGCGCCCGCACGCTCGTTTCGTGGGTTGGCTTAGGCATACGAAGTTCATTCCATGTCTAAGCACATGGAGTTCATTCCCAGTCTAAGATTTTGAGCCACGGTGCACATGCTGGGCTCCGGCATGTGCTGGTGCCGCATTCTTTTCACCTGGGGCCCATCGTCAGAGCATCGTCGGAGAGCCTAACCGGCGGTATTAGGGGTTCCGACGATTGGGGGGGCCGGGGCTGTGCGCACATTATGTGCGATGGGTGCTGGTACTTGGCCCTTATATTTGCCCCCTATCCCTCATCAAACCTCTTAAAGCACATTTGGGATTTTATAGGTTTGCTTCCAGTAGCCATTAAAGTGTCTGAAATGGGGACACTTTTTTCAAACGGTCACAAAATCTTCTCCACTTTGAGTTTTTAGCTGAATTTTTTTGTGCATGCCAAAAAAAATATAAGGATCAGCTCTACCAAATTTGGGGACAAAACTCTTTCCAAAAAAATTTTAAAAAATCTCGAACCGAAAAAAGTTTCAAAAATCATGAAAAATAGAAAACGGGTCGTCTTGCCCCAAAACTTCACATGAAGGCTTAGGGGACCATTGTTTGAATTCACAAGCCATAAAAATGGCATTGGCATGGCAGAAATATGAAGATGTGCTTGAACCCACCTACCACCCATTCGATCCCCGGCTTACGCATCCTGCCTCTCTGGTCGGCTGAGCGCCCCCACGCTCATTTTGTGGGTTTGACTTAGGCATACGGAGTTCATCCCTAGTTGAAGCATACAGAGTTCATTCTGAGTCTAAGATCGAACCGGACCGAGGGTTGCGGTCGCAGGATCGACAGCATGCAAGGGGATCAGACCGGTCCCCTGCTTGCGCATTCTGCCTCTCCGGCAGGTTGAGCACCCGCACGCCCATTTCGTGGGTTGGCTTAGGCATAGGGAGTTCATTTCGTGTCTAAGCCCCAGTCAGACCGAGGGTTGTGGCAGTGGGACCGACAGCACGCAGAAGGGGATCGGACCGATCCCCGGCTTGCGCATTATGCCTCTTCGACTGGCTCAGTGCCCGCACGCTCGTTTCGTGGGTTGACTTATGCATACGAAGTTCATTCCCAGTCTAAGATTAGATCAGATTGAGGGTTGCGACAGCATGATCGATAGCACGCAGGGGGGACCGGGCCGATCCCCGGCTTACGCATTCTGCCTCTTCGGTCGGCTAAGCGCTCGTACGTCTATTTCATGGGTTGGCTTAGGCATTGGGAGTTCATTCCATGTCTAAGCCCTAGCCAGACCGAGGGTTGTGGCAGTGGGATCGGTAGCTCACAGAAGGGGAATGGGCTGATCTTCGGCTTGCACATTCTGCCTTTCTGGTCGACTGAGCGCCCGCCCGCCCGTTTTGTGGTTTGGCTTAGGCATAGGGAGTTCATTCCATGTCTAAGCCCTAATCAGACTGAGGGTTGTGGCAGCGAGACCGACAACATGCAGAAGGGGACCGGACCGATCCCCGGCTTGCGATTATGCCTCTTCGGCTGGCTCAGCGCCCGCACGCTCGTTTCATGGGTTGACTTATGCATATGGAGTTCATCCCCAGTCTAAGCATACGGAGTTCATTCCCAGTCTAACATCAGACTAGATCGAGGGTTACGACAGCAGGATCAATAGCACGCAGTGGGGATCAGGCCGATCCCCGACTTGCGCATTCTACCTTTCCGACCGGCTGAGCGCCAGCACGCTTGTTTCATGGGTTGGCTTAGGCATACAGAGTTTATTCCATGTCTAATCATACGAAGTTCATTTCCAGTCTAATATTTTGAGCCACGGTGCACATGCTGGGCTCGGGTCTGTGCTGGTGCCACATTTTTTTCACCCGGGGCACAATCGCCGGAGCATTAACAGAGAGCCTAACCAGTGGCATTGAGGGTTCCGATGATTGGGAGGGTCGGGGGGATGTGCGCACATGATGTACGATGGGTGCTGGTACTTGGCCCTTATATTGGCCCCATATCCCTCATCAAACCTCAAGAACACACACCCCTTAAAGAGCTTTTGAGATTTTATAGGTTTGCTACCAGTAGCCATTAAAGTGTCTGAAATGGGGACACTTTTTTCAAACGGTCACAAAATCTTATCCATTTTGAGTTTTTTGCTGAATTTTTTTGTGCCTTCCAAAAAAAAATACAAGGATCACCTCTACCAAATTTGGGGACAAAACTCTTTCTAAAAATTTTTTAAAAAATCCCAAACCATAAAAAGTTTCAAAAATTGTGAAAAATAGAAAACGGGTCGTCTTGCCACGAAACTTCACATGAAGGCTTAGGGGACCATTGTATGAATTTACAAGCCATAAAAATGGGATTGGCATGACAGAAATATAAAGATGTGCTTGAACCCACCTACCACCTGTTTGATCCCTGGCTTGCGCATCCTGCCTCTTTGGTTGGCTGAGCGCCGTACGCTCATTTCATGGTTTGACTTAGGCATACAGAGTTCATCCCTAGTCTAAGCATATGAAGTTCATTCCCAGTCTAAGATCAGACCGGACCGAGGGTTGCGACAGTAGGATCGACAGCATGCAGGGGGGACCGGACTAATCCCCGGCTTGCTCATTTTGCCTCTCCGGTCGGCTAAGGGCCCGCACGCCCGTTTCATGGGTTGGCTTAGGCATAGGGAGATCATTCCATGTCTAAGCCCTGGCCGGACCGAGGGTTGTGGCAATGAGACTGGCAGCACACAAAGGGCTGATCCCCGACTTACGCATTATGCCTCTCCAGCCGGCTTAGTGCTCACATGCTCATTTCATGTGTTGACTTAAGCACACAGAGTTCATTCCCAGTCTAAGCATACGGAGTTCATTCCCAGTCTAAGATTGGATCAGATCGAAGGTTGTGACAGAAGGATCGATAGCATGCAGGGAGGATTGGGCTGATCCCCGGGTTATGCATTCTGCCTCTCCGACTGGCTGAGCACCCGCACACCCGTTTCATGGGTTGGCTTGGGCATAGGGAGTTCATTCCATGTCTGAACCACAGCCGAACTGAGGGTTTTGGAAGTGGGACCGATTGCACATAGAGGGGGTTCGGGGCGATCCCCGACTTGCGCATTAAGACTCTCCGGTTGGCCTAGCGCCTGCACACTCGTTTCATGGGTTGACTTAGACATATGAGTTCATTCCCAGTCTAAGATCAGAGCGGACCGAAGGTTGCGACTGCAAGATCGACAGCGCACAGGGGGGATCGAGTTGATCTCGAATTACGCATTCTACCTCTCCAGCTGGTTGAATGCCCGAACACTCGTTCCGTGGGTTGGCTTAGGCATACGGAGTTCATTCCATGTCTAAGCATACAGAGTTCATTCCCAGTCTAAGATCGAACTGGATCGAGGGTTGCTACAGCAGGATCTACAGCACGCAGAGGGGATCGGGCTGATCCTGACTTACGCATTCTGCCTCTTTGGTCGGCTCAATGCCCGTACACTCATTTCATGGGTTGGCTTAGGCATACGGAGTTCATTCCATATCTAAGCCCCAGCCAGATCAAGGGTTATGGCAGTACGACCAGCAGCGAGATCGGCAGCACGCAAAGGGGGACTGGGCTGATCCCCGCCTTGCGCATTATGCCACTCTGGCCGGCCTCTCCGGTTGGCTGAACGCCCGCACGCTCGTTTTGTGGGTTGACTTAGGCATACGAAGTTCATCCCCAGTCTAAGCATACGGAGTTCATTCCTAGTCTAAGATCAGACTAGATCGAAGGTTGCAGCAGTAGGATCGATAGCACACAGGGGGGACCAAGTTGATCCCTGGCTTGCGCATTCTGCCTCTCCGACCGGCTGGGCGCCCGTACACCCGTTTCATGGGTTAGGTTACGCATAGGGAGTTCATTCCATGTCTAAGCTACAGCAGGATCGACAGCACGTAGAGGTGGATCTGGTCGATCCCCGGCTTGCGCATTCTACCTCTCTGGCCGGATGAGCGCCCGCACGCTCGTTTCATGGGTTGGCTTAGGCATACGGAGTTCATTCCATGTCTAAGCATACGAAGTTCATTCTCAGTCTAAGATTTTAAGCCACGGTGCACATGCTGGGCTCGGCCTTGTGCTGGTGCCACATTTTTTTTGCCTGGGGCACCATCGCTGGAGCATCGTCGGAGTATCGTTGGAGAGCATAACCGACGGCATTGGGGGTTCCGGTATTGGGGGTGCCGGGGGGTGTGTGCACATGATGTGCGATGGGTGCTGGTACTTGGCCCTTATATTGGCCCCCTATCCCTCATCAAACCTCGAGAACTCACACCCCCTTAAAGAGCATTTGAGATTTTATAGGTTTGCTGCCAATAGCCATTAAAGTGTCTGACATGGGGACACTTTTTTCAAACGCTCACAAAATCTTCTCCACTTCGAGTTTTTAGCTGAATTTTTTTGTGCATGCCAAAAAAAATACTAGGATCACCTCTACCAAATTTGGGGACAAAAATCTTTCTAAAAAAATTTTAAAAAAATCCTGAACATCAAAAAGTTTTGAAAATCATGAAAAATAGAAAACGGGTTGTCTTGCCACGAAACTTCACATGAAGGCTTAGGGGACCATTGTATGAATTAACAGGCCATAAAAATGGCATTGGAATGGTAAAAATATGAAGATGTGCTTGTGTCACACCCTGGCGGACGCGCTAGGCACATCAGGCAGACCAGCAAGCGAGCCAGAGGTTGAGGCCCGCCGACCAGGCGTGCTAGTGGGTATCTACGCGCAAAGCCTAGCAAACGAGTTTAGAACGCCCACCCGACTTGCAGGCCAGCCCGTGAGACCAAGGCCTGGCATATAAGCTGCCCATACCACATCCAGAAGGGCCCAAGGTGCTGGACACGCAAGGGAAGCTTCTGAAAGTAGGCAGGATCAGCAAGAGCATCCTGGCAGATTTGGTTGACTTGGAAAATCAGGAGTTAGCATCCTGATTGATTGTAATCCCATGATTTTAGCCTTTATTCTAAGGATATTGCCATTAAGTTGTAGCTAGAGCCTCAACTATAAATAGAGGGTTGCTCCAACCTCATTTGTACACCATCAAACACTTCTGTTTCAGTGAATACAAGAGTATTTCCAGAATTCTATCTTGTTCATCCTGTTTCTCTTTAACTTGCGTAATCAGCCCTTCCCATTGTTTTAGTGCCCACATGCTTGTGTTTTAGGCTGACTTAGGCACAAAGGAGGAGATTCCAAGCCTAAGGTCACACGAATTCTGAGTCTAAGGTCAGAGCTCGTGACAATTGGTATCAGGGCAAGTTCGATTCTGTGTGTTTGTGTTGTGCAGGTTGGATCATGATTGAGGAGATGGCATCCCAAAGCGACGTTGCTAGCCAACAACTAGAGGCCCAGGACCATGGGCATGGAAGAGGCAAGAAAGCCAGTTCTAGAGATATCTGGTCTACCATGGACAGTAGGCTGGCTAAGGTGGAGGTGACCGTAGGCAACATGGGGGAGAAGCTTGAGGAGGTAGAGACTCACATTACATCGCTAGACTCCATGGGGGAGGAGATCCAAAGTGAGCTGGAAGCTGCTCTCAACAAAGGGTTGGACGTGTTCACCCAAAAAAATCAGACCTTAGAGGCTGAAGTGCTGACCTTGCATGATGGCATGGAGGCCATGCGTCAGCGGATGGAAGAGCTTGCCAGTGAGCTCGTTGCTTGTAAGACTGCCATTGGGAATGGCATGTTTGCTGGAGTGTCCAAATCCAGATTGGATGTCCCCAAGCCTAAGGAGTTTAAGGGGACTAGGGCGGCCAAGGAAGTAGACAACTACCTTTAGGGCATGGAGCAGTACTTCCAGGCCATGGGCATGCAAGACGAGGAGATAAAGGTAAGCATCGCTGCTATGTATCTTACTGATGTAGCCTTATTGTGGTGGAGGCACGGGTGTGATGATGTCAGGTGTGGAAGCACCAAGATTGGAACCTGGCCAGAGTTCCAAAAGGAGTTCAAAGAATAATTTTACCCGGAGTATGTCGATGATGAGGTGCGGGCAAATTTATGCAGGTTGAGCCAGCAAGGGGACATAAGGGAGTATGTCCAAAAATTCTTTGAACTAATGCTACAGATCTCGGATCTAGGCGAGAAGGATGCCTTCTTTACTTTCATGGATGGTCTGAAGCCATGGGTGAAGCATGAGCTACAAATGAGAGGAGTTCATGACTTGGCTAAAGCCATGACTATTACTGAGGCCTTGATAGAGTTCAAGCCTCTGAACAAGTTTGAGTCTTCCAAGCCCAAGGGTAAGGGCAAGGATGATAGGGACCGAAAGAAGCAGTCCAAGGGGAAAGACCATGATCAGGAGTCCAACGATGGAGATCGAGACCGTTCAACCAAGGATGGCGAGAGAAAGCCACCAGTAGGCAAGTGGAAAGCAAAAGGGGATCGAGAGCCACTAGCATGCTACCTATGTGGAGGGAGCCACATAGCACACAATTACCCATAGAAGGGCAAGCTGGCTACTGTAGACAAGGAGTCTGACGAAGAGCCAGAGTCAGGGGCAGCAAAGCTTGGGTCATTGGTGCTCAATGCTATCCAAAGTAAGGGGAGCCATAAGCCAAAGGGCTTGATGTTTATGGATCTGATGGTTGTGGGTCAGAAGGTGAGCACACTGGTGGACACAGGTGCCTCACATCTTTTTATTTCAGGTGATGAAGCCTAAAAGCTCAAACTAAAGGTGCAGAAAGGGATTGGTACCATTAAAACGATGAACTCCAAAGAGGTTCCAGCCATTGGAGTAGCACGGGGAGTGGAGTTGTAGCTTGGAGACTGGAAAGGCAAGGAGACCATAGAGGTAATACCCCTTGATGACTATGAGTTTGTGATTGGGTTGGATTTCCTTATTCAGATTAACGCCCTCCTTGTGCCTTTTGTCAATTGTGTTTGCATCTTGGATGCACGGTGCCAATGCCTAGTGCCATTGAGGAGAGGGTCTGGAGTTGGGTCGCGAGTGGTGTCAGCCATCCAATTTTCCAAGGTGGTAAGCAGACAAGAAGATACCTTCTTGGTAGCCCTAAAATATGATGAGCCAAGGGAGAAGGAGACCGAGTCACCCTTAGAGGTGCTAAAGGTGCTGAAGACCTTTAGTGATGTGATGCCCGCAATGCTGCCTAGCAAGCTACCACGTAAGAGGAAGGTGGACCACAAGATCGAGCTGGTGTCTGAAGCCAAGCCACCAACCAAAGCCCCTTACTGAATGTCTCCACCAGAGTTAGAGGAGTTGAGGAAGCAGCTCAAGGAGTTAGTTGATGCTGGCTTCATCAAGCCATCAAAGGCACCCTATGGTGCACCAGTTCTATTTTAGCGCAAGCATGATGGGTTGTTGCGGCTGTGCATAGACTCCTGGGCTTTGAACAAGCTGACCATCAAGAACAAGTACCCCATCCCACTCATTGCAGACTTGTTCGATCAACTTGGGAGTGCAAGGTGGTTCACCAAGCTAGATTTGAGGTCAGGCTACTATCAAGTCAGGATCACGGAGGGAGATGAGCCAAAGATAGCATGTGTCACTCGATATGGTTCGTATGAGTTCTTGGTGATGCCTTTCGGACTCACGAATGCCCCAGCAACATTCTGCACCCTTATGAATAAGGTACTTCAGTCATTCCTTGATCGGTTTGTTGTGGTTTATTTGAATGACATTGTGATCTATAGCCAGACTTTGGGAGAGCATGTAGACCACTTGAGACAGGTGTTCGAGGTGTTGCGGGTGCACAAGCTATTTGTCAAGAAAGAGAAGTGCTCATTCACCCAGCAGGAGATCTCGTTCTTTGGCCACATAATGGAAGGTGGCAGGATACGCATGGATGAAGGCAAGATACACGCCATCCTGGAATGGCAACCACCAGCCAAGGTCACCGAATTGAGATCATTCCTTGGGTTGGTTAACTACTACAGGTGCTTCATCAAAGGTCACTCAGCAATAGCCATGCCATTGACTGACTTGCTCAAGAAAGGGAGAGCATGGGAGTGGAGCGCAGGGTGTCAGGAAGCCTTTGACAGGTTGAAGCGGGCTGTGATCGAAGAGCCAGTCTTGGCCTTGCCAGACCATGCCAAGCCATATGAAGTGCATATGGATGCATCAGACTTTGCCATAGGGGGCATGTTATGCAGGAGGGACGTCCAGTCACGTTCGAGAGCAGGAAGCTAAACGAGACTGAACGCAAGTACACGATCCAAGAGAAGGAGATGACTGCAGTGGTGCACTGCTTACGCACTTGGCGCCATTACCTGTTGGGGTCGAGGTCGTGGTTAGGATGGATAATGTGGCGACCAGCTACTTCTAGACACAGAAGAAGATGTCCCCTAAGCAGGCGAGATGGTAAGATTTTCTTGCAGAATTTGATTTCCAGATAGAGTACAAGCCAGGATGGGCGAACCTAGTGGCAAACGCCCTAAGCAAGAAGGCTAACCTTGCTACCATTAGCCAACCAGAGGGGTCACTGGTGTCACGCATTAAAGAGGGACTTGCGCATGATCCTACAGCCAAGGCTTTGATAGAGTATGCCCAGCAAGGTAAGACTAGGCAATTTTGGTTACAGGATAGCTTACTGTACACCAGGGGTAGTAGACTGTTTGTGCCACAGCACAGGAAGCTTTGCAAGGAAGTTTTCCAAGAATGCCATGATTCAAGGTGGGCTAGACACCCCGGAGTAAGCCACACCTTAGCATTGATTGAGGACCGATACTATTGGCCACACATGAGAGACGATGTGAAGGCGTATGTGAAGACTTGTCTTGTGTGCCAACATGGCAAGGTGGAGCTCAAGAAACCAGGCGGTCTCTTAGAGCCATTGCCTGTGCCAGAATGACCATGGGAGAGTGTTTCTTTGGACTTTATAGTCGGTCTACCCAAAGCAGAAGGGTTTGGAAGCATCACGGAAATGGTGGACAGGTTTTCCAAGTATGGAATCTTCATTCCAGCAACCAAAGAGTGCCCAAACGAGGAGGCAGCTCGATTGTTCCTGAAGAACATGGTTAAGTACTGGGGAGTGTCGAGGACCATTGTTAATGATCGGGACGGGCATTTCACGGGCAGGTTCTGGACTGAGTTGTTCAAGCTATTGGGGTCAGACTTGAACTTTTCCACTAGCATGCATCCGTAGATCGATGGGTAGACAGAGCGAGTAAATGGACTATTGGAGGTCTACCTCAGGCACTATGTGAGTGCCACACAAAGGGACTGGCCAAAGTTGCTAGATATTGCACAGTTTTCCTACAACTTGCAAAGGAATGAGGCAACAAAAAAGAGCCCATTTGAGGTTGTAACAGGGCAATAACCATTAACACCTGGTTCAATTGCTGCAGGTTATACATGGCTGAATCCAGGTGCTTACAAGTTTGCCAAGGCATAGCAGGAGCAAATTGACTTGGCCAGAGTTTGTCTACACAAGGTGGCCAAGAGGTTTAAGAAGTGAGTAGACCAGAAGAGGTGGGATGTACAGTTCCAGGTTGGAGACTTGGTGTTGGTGAAGCTGCATCCCACTGTGCGCCATAGGGGGCTGTATAAAGGCCTAGTCCAGAGGTATGAGGGACGTTTTCGAGTAGTCAAGAGGGTAGGCAAGGTTGCCTACAAGCTGGATATGCCACCCAAACTGAAGGTACACTCGGTGTTCCATGTGAGCATGCTCAAGTCGTTCCATGAGGATGAGGGAGATCCAGGACGGGTAGAGTTAAAGCGTGCACCATTGAGAGCAAAGGCCTCATATGAGAAGGAGGTCCATAGCATCATGGCTGACCGAGAGGTGAGACGGAAGAACTATCAACCAAGACATGAGTACTTGGTGCACTGGAAGGGACTTCCAGATAGTGAGGTGAGCTAGGAACCAGTAAAGGACTTATGGTAGTTCGAGGACCAGATCAAGCAATACCATGTAGAAGACACAACGAGGGTGTTACGCAATCAGGTGGGGGAGAATGTCACACCTTGGGTGGGCGTGCCAGGCACATCAGGTAGACCAACAGGCGAGCCAGAGGTTGAGGCCCACAGACCAAGCGTGTTGGCGGGTATCTACACGCAAAGCCTAGCAAACGAGTTCAGAACGCCCGCCTGACTTGCAGTCCAGCCCATGAGACCAAGGCCTGGCATACAAGCTGCCCGTACCACATCCAGAAGGGCCCAAGGTGCTGGACACATAAGGGAAGCTTCTAGAAGCAGGCAGGATCAGCAGGAGCATCCTGACAGATTTGGTTGACCTTGAAAATCAGGAGTTAGCATCCTGATTGATTGTAATCCCATGATTTTAGCCTTTATTCTAGGGATATTGCCATTAAGATGTAGCTAGAGCCTCAACTATAAATAGAGAGCTACTCCACCCTCATTTGTACACTATCAAACACTTCTGTTTCAGTGAATACAATAGCATTTCTAGAATTCTATCTTGTTCATCTTATTTCTCTTTAACCTGCATAATCAGCCTTTCCCATTGTTCTAGTGCCTGCATGCATGTGTTTTAGGTTGACTTAGGCTCAAAGGAGGAGATTCCAAGCCTAAGGCCGCACAGATTCTAAGTCTAAGGTCAGAGCTCGTGACACTTGAACCCACCTACCACCCGTTCGATCCTGACTTGTGCATCCTACCTCTCTGGTTAGCTGAGTGCCCGCATGCTCGTTTCGTGGGTTGACTTAGGCATACAGAGTTCATCCCCAGTCTAAGCATATGGAGTTCATTCCCAGTGTAAGATCTAACCAAACCGAGCGTTACAGCAGCAGGATCGACAGCACGTAGGGGGGATCGGGCCGATCCCTGACTTGCGCATTCTGCCTCTTCGATCGGTTGAGCACTCGCACGCTCGTTTCGTGGGTTGGGCTAGGCATACAGAGTTCATTCCATGTCTAAGCCCCAATTGGACCGAGGGTTATGGCAGCAGGATCGGTAGCACGCAGAGGGGGACCGAGCTGATCCCCGGCTTGTGCAATAGGCCTCTCCGATCGGCCTCTTCGATCGGTTGAGTGCCCGTATGCTCATTTCTTGGGTTGACTTAGGCATACGGAGTTCATCCCCAGTCTAAGCATACGGAGTTCATTCCCAGTCTAAGATAAGACCAGACCGAGGGTTGCGACAGCAAGATCGGCAGCATGCAGGAGGGACTGGGCTGATCCCCGACTTACGCATTATGCCTCTCCGACCGGCTCAGCACCTGCACGCTTGTTTCGTGGGTTAACTTAGGCATACAGAGTTATTCCCAGTCTAAGATCAGACTAGACTGAGGGTTGCGACAGCACATAGGGGGGATCGGGTCGATCCCCAGCTTGTGCATTTTGCCTCTCCGGCCGACTGAGCGACCGTACGCCTGTTTCGTGGGTTGGCTTAGGCATAGGGAGTTCATTCCATGTCTAAGCCCCTGGATCGAGGGTTGTGGCAATGGTACTGGCAGCACGTAGAGGGGGACCGAGTCGATCCCCGACTTGCGCATTATGCCTCTCCGACCGGTTCAGCACCCGCACACTCATTTCGTGGGTTGGCTTAGGCATACAGAGTTCATTCCATGTCTAAGCCCCAGCCGGACCGAGGGTTGTGGTAGCAGGACTGGCAGCGGGATCGGCAACATGTAGAGGGGGACCGGGCTGATCCCCGGCTTGCGCATTATGCCTCTCCGATCGACTGACCGCCCGTATGCTCATTTCGTGGGTTGACTTAGGCATACGAAATTCATCCCCAGTCTAACCATACGGAGTTGATGCCCAGTCTAAGATCAAACCGGACCGAGGGTTGCGACAGTAGGATCGGCAGCACGTAGGGGGACCGGGCCGATCCCCGGCTTGCGAATTCTACCCCTCCGGTCGGCTGAGCACCCGCACGCCCATTTTGTGGGTTGACTTAGGCATATGGAGTTCATTCCCAGTCTAAGATCAGATCGGATTGAGGATTGGGGTAGCAGGATTGATAGCACGTAGGGGGGACCGGGCTGATCTCCGACTTGCGCATTCTGCCTTGCCGGTCGGTTGAGCACCCGCACGCTCGTTTCGTGAGTTGGCTTAGGCATACAGAGTTCATTCCATGTCTAAGCCCCAGCCAGACCGAGGGTTGTGGTAGCAAGACTGGTAGCGAGATCGACAGCACGCAAAGGGGACCGAGCTGATCTTTGGCTTGCGCATTATGCCTCTCCAGCTGGCCTCTCTGGTCGACTAAGCACCCGTACACTCGTTTCATGGGTTGACTTAGGCATACGGAGTTCATCCCCAGTCTAAGCATATGGAGTTCATTCCCAATCTAAGATCGGGCTGGACTGAGGGTTGCGACAGCAGGATCGACAGCACGCAGAGGGGATCGGGTCGATCCCCAGCTTGCGCATTCTGCCTCTCCATCTGGCTGAGCGCTCGCACACCCATTTCATGGGTTGGCTTAGGCAAGGGAGCTCATTCCATGTCTAAGCCCCAGTCAGACCGAGGGTTGTGGTTGCGGGACTAACAGCACACAGGGAGGGACCGGGCCAATCCTCGGCTTATGCATTATGCCTCTTCGGTCGGCTCAGTGCCCGCACGCTCGTTTCGTTGGTTAACTTATGCATACGGAGTTCATTTCCAGTGTAAGATCAGACCGGACCGAGGGTTGCGATAGTAGGATCGACAGCACACAGGTGGGACTGGGTCGATCCCCGACTTACGCATTCTGCCTCTCCGGCCAACCGAATGCCTGCACACTCGTTTCTTAGGTTGGCTTAGGCATACGGAGTTCTTTCCATGTCTAACCATATGGAATTCATACCCAGTCTAAGATTTTGAGCCACGGTGCACATGCTGAGCTCGGGCATGTGCTGGTCCCGCATTTTTTTTGTCCGGAGCACCATCGTCGAAGCAACGCGGAGCATCACCGGAGAGCCTAACCAGCGGCTTTGGGGGTTCCGACGATTGGGGGGCCGTAGGGTGTGCGCACAGGATGTGCGATGGGTGCTGGTACTTGGCCCTTATATTGGCCCCCTATCCCTCATCAACCTCGAGAACTCACACCCCCTTAAAGAGCATTTGAGATTTTATAGGTTTGCTGCCAGTAGCCATTAAAGTGTCTGAAATGGGGACACTTTTTTCAAACGGTCACAAAATCTTTTCCACTTCGAGTTTTTAGCTGAATTCTTTTGTCCATGCCAACAAAAATACAAGGATCACCTCTACCAAATTTAGGGACAAAACTCTTTCTAAAAAAATTTAACAAAATCCCGAACCGCAAAAAGTTTCAAAAATCGTGAAAAATAAAAAATGGGTCATCTTGCCACGAATCTTCACATGAAGGCTTAAGGGACCATTGTATGAATTTACAAGCCATAAAAATGGCATTGGAAAGGCAAAAATATGAAGATGTGCTTGAACCCACCTACCACACGTTTGATCCCTAGCTTGCGCATCTTGCCTCTCTGGTCGGCTGAGCGCCCACACGCTCGTTTCGTGGGTTGACTTAGGCATACGGAGTTCATCCCTAGTCTAAGCATATGAAGTTCATTCCCAGTCTAAGATCAGACCAGACAGAAGGTTGCGGCAGTAGGATCGGCAGTAGGATCGGCAGCACGCAAGGGGGACCGGATCGATCCCTTACTTACGCATTCGGCCTCTCTAGTCGGCTGAGTGCCCGCACGCATTTCATGGGTTGGCTTAGGAATACAAAGTTCATTCCTTGTCTAAGCCCCAGCCAGACCGAGGGTTGTGGTAGCAGGATCGACAGTGGGATCGGTAGCATGTAGAGGGGGATCGGGCTGATCCCCGGCTTGCGCATTATGCCTCTCTGACTGGCCTCTCTGGTCGGCTGAGCGCCCGTACGCTCATTTTGTGGGTTAACTTAGGCATACGAAGTTCATCCCCAGTCTAAGCATAAGGAATTCATTCCCAGTCTAAGATCAGATCGGATCGAGGGTTGCGACAGCACGCAGGGGGGACCAGGCCGATCCCGGCTTACGCATTCTGCATCTCCCCTCAGCTGAGCACCCGTACGCTCGTTTTGTGGGTTGGCTTGGACATACGGAGTTCATTCCATGTCTATGCCCCAGTCGGACCGAGGGTTGTGGTAGTAGGATCGGTAGCGGGATCGACAGCACACAGAAGGGGATCGGGTTGATCTTCGGTTTGTGCATTATGCCTCTTCGATTGGCCTTTTCGGTCGGTTGAGCGCCTGCACGCTCATTTCATGGGTTGACTTTGGCATACGGAGTTCATCCCCAGAGTAAGCATACGGAGTTCATTCTGAGTCTAAGATCAGACCAGACCGAGGGTTACGGTAGTAGGGTCAGCAGCACACAGGGGGGAGCAGATCGATCCCCGTCTTGCGCATCCTACCTCTTCGGTCGGCTAAGCGCTCGCATGTCCGTTTCATGGATTGGCTTAGGCATAGGGAGTTCATTCCATGTCTAAGCCCCAGTCAAATCGAGGGTTGTGGCAGCGGGATCGGTAGCACGCAGAGGGGGACCGGGCTGATCCCCGGCTTACGTATTATGCCTCTTCGGCCGAGTCAGCGCCCGTACACTCGTTTCATGGGTTGACTTATGCATACGAAGTTCATTCCTAGTGTAAGATCGAACCGGACCAAGAGTTACGGTAGCAGGATCGATAGCACGCAGGGGGGACCAGGTCGATCCCCGGCTTGCGCATTCTGCCTCTTCGGTCCACTGAATGCCCGCACGCTCATTTCGTGGGTTGGCTTAGGCATACGGAGTTTATTCCTTATCTAAGCATTCATAGTTCACTCCCAGTCTAAGATTTTGAGCCACGGTGCACATGCTGGGCTTGGGCATGTGTTGGTGCCGCATTTTTTTCGCTTGGGGCACCATCGTCGGAGCATCATTGGAGAGCCTAACCGGCAGCATTAGGGGTTTCTACGATTGGGGGGGCCGGGAGGTGTGCGCACATGATGTGCAATGGGTGCTGGTACTTGGCCCTTATATTGGCCCCCTATCCCTCATCAAACCTCGAGAACTCATGCCCCCTTAAAGAGCATTTGAGATTTTATAGGTTTGTCGCCAGTAGCCAATAAAGTGTCTAAAATGGGGACACTTTTTTCAAACGGTCACAAAATCTTCTCCACCTCGAGTTTTTAGCAAAATTTTTTTGTGCATGCCAAAAAAAATACAGGGATCACCTCTACCAAATTTGGGGACAAAACGCTTTCTAAAAAAAATTTAAAAAATCCTGAACCTCAAAAAGTTTCAAAAATCGTGAAAATAGAAAACGGGTCGTCTTGCCACGAAACTTCACATGAATGCTTAGGGGACCATTGTATCAATTTACAAGCCATAAAAATGGCATTGGCACGACAAAAATATGAAGATGTGCTAGAACCCATCTACCACCCGTTTGATCCCCGACTTGCGTATCCTGCCTCTCTGGTCGGCTGAGCGCCCACATGCTTGTTTCGCGAGTTGACTTAGGCATAAGGAGTTCATCCCCAGTCTAAGCATACAGAGTTCATTTCCAGTCTAAGATCAGATCAGACCGAGGCTTGCGGTAGCAGGATCGGCAGCACACAAGGGGGACTGGGCCGATCCCCAGGTTAGGCATTCTGCCTTTTCGGCCGGTTGAGCGCCTGCACGCCCGTTTCGTGGGTTGGCTTAGGCATAGGGAGTTCATTCCATGTCTAAGCCCCTGTTAGACAGAGGGTTGTGACAGCGAGACTGGCAGCACACAGAAAAGGACTAGGCGAATACCCCGGCTTGCGCATTATGCCTCTCCAGTCGACTCAACGCCTACTCACTCGTTTCATGGTTTGGTTAGGCATATGGAGTTCATTCCATGTCTAAGCCCCAGCTGGACCGAGGGTTGTGGTAGCAGGACTGGCAGCGGGATTGGCAGTACACAGAGAGGGATCGGGCTGATCCCCAGCTTGTGCATTATGCCACTCTAGTTGGCCTCTCCGATTGGTTAATCATCCGTACCCTCGTTTCGTGAGTTGACTTAGCCATACGAAGTTCATCCCCAGTCTAAGCATACGGAGTTCATTCCCAGTCTAAGATCAAATAGGATCGAGGGTTGCGGCAGCAGGATCGGTAGCACGTAGGGGGGACCGAGCTAATCCCCGACTTGCGCATTCTGCCTCTCCGACCGACTGAGTGCCCGTACACCCGTTTCATGGGTTGGCTTAGGCATAGGGAGTTCATTCCATGTCTAAGCCCCAGCCCGACCAAGGGTTGTGGCAGCAGGACTGGTAGCACGCAGAGGGGGATCGGGCTGATCCCCAACTTGCGCATTATGCCGCTTCGACTAGTTTAATGCCCGCACACTCGTTTCATGGGTTGACTTATGCATACGGAGTTCATTCCCAGTGTAAGATTGGACCAGACTGAGGGTTACGACCCAGGATCTATAGCACGCAGGGGGGATCGGGTCGATCCCCAGCTTGTGCATTCTCTCTCCGGCCGGTTGAGCCCCCTTACACTTGTTTTGCGGGTTGGCATAGGTATACGGAGTTCATTCCATGTCTAAGCATACGAGTTAATTCCCAGTCTAATATTTTGAGCCACGGTGCACATGCTGGGCTCGGGCATGTGCTGGTGCCGCATTTCTTTCGCCCGGGGCACCATCATCGGAGCATCACCGGAGAGCTTAACCTGCGGCATTGAGGGTTTCGGTGATTAGGGGGCCGGGGGGTGTGCACATAATGTGCGATGGGTGCTGGTACTTGGCCCTTAATTGGCGCCCTATCCCTCATCAAACCTCTAGAACTCACACCCCCTTAAAGAGCATTTGAGATTTTATAGGTTTGCTGCCAGTAGCCATTAAAGTATCTGAAATGGGGACACTTTTCTCAAACGGTCACAAAATCTTCTCCACTTCGACTTTTTTTCTGACTTTTTTTGTGCATGCAAAAAAATATACAAGGATCACCTATACCAAATTTGGGGACAAAACTCTTTCTAAAAAAATTTTAAAAAATCTCGAACCGCAAAAAGTTTCCAAAATTGTGAAAAATAGAAAACGGGTCATCTTGCCACGAAACTTCACATGAAGGCTTAGGGGACCATTGTTTTGAATTTACAAGCCATAAAAATGGCATTGGCACTTCAGAAATATAAAGATGTGCTTCAACACACCTACCACCTGTTCGATCCTCGGCTTGTGCATCATGCCTCTCTGGTCGGCTGAGTGCCCGCACGCTTGTTTCATGGGTTGAATTAGGCATACGGAGTTCATCTCCAGTCTAAGCATACAGAGTTCATTCCCAGTCTAAGATCAAACCGAATCGAGGGTTACGGTAGCAAGATCGACTGCACGTAGGAGGGACCAGACCGATCCCCGGCTTGTGCATTTTACCTTTCCGACCGGCTGAGCACCCGCACATCTGTTTCGTGGGCTGGCTTAGGCGTAGGGAGTTCATTCCATGTCTCAGCCCCAGTCGGACCGAGGGTTGTGGCAGCGGGACTGGCAGCTCACAGAGGGGGATCGGGCTAATCCCCGGTTTCCACATTATGCCTCTCCGATCGGCTCAGCACCTGCACGCTAATTTCATGGGTTGACTTAGGCATACAAAGTTCATTCCTAGTCTAAGATCTGACCGAACCGAGGGTTGCGACAATAGGATCGATAGCACGTAGGGGGGACCGGGCCAATCCCCGGCTTGCGCATTCTGCCTCTCCGACCGGCTGAGCGCCCGTACGCTCGTTTCGTGGGTTGGCTTAGGCATACAGAGTTCATTACATGTCTAAGCATAGGAGTTCATTCCCAGTCTATGATCAGATCGGATCGAGGGTTGCAGTAGCAGGACCAACAGCAAGATCGGTAGCACGTAGGGGGTACCGTGTCGATCCTCGGCTTACGGATTCTGCCTTTCCGATCGACTGAGCACCCGTACGCTTATTTTGTGGGTTGGCTTAGGCATACGGAGTTCATTCCATGTCTAAGCATACGGAGTTCATTCCCAATCTAAGATCGAACCAGATCGAGGGTTGCAGCAGTAGGATAGGCAGCACGTAGGAGGGACCGGGTCGATCCTCGGCTTGCGCAATCTGTCTCTTCGGTCGGCTGAGCACTTGCACGCTCATTTCGTGGGTTGGCTTAGGCATATGGAGTTCATTCCATGTCTAAGCCCCAGTCGGACCGAGGGTTGTGGCAACAGGACCGGCAGCGGGATCGGTAGCATGCAGAGGGGGACCGAGTTGATCCCCGGTTGCACATTATGCCTCTCCGACTGGCTGAGCGCCCACATGCTCATTTCGTGGATTGACTTAGGCACACGGAGTTCATCCCCAATCTAAGCATACAAAGTTCATTCCAGTCTAAGATCGGACCGGATCGAGGGTTGCGATAGCAGGATCGGTAGCACGTAGGGGGGATAGAGCCGATCCTCGGCTTGTGCATTCTGCCTCTCAGCCGGTTGAGCGCTCGCACACCCGTTTCATGGGTTGGCTTAGGCATAGGGAGTTCATTCAATGCCTAAGCCCCAGCCAGACCGAGGGTTGTGGCAGCGGGATCGGTAGCATACAGAGGGGGATCGGGTCGATCCCCGACTTGCGCATTATGCCTCTTCGGTTGGCTCAATGCCTGCACCCTCGTTTCATGGGTTGACTTATGCTTACGGAGTTCATTCCCAGTGTAGGATCAGATCGGACCGAGGGTTTCGGTAGCAGGATCGATAGCACGCAGGGGGGGATCGGGTCGATACCCGACTTGCGCATTCTACCTCTCCGGTCTACTGAGCGCCCGCACGTTCATTTCGTGGGTTGGCTTAGGCATACGAAGTTCATTCCATGTCTAAGCATAAGGAGTTCATTCCCAGTCTAAGATTTTGAGCCATGGTGCACATGCTGGGCTCGGGCATGTGCTGGTGCCGCATTTTTTTCGCTCAGGGCACCATCGCCAAAGCATCGTTGGAAAGCCAAACCGGTGGTATTGGGGGTTCCGGTGATTGTGGGGGGCGAGGGGTGTGCGCACATGATATGCGATGGGTGCTGGTACTTGGCCCTTATATTGGCCCCCTATCCCTCATCAAACCTCAAGAACTCACACCCCCTTAAAGAGCATTTGAGATTTTATAGGTTTGCTGCTAGTAGCCATTAAAGTGTCTGAAATGGGGACACTTTTTTCAAACGGTCACAAAATCTTCTCCACTTCGAATTTTTAGCTGAATGTTTTTGTGCATGCCAACAAAAATACAAGGATCACCTATACCAAATTTGGGGACAAAAATCTTTCTAAAAAAATTAAAAAAAATCCCGAACCGTAAAAAGTTTCGAAAATCATGAAAAATAGAAAATGGGTCATCTTGCCACGAAACTTCACATGAAGGCTTAGGGGACCATTGTATGAATTTACAAGCCATAAAAATGGCATTGGCATGGCAGAAATATGAAGATGTGCTTAGACCCACCTACCACCCGTTTGATCCCCGGCTTGCGCATCCTGCCTGTCTGGTCGGCTGAGCGTCCGCACGCTCATTTCATGGGTTGACTTAGGCATACGGAGTTCATCCCTAGTCTAAGCATAAGGAGTTCATTCCCAGTCTAAGATTGAACCGGACCGAGGGTTACGACAGCAGGATCGACAGTATGTAGGGGGGACCAAGCTGATCTCTGGCTTGCTCATTCTGCCTTTCCAATCGGCTGAGCGCCCGTACGCCCGTTTCATGGGTTGGCTTAGGCATAGGGAGTTCATTCCATGTCTAAGTGTCACACCCTGGGTGGGCGCGCCAGGCACATCAGGCATACCAACGGGCGAGCCAGAGGTTAAGGCCCGCAGACCAGGCGTGCTGGTGGGTATCTACATGCAAAGCCTAGCAAACGAGTTCAAAACACTTGCCCAACTTGTAGGCCAGCCCGTGAGACCAAAGCCTGGCATACAAGCTGCCCACACCACATCCAGAAGGGCCCAAGGTGTTGGACACACAAGGGAAGCTTCTGGAAGCAGGCAAGATCAGAAGGAGCATCCTGGCAAATTTGGTTGACCCTAAAAATTAGGAGTTAGCATCCTGATTGATTGTAATTTGTATAATCCCTTGATTTTAGCCTTTATTCTAGGGATATTACCATTAAGTGTAGCTGGAGCCTTAACTATAAATAGAGGGCTGCTTCACCCTCATTTGTACACCATTAAACACTTCTGTTTCAGTGAATACAAGAGCATTTCCAAAATTCTATCTTCTTATACTGTTTCTCTTTAACTTGCGTAATCAGCCCTTCCTATTGTTCTAGTGCCCACACGCTTATGTTTTAGGCTGACTTAGGCATAAAGAAGGAGATTCCAAGCCTAAGGCCACATGATTTTTGAGTCTAAGGTCGAAGCCAGTGACAGTTGGTATCAGAGCAAGTTTGATTCTGTGTGTTTGTGTTGTGCAGGTTAGATCGTGATTAAGGAGATGGCATCCCAAAGCGACGTTGCTAGCCAACAACCAGAGGCCCAAGAGCTTGGGCGTGGAAGAGGCAAGAAGGTCAATTCTAGAGATATCTGGTCTACCATGGACGGTAGGCTGGCCAAGGTGGAGGTGACCATGGGTGACATGGGGGAGAAGCTTGAGGAGGTGGAGACTCACATTGTATCGCTAGATCCAAAGTGAGCTGGAAGCTGCTCTCAACAAAGGCATGGACGTGATCACCCAGAAGAATAAGGCCTTGGAGGTTGAAGTGCTGACCTTGCGCGATGGCATGGAGGCCATGCGCCAGCGAATGGAAAAGCTTACCAGTGAGCTCGTTGCTTGCAAGACTGCCATTGGGAATGGCATGTTTGCCGGAGTGTCCACATCTAGATTGGATGTCCCCAAGCCTAAGGAGTTCAAGGGGACTAGGGCGGCTAAGGAAGTAGACAACTACCTTTGGGCTATGGAGCAGTATTTCTAGGTTATGGGCATGCAAGATGAGGCAATAAAGGTAACCACCGCTGCTATGTATCTCACTGATGTGGCCTTATTGTGGTGGAGGCACAGGTGTGATGATGTCAGGCGTGGGAGCACCAAGATTGGAACCTAGGCAGAGTTTCAAAAGGAGTTCAGAGAACAATTTTACCTAGAGTATACCAATGATGAGACGCAGGCAAAGTTACGCCAGCTTAGCCAGTAAGGGGACATAAGGGAGTATATCTAGAAATTCTCTGAACTAATGCTACAGATCTCATATCTAGGTGAAAAGGATACCTTATTTGCTTTCATGGATGGGCTGAGCCGTGGGTGAAGGATGAGCTACAACGGAGAGGAGTTCATGACTTGGCTAAAGCCATGACTACTGTCGAGGCCTTGATAGAGTTCAAGCCTCTGAACAAGTTCGAGTCTACCAAGCCCAAGGGTAAGGACAGGGATGATAGGGACTAAAAAAAGTAGTCCAAGGGGAAGGACCGTGACCGGGAGTCCAAGGATGGGGATCGAGACCGTTCAACCAAGGATGGTGAGAGGAAGCCACCAGCAGGCAAGTGGAAAGCAAAAGGGGACCGAGAGCCATTAGCATGCTACCTATGTGGAGGGAGCCACATAGTGCGTAATTACCCACAAAAGGGCAAGCTAGCTACTGTAGACAAGGAGTCTGATGAGGAGCTAGAGTCAGGGGCAGCAAAGCTTGGGTCATTGGTGCTCAATGCTGTCCAGAGTAAGGGGAGCCACAAGCCAAAGGGCTTGCTGTTTGCAGATCTGATGGTTGCGGGTTAGAAGGTGAGCGCACTGGTGGACACAGGTGCCTTACATCTTTTTATTTCAGGTGATGGAGCCCGAAAGCTCAGACTAAAGGTGTAGAAAGGGACTGGTACCATTAAAAAAGTGAACTCCAAGGAAGTTCCAGCCATTGGAGTAACGTGGGGAGTGGAGTTGCAGCTTGGAGACTTGAAAGGCAAGGAGACCATAGAGGTAATACCCCTTGACGACTATGAGTTTGGGATTAGGTTGGATTTCCTTGTTTGGATTAATGCCCTCCTTATGCCTTTTGCTGATTGTGTTTGCATCTTGGATGCACGGTGCCAATGCCTAGTGCCATTGAGGAGAGGGTCTAGAGTTAGGTTGCGGGTGGTGTCAGCCATCCAATTTGCCAAGGTGATAAACAGACAAGAAGACACCTTCTTGGCAACCTTGAAATATGATGAGCCAAGGGAGAAAGAGACCGAGTCACCCTTGGAGGTGCTAAAGGTGTTAAAGACCTTTAGTGATGTGATGCCCGTAAAGCTGCCTAGCAAGCTACCACCTAAGAGGGAGGTGGACCACAAGATCAAGCTGGTGTCCGAGGCCAAGCCACCAGCTAGAGCCCCTTACCGAATGTCTCCACCAGAGTTGGAGGAGTTAAGGAAGCAGCTCAAAGAGTTAATTGATGCTGGCTTCATCAGGCCATCGAAGGCACCCTATGGTGCATCGGTTCTATTCCAGCGCAAGCATGTTGGGTCGTTACAGCTGTGCATAGACTACCAGGCTTTGAACAAGCTGACCATCAAGAACAAGTACCCTATCTCACTCATTGCAAACTTTTTCGATCAACTTGGGAGCGCAAGGTGGTTCACTAAGCTGGATTTGAGGTCAAGCTACTATCAAGTCAGGATCGCAGAGGGAAATGAGCCAAAGATAGCATGTGTCACTCGGTATGGTTCGTATGAGTTCTTAGTGATGCCTTTTGGACTTACGAACATCCCAGCAACATTCTGCACTCTTATGAATAAGGTACTTCAGTTATTCCTTGATCAATTTGTTGTGGTTTATTTGGATGACATTGTGATCTACAGTTAGACTTTAGGAGAGCATGTAGACCACTTGAGATAGGTGTTCGAGGTGTTACGGGCACAGAAGTTGTTTGTAAAGAGGGAGAAGTGCTCATTCGCCCAGCAAGAGATCCCGTTCCTTGGCCACATAGTGGGAGGTGACAGGATACGCATGGATGAAGGCAAGATACATGCCATCCTGGAGTGGCAACCGCCAGCCAAGGTCACTGAGTTGAGATCTTTCCTTAGGCTGGTTAACTACTACAGGCACTTCATCAAAGGTCACTCAGCAATAGCCACGCCATTAACTGACTTGCTCAAGAAAAGGAGAGCATGGGAGTGGAGCGCAGGGTGCCAGGAAGCCGTTGACAGGTTGAAGCGGGCTGTGACTGAAGAGCCAGTGTTGGCCTTGCCAGACCATGCGAAGCCATATGAGGTGCATACAGATGCATTAGACTTTGCCATAGGGGGCGTGTTGATGCAGAAGGGACGTCCAGTCGCATTTGAGAGTAGGAAGCTAAACGAGACTGAGCGCAAGTACACGGTCTAAGAGAAAGAGATGACTACAGTGGTGCACTGCTTGCACACTTGGTGCCATTACCTGTTGGGTCGAGGTTCGTGGTGAGGATGGACAATGTGGTGACCAGCTACTTCCAGACGCAGAAGAAGTTGTCCCCCAAGCAGGCGAGATGGCAAGATTTTCTTACAAAATTTGACTTTCAAATGGAGTACAAGCCGGGGCGGGTGAACCTAGTGGCAGATGCCCTGAGCAGGAAGGCTAACCTTGCTGCCATTAGCCAACCAGAGGGGTCACTAGTGCTGCGCATCAAGGAGGGACTTGCGCATGATCCTATAGCCAAGGCTTTGATGGAATACGACCAACAAGGTAAGACTAGGTGGTTTTGGTTGCAGGATAGGTTGTTGTACACCAGGGGTAGTAGACTGTTTGTGCCGCAGCATGGGAAGCTCCGCAAGGAAGTTTTGCAAGAATATCATGATTCAAGGTGGGTTGGACCCCGGAGTGAGCCGTACCTTGGCACTGATCGAGGACCGGTACTACTGGCCGCACATAAGGACAATGTGGAGGCCTATGTGAAGACTTGTCTTGTGTGCCAACAGGACAAAGTGGAGCTCAAGAAACTAGGCAGTCTCTTGGAGCCATTGCCAATGCCAGAGCGACCATGGGAAAGTGTTTCTCTGGACTTTATAGTTGGTCTACCCAAAGCAGAAGGGTTTCGAAGCATCATGGTAGTGGTGGACAGGTTTTCCAAGTATGGAATCTTCATTCCAGCAACCAAGGAGTGCCCAGCCGAGAAGGTAGCTTGATTGTTCTTGAAGAACATGATTAAGTATTGGGGAGTGCTGAGGACCATTGTTAGTGATCGGGACGGGCATTTCATGGATAGGTTCTGGACTGAGTTGTTTAAGCTATTGGGGTCAGACTTGAACTTTTCCACCATCATGCATCCGCAGACCGATGGGTAGACAGAGCGAGTAAATGGACTATTGGAGGTCTACCTCAGGCACTATGTGAGTGCCACACAAAGGGAATAGCCAAAGCTAATAGATATTGCACAGTTTTCCTACAACTTGCAAAGGAGCAAGGCAACGAACCAGAGCCCATTTAAGGTTGTGATAGGGCAACAACCACTAACACCCAGTTCAATTGCTACAGGTTATACAGGGTCGAATCCAGTAGCATACAAGTTTGCCGAGGCATGGCAGGAGCAACCTAACTTGGCCAAAGTTTGTCTACACAAGGCGACCAAGAGGTCGAAGAAGTGGGCAGACCAGAATAAGCGGGACGTGCAGTTCCAGGTTGAAGACTTAGGGTGTGCGCACATGATGTGTGATGGGTGCTGGTACTTGGCCCTTATATTGGCCCCCTATCCCTCATCAAACCTCAAGAACTCACACCCTTTTAAAAAGCATTTAAGATTTTATAGGTTTGCTGCTGGTAGCCATTAAAGTGTCTGAAATGGGGACACTTTTTTCAAACGATCACAAAATCTTCTCCACTTTGAGTTTTTAGTTGAATTTTTTTGTGCATGCCAACAAAAATACAAGGATCACCTCTACCAAATTTGGGGACAAAAGCCTTTCTAAAAAAAGTTTAAAAAATCCTGAATCGTAGGAAGTTTTGAAAATCGTGAAAAATAGAAAACAGGTCGTCTTGCCACGAAACTTCACATGAAGGCTTAGGGGACCATTGTGTGAATTTATAAGCCATAAAAATGGCATTGGCATGGCAGAAATATGAAGATGTGCTTGAACCCACCTACCACCTGTTCGATCCTCGACTTGCGCATTTTGCCTCTCTGGTCGACTGAGTGCCCGCATGCTCGTTTCTTGGGTTGACTTTAGCATATGGAGTTCATCCCTAGTCTAAGCATACGGAGTTCATTCCCAGTCTAAGATCGGCTCGGACCGAAGGTTACGACAGTAGGATCGGCAGCACGTAGGGGGATCGGACTGATCCTCGGCTTACGCATTTTACCTCTCCCATCGACTGAAAGCCCGCACGTCCATTTCGTGGGTTGGCTTAGGCATAGGGAGTTTATTCCATGTCTAAGCCCCAGCCGGACCAAGGGTTGTGGCAGCGGGACCGACAGCACATAGAGGGGACAGGGCTGATCCCTGGCTTGTGCATTATGCCTCTTCGGCTGACTCAGCACCCACACGCTTGTTTCGTGGGTTGACTTAGGCATACGGAGTTCATTCCCAGTCTAAGATCAGACCAGACCGAGGGTTATGGCAGCAGGATAAACAGCACGTAGGAAGATCGGGCTGATCTCCGGCTTACGCATTTTGCCTTTCCAATTGGCTGAGCGCCCGCACGCTCGTTTCGTGGGTTGGCTTAGGCATACAGAGTTCATTCTATGTCTAAGCATACAAGTTTATTCCCAGTCTAAGATCAGACCAGACCTAGGGTTGCGACAGTAGGACCAGCAGCAGGATCGACAGCACACAGGGGGGATCGGGTCGATCCTCGGCTTGCGCATTCTGCCTCTCTAGCCGGTTGAGCGTACGCACGCTCCTTTTGTGGGTTGGCTTAGGCTTACGGAGTTCATTCCATGTCTAAGCATACAGAGTTCATTCTCAGTCTAAGATCGGAGTGGATCGAGGGTTACGATAGTAGGATCAGCAGCACGCAGGGGGGACCGGGCCGATCCCGAGCTTGAACATTCTGCCTCTCCGATCGGCTGAGCCCCCCGTACGCCTATTTCGTGGGTTGGCTTAGGCATAGGGAGTTCATTCCATGTCTAAGCCCCAGTAAGACCGAGGGTTGTGGCAGCGGGACCGACAGCACACAGAGTGGGACTAGGCTGATCCCCAGCTTGCGCATTATGCCTCTTTGGTCGGCTCAGCGCCTGCACGCTCATTTCGTGGGTTGACTTATGTATACGGAGTTCATTCCCAGTGTAAGATCAAACCGGATTGAGGGTTACCGCAGTAGGATCGACAGCACGTAGGGGGGATCGGGTCGATCCTTGGCTTGCGCATTCTACCTTTTCGGTCGGTTGAGCACCCGCACGCTCGTTTCGTGGGTTGGCTTAGGCATACAGAGTTCATTCCATGTCTAAGCATACGTAGTTCATTCCCAGTCTAAGATTTTGAGCCACGGTGCACATGATAGGCTCGGGCATGTGCTGGTGCCGCATTTTTTTTGCTCGGGGCACCTTCGTCGGAGCATCGTCGGAGCATCATCGAAGAGCCTAATCGGTGGCATTGGCGGTTCCGACGATTGGGGGGCCAGGGGGTGTGCGCACATGATGTGCGATGGGTGCTAGTACTTGGCCATTATATTGGCCCCCTATCCCTCATCAAACCTTGAGAACTCACACCCCCGTAAAGAGCATTTGAGATTTTATAGGTTTGCTGCCAGTAGCCATTAAAGTATCTGAAATGGGGACACTTTTTTCAAACGGTCACAAAATCTTCTCCACTTTGAGTTTTTAGCTGCATTTTTTTACGCACGCCAACAAAAATACAAGGATCACCTCTACCAAATTTGGGGACAAAACTCTTTCTAAAAAAAGTTTAAAAAATCTCGAACCGAAAAAAGTTTTGAAAATCTTGAAAAATAGAAAACGAGTATCTTGCCACGAAACTTCACATGAAGGCTTAGGGGACCATTGTATGAATTCACAAGCCATACAAATGGCATTGGCACAGTAGAAATATGAAGATGTGCATGAACCCACCTACCATCCGTTCGATTCCCAGCTTGCGCATCCTGCCTCTCTGGTCGGCTGAGCGCCCGCACGTTCATTTCGTGGGTTGACATAGGCATACGGAGTTCATCCCCAGTCTAAGCATACAAAGTTCATTCTCAGTCAAAGATCATACCGGATTGAGGGTTGCAGCAGTAGGATCGATAGCACGCAAGGGGGACCGGGCTGATCCCCGGCTTGTGCATTCTGCCTTTCTGATCGGTTGAGCGCCCGTACAATCATTTCGTGGGTTGGCTTAGGCACACAGAGTTCATTCCATGTCTAAGCCCCAGTCAGACGGAGGGTTGTGGCAGCAGGACCGGTAGCAGGATCGGCAGCATGCAGAGGGGGACCGGGCTGATCCCCGGCTTGCACATTTGCCTCTCCTATTGGCCTCTCCGACCGACTGAGCGCCCGTACGCTCATTTCATGGGTTGACTTAGGCATACGGAGTTCATCCCCAGTCTAAGATCAGACCGGATCGAGGGTTGCCATAGTAGGATCGACAGCACGCAGGGGGGATCGAGCCAATCCCCGGCTTGCGCATTCTGCCTCTCTAACTGGTTGAGCGCCCTCACGCTTGTTTCGTGGGTTGGCTCAGGCATAGGGAGTTCATTCCATGTCTAAGCCCCAATCGGACTGAGGGTTATGGAAGCGAGACCGGCAGCACGCAGAGGGGAACCGGGTCGATCCTCGGCTTACGCATGTGCCTCTCCGGTTGGCTCAGCGCCTGCGCCCTCGTTAAGTGGGTTGGCTTAGGCATACGAAGTTCATTCCATGTCTAAGCCCCAGCGAGACCAAGGGTTGTGGTAGTAGGACCGGCAGCAAGATCGACAACACGCAGAGGGGGATCAGGTTGATTCGCGGCTTACACATTATGCCTTTTCTGTCGGTTGAGCGCCCATATGCTTGTTTCATGGGTTGACTTAGGCATACGGAGTTCAACCCCAGTCTAAGCATACAGAGTTCATTCCCAGTCTAAGATCGGACCAGATCAAGGGTTACGGCAGTAGGATCGATAGCACGCAGGGGGGATCGGGCCGATCCCCGGCTTGAGCATTCTGACTCTCCGGCCAGTTGAGCTCCCGCACGCCCATTTCATGGGTTGGCTTAGGCATAGGGAGTTCAGTCCATGTCTAAGCCCCAGCTTTATCGAGGGTTGTCGTAGCGGGACTAGCAGCACGCAAAGGGGGACCGGGCTGATCCGCGGCTTGCGCATTATGCCTCTTCGGCCTGCTCAGTGCCCGCACGCTTGTTTCGTGGGTTGACTTATGCATACGGAGTTCATTCCCAGTGTAAGATCGAACTGGACCAAGTGTTGCAACAGCAAGATCAACAGCACGCAGAGGGGCATCGGGTCAATCCCCGGCTTGTGTATTCTACCTCTTCGGCTGGCTGAGCACCCGCACGCTTGTTTCATGGGTTGGCTTAGGCATAGGAGTTCATTCCATGGCTAAGCATATGGAGTTCATTCCCAGTCTAAGATTTTGAGCCATGCTGCACATGCTGGGCTTGGGCATGTGCTGGTGCCGCATTTTTTTCGCTCGAGGCACCATCACCGGAGCATCACCGGAGAGCCTAACCGGTGGCATTGGGGGTTCCAGCGATTGGGGGTGCCGGGGGGTGCACACATGATGTGTGATGGGTGCTGGTACTTGGCCCTTATATTGGCCCCCTATCCCTCATCAAACCTCGAGAACTCACACCCCTTTAAAGAGCATTTGAGATTTTATAGGTTTGCTGCAGTAGCCATTAAAGTGTCTGAAATGGGGACATTTTTTTCAAACGATCACAAAATCTTCTCCACTTCGAGTTTTTAGCAGAATTTTTTTGTGCATTCCAATAAAAATACAACAATCACCTCTACCAAATTTGGGGACAAAACTCTTTCTAAAAAAATTTTAAAAAATCCCAAATCGTAAAAAGTTTTAAAAATCGTGAAACATAGAAAACGGGTGGTCTTGCCACGAAACTTCACATAAAGGCTTAGGGGACCATTGTATGAATTTACAAGCCATAAAAATGGCACTGGCATGGCAGAAATATGAAGATATGCTTGAACCCACCTACCACCCATTCGATCCCCGGCTTGTGCATTCTGCCTCTCTGGTCGGCTGAGCGCCCGTACACTCGTTTCGTGGGTTGACTTAGGCATACAGAGTTCATCCCTAGTCTAAGCATACGAAGTTCATTCCCAGTCTAAGATCAGATCAGACCGAGGGTTGTGGCAGCAAGATCGACAGTACGCAGAGGGGACCGGGTCGATCCCTGACTTCCGCATTCTGCCTCTCCGATCGATTGAGTGCCCGCACACCTGTTTCATGGGTTGGCTTAGGCATAGGTTGTTCATTCCATGTCTAAGCCCAATCAGACCAAAGGTTGTGGTAGCTGGACCGATAGCACACAGAGGGGACAGGGTCGATCCCTGGCTTACGCATTATGCCTCTTTGATCGGCTCAACGCCCGCACGCTCATTTCTTTGGTTGACTTAGGCATACAGAGTTCATTCCTAGTCTAAGATAAGACCGGACTGAGGGTTGCTGCAACAGGATCAACAGCACACAGGGAGGGATCGAGCCGATCCCCAGCTTGTGCATTCTACCTCTCTGATCGATTGAGCACCCGTACGGTCGTTTCGTGGGTTGGCTTAGGCATACGGAGTTCATTCCATGTCTAAGCATACGGAGTTCATTTCCAGTCTAAGATCAGACTGGACTGAGGGTTGCGGCAGCAGGATCGACAGCACACAGGGGGGGACCAGGCCGATCCCCAGCTTGCGCATTCTGCCTCTCTGGCCGGCTGAGCGCATGCATGCTCATTTCGTGGGTTGGCTTAGGCATACGGAGCTCATTCCATGTCTAAGCATATGGAGTTCATTCCCAATCTAAGATCGAACCATACCAAAGGTTACGATGTAGGATCGATAGCACACAGGAGGGATCGGGTCGATCCACGGCTTGCGTATTCTGTCTCTCCGATCGACTGAGCACCCGGACGCCCGTTTCGTGGGTTGGCTTAGGCATAGGGAGTTCATTCCATGTCTAAGCCCCAACAGGCCGAGGGTTGTGGCAGCGGGACCAGCAACACGCAGAGGGGAACCGACCTAATCCTGGGCTTACGCATTATGCCTCTCCTGCCAGCTCAGCGCCCGTACGCTCGTTTCATGGGTTAGCTTAGGCATACAGAGTTCATTCCCAGTCTATGATCAGACTGGACCGAGGGTTGCGGTAGCAGGATTGATAGCACGTAGGGGGGATTGGGTTGGTCCACGGCTTGCGCATTCTGCCTCTCCAGTCAGCTGAGCGCCCACACACCCGTTTCGTGGGTTGGCTTAGCCATAGGGAGTTCATTATTTGTCTAAGGCCTAGCCAGACCGATGGTTATGGCTACGGGATAGACAGCATGCAGAGGGGGACCGGGTTGATCTTCAGCTTGTGCATTATGCCTCTTCGATCGGCTCAGTGCCCACACAGCCATTTCGTGGGTTGATTTAGGCATACGGAGTTCATTCCTAGTCTAAGATCGAACCAGATCGAGGGTTGCGGTAGCAGGATCAACAACATGCGAGGGGGACTGGGCCGATCCCCGGCTTGTGCATTCTGCCTCTCCGGTCGATTGAGCGATCACACGCTCGTTTCATGGGTTGGCTTAGGCATACGGCGTTCATTCCAGGTCTAAGCATACGGAGTTTATTCCCTATCTAAGATCTGACCAGACTGAGGGTTGCAGTAGCAGGACCAACAGCAGGATCGATAGCACGCATGGGGGACCAAGCCGATCCTCAGGTTGCGTATTCTACCTCTCCGGTCGGTTGAGCGCCCGCACGCTCATTTCATGGTTTGGCTTAGGCATACAGAGTTCATTCCATGTCTAAGCCCCAGCTGAAATGAGGGTTGTGGTAGCAGGACTAGCAGCAGGATCGGCAACATGCAAAGGGGGACCGGGCTGATCCCCGGCTTACACATTATGCCTCTCCGATCGGCTGAGCGCTCGCATGCTTGTTTCATGGGTTGACTTAGGCACATGGAGTTCATCAGTAGTCTAAGCATACAGAGTTCATTCCCAGTCTAAGATCAGATCGGATCGAGGGTTACGGTAGCAGGATTGACAGCACGTAGGGGCGACCGGGCTGATCCTCGACTTACGCATTCTGCCTCTTCGACTGGCTGAGCACCAGCACACCCGTTTCATGGGTTGGCTTAGGCATGGGGAGTTCATTCCATGTCTAAGCCCCAGTCAGATCAAGGGTTGTGGTAGCGGGACTGGTAGCAAGCAAAGGGGGATCGGGTCGATCCCCGTCTTGCACATTATGCCTCTTCGGTCGGCTCAGCGCCCACATTCTCATTTCGTGGGTTGACTTAGGTATACGAAGTTCATTCCCAGTCTAAGATCAGACCAGATAGAGGGTTGCAGTAGTAGGATCGATAGTACGTAGGGGGGGACTGAGCCGATCGTCGGCTTGTGCATTTTACCTCTCCGACTGGCTGAATGCCTGCACACTCGTTTCGTGGGTTGGCTTAGGCATACAGAGTTCATTCCATGTCTAAGCGTACGGAGTTCATTCCCAGTCTAAGATTTTGAGCCACGGTGCAAACGTTAGGCTCGAGCATGTGCTGGTGCTGCATTTTTTTCACCCGGGGCACCATCACCGGAGCATCACTGGAGAGCCTAACTGGCGGCATTGGGGGTTCTGACGATTGGGGGGCCGGGGGGTGTCTGCACATGATGTGCGAAGGGTGCTGGGTCTTGGCCCTTATATTGGCCCCCTATCCCTCGTCAAACCTCAAGAACTCATACCCCCTTAAAGAGCATTTGAGATTTTATAGGTTTGCTGTCAGTAGCCATTAAAGTGTCCGAAATGGGGACACTTTTTTCAAACGGTCAAAAAATCTTCTCCACTTCGAGTTTTTAGCTGAATTTTTTTATGCATGCCAAAAAAAATACAAGGATCACGTCTACCAAATTTGGGGACAAAAACCTTTCTAAAAAAATTTTAAAAAATCTTGAACCGCAAAAAGTTTCAAAAATCGTGAAAAATAAAAAACGAGTCATCTGGCCATGAAATTTCACATGAAGGCTTAGGGGACCATTGTATGAATTCACAAGCCATAAAAATGGCATTGGCATGGCAGAAATATGAAGATGTGCTTGAACCCACCTACCACCTGTTCGATCCCCGTCTTGCGCATCCTGCCTCTCTAGTCGGCTGAGCTCCTGCACGCTAATTTCGTGGGTTGACTTAGGCATACAGAGTTCATCTCCAGTCTAAGGATACAGAGTTCATCTCCAGTCTAAGCATAAGGAGTTCATTCCCAGTCTAAGATTGGACCGGATCGAGGGTTGCGACAGCAGGATCGACAGCACGCAGGGGGGACTGAGCCGATCCCCGGCTTGTGCATTCTACCTCTCCGACTGGCTGAGCGCCCGCACACCCATTTCGTGGGTTGGCTTAGGCATACGGAGTTCATTCCATGTCTAAGCCCCAACCGGACTGAAGGTTGTGGCAGCCGGACTGAAGGTTGTGGCAGCGGGACCAACAGCACAGAGAGGAGGATCGGGCCGATCCCTGGCTTGGGCATTATGCCTCTCCAGCCGGCTCAATGCCCACACGATCATTTTGTGGGTCACCTTAGGCATACGGAATTCATTCCCAATCTAAGATCAGACCAGACCGAGGGTTATGACAGCAGGATCGACAGCACGTAAGGGGGGACCAGGCCGGTCCCCGACTTGTGCATTTTGCGTCTCCGATCGATTGAGCAGCCGTACACTTGTTTCATGGGTTGGCTTAGGCATACGGAGTTTATTCCATGTCTAAGCATATGGAGTTCATTCCAGTCTAAGATCGGACCGGACCAAAGGTTACGGTAGTAGGACCAACAGCAGGATCGATAGCACACAGGAGGGGAGTGGGTCTATCCCTGACTTGAACATTCTACCTCTCCGACTGGCTGAGCGCCCATACGCTCGTTTCATGGGTTGGCTTAGGCATCCGGAGTTCATTCCATGTCTAAGCCCCAGCCGGACCGAAGGTTGTGGTAGTAAAACCGACAGCGGGATCGGTAGCACGTAGAGGGGGACCGGGCTGATCCCCAACTTACGCATTTTGCCTCTTCGACCAGCCTCTCTGATCGACTGAGCGCTCGCACGCTTATTTTGTGGGTTGAATTAGGCATACGAAGTTCATCCTCAGTCTAAGCATACGGAGTTCATTCCTAGTCTAAGATCAGACCAGACTGAGGGTTGTGGCAGCAGGATCGACAGCACGCAGAGGGGACCAGGTCGATCCCCGCCTTGCATATTCTGTCCCACTGGCCGACTGAGTGCCCGCACGTTCGTTTCATGGGTTGGCTTAGGCATACGGAGTTCATTCCAAGTCTAAGCCCCAGTTGGACCGAGGGTTGTGGCAGTAGGACTGGTAGTGGGATCGACAACACACAGAGGGGGACCGGGCAGATCCTTGACTTGTGCATTATGCCTCTCTGACCGACCTCTCCGGTCGACTGAGTGCCTGCACGCTCGTTTCGTGGGTTCACTTAGGCATACGAAGTTCATCCCCAGTCTAAGCATATGGAGTTCATTCCTAGTCTAAGATCGGATCAGACCGAGGGTTACGATAGTAGGATCGGCAGCACATAGGGGGGACCGGGCCGATCCCTGTCTTGCGCATTCTACCTCTCTAACCGGCTGAGTGCCCACACGCTCGTTTCATGGGTTGGCTTAGGCATATGGAGTTCATTTCATGTCTAAGCCTCAGCCGGACCGAGGGTTGTGGTAGCAGGACCGACAGTGGGATCGGTAGCACGTAGAGGGGGATCGGGCTAATCTTTGGCTTACGCATTATGCCTCTCCAATTGGCCACTTCGGCCGACTGAGCGCCCGTACGCTCGTTTTGTGGGTTGACTTAGGCATACGAAGTTCATCCCCAGTTTAAGCATACAGAATTCATTCCCAGTCTAAGATCAGACCAGACCGAGGGTTATGGCAGCAGGATCGGTAGCACGCAGGGGAGATCGGGTTGATCCCCGACTTGAGGATTCTACCTCTCCCGATGGCTGAGTGCCCACACGATCGTTTCATGGGTTGGCTTAGGCATACGGAGTTCATTTCATGTCTAAGCCCTATTCGGACCAAGTGTTATGGCAGCAGGATCGGCTGAGTGCCCGCACGCCCATTTTGTGGGTTGGCTTAGACATAGGGAGTTCATTCCATGTCTAAGCCCCAGTCAGACCGAGGGTTGTGGCAGCGAGACTGGCAGCACGCAGAGGGCAATCGGGCTGATCCCCGGCTTGCGCATTATACCTCTTCGATCGGTTCAGCACCCGTATGCTCGTTTCATGGGTTGACTTAGGCATAAGAAGTTCATTCCCAATCTAAGATCAGACCAAACTGAGGGTTGCGGCAGCAGGATCGACAGCACGTAGGGGGCGATCGGGCCGGTCCCCGGCTTGCGCATTTTGCCTCTCCGACCGGCTGAGCGCCCGCACGCTCGTTTCGTGGGTTGGTTTAGGCATACGGAGTTCATTCCATGTCTAATCGTACGGAGTTCATTCCCAGTCTAAGATCAGACCGAACCAAGGGTTACGGCAACAAGACCAACAGTAGGATCGACAGGACGTGGGGGAGACCGGGCCGATCCCCAGCTTGCGCATTCTACCTTTTCGACCAGCTGAGCGCCCGCATGCTTGTTTCGTGGGTTGGCTTAGCCGTACGGAGTTCATTCCATCTCTAAGCCCCAGCCGGATCGAGGGTTGTGGTGGCTGGACCGATAGTACGCAGAGGGGGATCGGGTCGATCCTCGGCTTACGCATTATGCCTCTCTGACCTGCTCAGCACCCGTACGCTCGTTTCATGGGTTGGCTTAGGCATACGGAGTTCATTCCCAGTCTACGATCTGACTGGATCGAGGGTTACGATAGCAGAATCGACAGTACACAAGGGTGATCGGGCTGATCCCCAGCTTGCGCATTCTGCTTCTTCAACCGATTGACTGCCCGTAGGCCTGTTTCATGGGTTGGCATAAGCATACGAAGTTCATTCCATCTCTAAGCCCAGCCAGATCGAGAGTTGTGGTAGTGGGAGCGGGCCGATCCCCAGCTTGCACATTATGCCTCTCCGATCGGCTCAGTGCCCATACGTTCATTTCGTGGGTTGACTTAGGCATACGGAGTTCATTCCCAGTCTAAGATCGGACCAGACCAAGGGTTACAGCAGCAGGATCGACAGCACACTAGGGGGACCGGGCTGATCCCCGACTTGTGCATTCTGCCTCTCCGACAGGCTGAGCGCCTGCATGCACATTTTGTGGGTTGGCTTAGGCATACGGAGTTTATTCCATGTCTAAGCATATGGAGTTCATTCCCAGTCTAAGATCGAACTAGACCGAGGGTTGCGGTAGCAGGATCGGAAGCACGCAGGGGGGACTGGGTCGATTCCTGGCTTACGCATTCTACCTCTCTGTCCGACTGAGCATCCGCACACTCGTTCTATGGGTTGGCTTAGGCATACGAAGTTCATTCCATGTCTAAGCCCCAGCCGAACTGAGGGTTGTGGTAGCAGGACCGACAGCGTGATCGACAGCACACAGAGGGGGACCGGGCGCCCGTGCGCTCGTTTCATGGGTTGACTTATGTATATGGAGTTCATTCCCAGTTAAAGATCAGACCGAATGAAGGGTTGCAACAGTAGGATCAACAGCACGAAGGGGGTGCCAAGCCGATCCCCGGTTTGCGCATTCTACCTCTCCGGCTGGCTGAGCGCCCGTACGCTCGTTTCGTGGGTTGGCTTAGGCATACGGAGTTCATTCCATGTCTAAGCATACGGAGTTCATTCCCAATCTAAGATTTTGAGGCACGGTGCACATGCTGGGCTTGGGCATGTACTGGTGCCACATTTTTTTCGCTCGGGGCACCATGGCCAGAGCATCGTCGAAGAGCCTAACTGGGCGGCATTGGGGGTTCCGGTGATTGGGGGGCTGGGGGGTGTGCGCACATGATGTGCGATGGGTGCTGGTACTTGGCCCTTATATTGGCCTCCTATCCCTCATCAAACCTCTAGAACTCACACCCCCTTAAAGAGCATTTGAGATTTTATAGGTTTGCTGCGAGTAGCCATTAAAGTGTCTGAAATGGGGACACTTTTTTCAAACGATCACAAAATCTTCTCCACTTTGAGTTTTTAGCTGAATTTGTTTGTGCATGCCAACAAAAATAAAAGGATCACCTCTACCAAATTTTGGGAGTAAAAAGTTTCAAAAATCGTGAAAAATAGAAAATGGGTTTTCTTGCCACGAAACTTCACATGAAGGCTTAGGGGACCATTGTATGAATTTACAAGCCATAAAAATGGCATTGGCATGGCAGAAATATGAGGATGTGCTTAAACCCACCCACCACCCATTCGATCCCTAGCTTGCGCATTATGCCTCTCCGATCGGTTGAGCACCCGCACGCTCGTTTCGTGGGTAGACTTAGGCATACTGAGTTCATCCCCCCTTTAAAATCAGACCGAACTAAGGTTTGCAACAACAGGATTGGCAACATGGAGGGGGGACCGGGTCGATCCCCGGCTTGTGCATTCTGACTCTCTGATCGGTTGAGCGCGCATATGCCCATTTCATGGGTTGGCTTAGGCATAGGGAGTTCATTCCATGTCTAAACCCCAGCCAGATCGAGGGTTGTGGCAGCGAGACCGATAGCACACAGAGGGGGACCGAGCTGATCCTTGGCTTGCGCATTCTGCCTCTCCGGTCGGTGAGCACCCGCACGCTCATTTCATGGGTTGACTTAGGCATATGCAGTTCATTCCCAGTCTAAGATTAGACCAGACCAAGGGTTGTGGTACCAGGATCGACAGCACGTAGGGAGGGATCGGGCTGATCCTCGGCTTGCACATTCTGCCTCTTCGGTTGGTTGAGCGCCCGCACGCTCGTTTCGTGGGTTGGTTTAGGCATACGGAGTTCATTCCATGTCTAAGCATACGGAGTTCATTCCCAGTCCAAGATCGAACCGAACCGAGGGTTGCGACAGTAGGACTAACAGTAGGATTAGTAGCATGCAGGGGGGACTGGGCCAATCCCCGGCTTGGCATTCTGCCTCTCCGACCGGCTGAGCACCCGCACTCTCATTTCGTGGGTTGGCTTAGGCATACGGAGTTCATTCCGTGTCTAAGCCCCAGTCGGACCGAGGGTTGTGGCAGCAAGACCAGTAGCGGGATCGACAGCACATAGAGGGGGATCGAGCTGATCCCCAACTTGCGCATTATGCCTCTTCGACCGGACTTTTTGGTCGGCTAAGCGCCCGCACGCTCGTTTCGTGGGTTGACTTAGGCATACGGAGTTCATCCCTAGTCTAAGCATACAGAGTTCATTCCTAGTCTAAGATCGAACCAGACCGAGGGTTGCGGCAGTAGGATCGGTAGCACGCAGGGGGGACCGATCGATCCCCAGCTTACGCATTCTGCCTCTCCGATCAGCTGAGCACCCGCACGCCTGTTTTATGGGTTGGCTTTGGCATAGGGAGTTCATTCCATGTCTAAGCCCCAGTCAGAATTGAGGGTTGTGGCAGCAGGACAGGCAGCACAGAAAGGGGGATCGGGCTGATCCCTGGCTTGCGCATTATGCCTCTTCGACTGGTTCAACGCTCGCACGCTCGTTTCGTGGGTTGACTTATGCATACGGAGTTCATTCCCAGTCTAAGATTGGATCAGACCGAGGGTTGTAGCAGCAGGATGGACAGCATGCACGGGGGGACTAGACCGATCCCCGGCTTGCACGTTCTGCCTCTCCAGCTGGCTGAGCGCCCGCACGCTCATTTCATGGGTTGGCTTAGGCATACGAAGTTCATTCTATGTCTAAGCATACGGAGTTCTTTCCCAGTCTAAGATTTTGAGCCACTGTGCACATGCTAGGCTCGGGCATATGCTGGTGCTTCATTTTTTTCGCTTGGGGCACCATCGTCGGAGCATTGCCGGAGCATCTCCGGAGAGCCTAACCGATGGCATTGGGGGTTCCGATGGTTGGGGGGCCGGGGGGTGTGCGCACATGATGTGTGATGGGTGCTGGTACTTGGCCCTTATATTGACCCCTATCCCTCATCAAACCTCGAGAACTCACACCACCTTAAAGAGCATTTGAGATTTTATAGGTTTGCTACCAGTAGCCATTAAAGTGTCTAAAATGGGGACACTTTTTTCAAACGGTCACAAAATCTTCTTCACATTGAGTTTTTTAGCTGAATTTTTTTTTGCATGCCAACAAAAATACAAGGATCACCTCTACCAAATTTGGGGACAAAACTCTTTCTAAAAAAATTTTAAAAAATCCTGAATCGCAAAAAGTTTTGAAAATCGTGAAAAATAGAAAACGGGTCGTCTTGCCATGAAACTTCACATGAAGGCTTAGGGGACCATTGTATGAATTTACAAGCCATAAAAATGGCATTGGCATGGCATAAATACGAAGATGTGCTTGAACCCACCTACCAACCATTCGATCCCCGGCTTGCGCATCCTGCCTCTCTGGTTGGCTGAGCGCCCGCACGCTCGTTTTATCGGTTGACTTAGGCATACATAGTTCATCCCCAGTCTAAGCATATGGAGTTCATTCCCAGTCTATGATCGGACTGGACCGAGGGTTATGGTAGCAGGACCGATAGCACGTAGGGGGGACCAGGCCGATCCCTGGCTTGCGCATTCTGCCTTTTCGGTAGGCTGAGCACCCGCACGCCCGTTTCGTGGGTTGGCTTAGGCATAGGGAGTTCACTCCATGTCTAAGCCCTAGCCAGACCGAGGTTGTGGCAGTGGGACCGGCAGCACACAGAGGGGGACCGGGTCGATCCTTGACTTGTGCATTATGCCTCTCCGGCTGGCTCAGTGCTCGCACACTCGATTCGTGGGTTGACTTAGGCATACAGAATTCATTCCCAGTCTAAGATCGAATCGGACTGAGGGTTGAGGCAGCAGGATCGACAGCACACAGGGGGGACTGGGTCGATCCCCGGCTTGTGCATGCTGCCTCTCCGACCGGCTAGGCACCCACCCGCACGCTCGTTTCATGTGTTGGCTTAGGTATACAAAATTCATTCCACGTCTAAGCATACGGAGTTCATTCCCAGTCTAAGATCGGACCGGACCGAGGGTTGCAACAGTAGGATCGACAGCATGCAGGGGAGACCGGGCCGATCCCCAGGTTACGCATTCTGCCTCTCCGATCGGCATAACACCTGCATGCCTGTTTTGTGGGTTAGCTTAGGCATAGGGAGTTCATTCCATGTCTAAGCCCCAACTGGACTGAGGGTTGTGGCAACAGGACCGACAGCACGCAGAGGGGGATCGGTCGATCCCTGACTTGCGAATTATGCCTCTCCGACCGGCTCAGCGCCCGCACGATCATTTTGTTAGATGACTTAGGCATACGAAGTTCATTCCCAGTCTAAGATCAGACCGGATCGAGGGTTGCAGTAGCAGGATCGACAGCACGCAGGGGGAACCGGGTCGATCCCCGGCTTACACATTCTGCCTCTCCCACCGACTGAGCGCCCGCACGCTCGTTTCATGGGCTGGCTTAGGCATACGGAGTTCATTCCATGTCTAAGCATACGGAGTTCATTCCCAGTCTAAGATCAGACCAGACTGAGGGTTATGGCAGCAGGACCAGCAGTAAGATCGGTAGCATGCAGAGGGGGATCGAGTCGATCCCCGACTTGCGCATTCTGCCTCTCCGGCCGGCTGAGCACCCGCACGTTCATTTCGTGGGTTGGCTTAGGCATAGAGAGTTCATTCCATGTGTAAGCCCCAGCCGGACTGAGGGTTGTGGCAGCGGGACTGGCAGAACACAGAAGGTGATTGGGTTGATCCCCGACTTACGCATTATACCACTTTGGTCAGCTCAGCGCCCGTACGCTCGTTTCGTGGGTTAACTTATGCATACGGAGTTCATTCCCAGTCTAGGATCGGATCAGACCGAGGGTTGTGGCAGCAGGATCGACAGGATGCAGGGGGGACCGTGCTGATCCCCAACTTGCGCATTCTACCTTTTCGGCCAGCTGAGTGCCCGTACGCTGGTTTCGTGGGTTGGTTAAGGCATACGGAGTTCATTCCATGTCTAAGCATACAGTGTTCATTCCCAATCTACGATTTTGAGCCACGGTGCACATGCTAGGCTCGGGCATGTGTTGGTGTCGTATTTTTTTCACTCGGGGCACCATCGTCGGAGCATCGCTAGAGATCCTAACCGACGGCATTAGGGTTCTGACGATTGAGGGGGCCCGGGGGTGTGCGCTCATGATGTGCGATGGGTGCTGGTACTTGGCCCTTATATTGACCCCTATCCCTCATCAAACCTCGAGAACTCACACCCCTTAAAGAGCATTTGGCCCGGTTCCCCTCTGCATGCTGTAGGTCTCACTGCCACAACCCTCGGTCTGGCTGGGGCTTAGACATGGAATGAACTCCCTATGCCTAAGCCAACTCACGAAACGGGCGTGCAGGCGTTCAGCCGACCGGAGAGGCAGAATGCATAAGCCGAGGATCGACCCAGTCCCCCTTGCGTGCTGTCGATCCTGCTGCCACAACCCTCGATCCAGTCCGATCTTAGACTGGGAATGAACTCCGTATGCTTAGACTGGGGATGAACTCCGTATGCCTAAGTCAACCCATGAAATGAGCGTACGGGCACTCAGCCGACCGGTGAGGCCGACCGGAGAGGGATAATGTGCAAGTCAGGGATCAGCCCAGTCCCCCGCTGCATGCTGCTGATCCCACTGTCGGTCCTGCTGCCACAACGCTCGGTTCGGCTGGGGCTTAGACATGGAATGAACTTCGTATGCCTAAGCCAACCCACGAAACGAGCGTGCGGGCGCTCAGTAGGCTGGAGAGGTAGAATGCACAAGTCAGGGATCGATTCGATCCCCCCTACGTGCTGTCGATCCTGCTGTTGCAACCCTCGGTTTGGTCTGATCTTAGATAGGGAATGAACTCTGTATGCCTAAGTCAACCCATGAAATAAGCGTGCGGGCACTGAGCTGGCCGCGAGGCATAATTCGCAAGCCGGGGATCGACCCGATCCCCCTTTGCGTGCTGTCGGTCCCGCTACCACAACCCTCGGTCCGACTGGGGCTTAGACATGGAATGAAGTCACTATGCCTAAGCCAACCTACAAAACGGGTGTGCGGGCGCTCAGCCGACCGAAGAGGCAGAATGCGTAAGTCAGGGATCGACCTGGGCCCCCCTGTGTGCTGTCGATCCTGCTATAGTAACCCTCGGTCCGGTCTGATCTTAGACTGGGAATGAACTTCATATGCTTAGATTGGGGATGAACTCCGTATCGCCTAAGTCAACCCACGAAACGAGAGTGCGGGCGCTCAGCCGACCAGAGAGGCAGGATGCATAAGTCGGGGATCGAACGGGTGGTAGGTTGGTTCAAGCACATCTTCATATTTCTGCCATGCCAATGCCATTTTTATGGCTTGTAAATTCATTCAATGGTCCCCTAAGCCTTCATGTGAAGTTTTATGGCAAGACGACCCGTTTTCTATTTTTCACGATTTTTGAAACTTTTTACAGTTCAGGATTTTTTAAAATTTTTTTAGATAGAGTTTTGTCCCCAAATTTGGTAGAGGTGATCCTTGTATTTTTTTTGGGATGCATAACAAAATTTAGCTAAAAACTCCAAGTGGAGATGATTTTGTGACCGTTTGAAAAAAGTGTCCCCATTTCAGACACATTAATGGCTACTGGTAGCAAACCTATAAAATCTCAAATGCCCTTTAAGGGGGTGTGAGTTCCCGAGGTTTGATGAGGGATAGGGGGCCAATATAAGGAACAAGTACCAGCACCCATCGTACATCATGTGCACACACCCCCCGGCCCCCCCAATCGCCAAAACCCCTAATGCCGTCGGTTAGGCTCTTCAGCAATGCTCCGGCGATGGTGCCCTAGGTGAAAAAAATGCGACACCAGCACATGCTCGAGCCCAGCATGTGCACCGTGACTCAAAATCTTAGACTAGGAATAAACTTTGTATGCTTAGACATGGAATTGACTCCCTATGCCTAAGCCAACCCACGAAACGAACGTATCGGCCGAAGAGGCATAATGCACAAGCCGGGTATTAGCCCGGTCCCCTTCTGCGTGCTACCGATCTTGTTGCCACAACCCTCCGTTTGGCTGGGGCTTAGACATGGAATGAACTCCGTATGCCTAAGCCACCCACAAAATGAGCGTACGGGTGCTCAACCGACCAGAGAGGTAGAATGCGCAAACCGAGGATCGACTCGATCCCCCCTGCGTCCTGTCAATCCTACTGCTGCAACCCTTGTATCGGTCCGATCTTAGACTGGGAATGAACTCCGTATGCCTAAGCCAACCCACGAAATGAGCGTGCGGGCGTTGAGCCGGCCGGAGAGGCATAATGCGCAAGCCAGGGATCGGCCCGGTCCCCCTCTGCGTGCTGCCGGTCCCGCTGCCACAACCCTCGGTCTGGCTGGGGCTTAGACATGGAATGAACTCCCTATGCCTAAGCCAACCCACGAAATGGGCGTCCGGGCGCTCAGTCGACCGGAGAGACAGAATGCGCAAGCCGAGGATCGACCCGATCCCCCTATGTGCTGTCGATCCTACGTCGTAACCTTCGGTACCATCTGATCTTAGACTAGGAATGAACTTCGTATGCTTAGACTGGAGATGAACTCCGTATGCCTAAGTCAACCCACGAAACGAGCGTGCGGGCGCTCAGCCGACTAGAGAGCCAAGATGTGCTAGCCGAGGATCGAACGGGTGGTAGGTGGGTTCAAGCACATCTTCATATTTCTGCCATGCCAATGCCATTTTTATGGCTTGTAAATTCATGCAATGGTCCCCTAAGCCTTCATGTGAAGTTTCGTGGCAAGACGACCCGTTTTCTATTTTTAACGATTTTCTAAACCTTTTGCGATTTGGGATTTTGTACAATTTTTTTAGAAAAAGTTTTGTCCCCAAATTTGGTAGAGGTGATCCCTGTATTTTTTTTGGCATGCATAAAAAAATTCAGCTAAAAACTCGAAGTGGAGAAGATTTTGTGACCATTTGAAAAAAGTGTCCCCATTTCAGACACTTTAATGGCTACTCGCAGTAAAATTATAAAATCTCAAATGCTCTTTAAGGGGGTGTGAGTTCTCGAGGTTTGATGAGGGATAGGGGGCCAATATAAGGAACAAGTACCAGCACCCATCGCACATCATGTGCGCACACCCCCCGACCCCCCCAATCGTCAGAACCCCCAATGCCGTCAGTTAGGGTCTCAGGGGATGCTCCGGTGATGCTCCGGCGATGGTGCCCCGGGTAAAAAAAATGTGGCACCAGCACATGCTCGAGCCCAGCATGTGCACCATGGCTCAAAATCTTAGACTGGGAATGAACTTCGTATGCTTAGACATGGAATGAACTCCGTATGCCTAAGCCAACCCACGAAATGAATGTGCCGGCCGATGAGGCATAATGCATAAGCCGGGGATTAGCCCGGTGTCCTTCTACTTGCTGCCGATCCCGCAGTCGGTCCTGTTGCCATAACCATCGATCCGAATGGGGCTTAGACATGGAATGAACTCCATATGCCTGAGCTAACCCATCAAACGAGCGTGCGGGCGCTCAGTCGATCGAAGAGGCAGAATGCGTAAGCCGAGGATCGGCCCAATCCCCTTGCGTGCTGTTGGTCCTGCTGCTACAACCCTCAGTCCGGTCCGATCTTAGACTGGGAACGAACTTCATATGCCTAAGTCAACCCATGAAACGAGTGTGCGGGTGCTGAGTCAACCGAAGAGGCATAATGCGCAAGCCAGCGATTGGCCCGGTCCCCCTCTGCATGCTGTCGGTCCTGCTACCACAACCCTCGGTCCGACTAGGGCTTACACATGCAATAAATTCCCTATGCCTAAGCCAACCCACGAAACGGGCGTACGGGTGCTCAACCGACCAGAGAGGCAGAATGTGTAAGCCGGAGATCGGCTCGGTGCCTCCTACGTGCTGCCGATCCTATGTCGCAACCCTCGATCCGATCTGATCTTACACTGGGAATGAACTCCGTATGCTTAGACTGGGGATGAACTCCGTATGCCTAAGTCAACTCACAAAACGAGCGTGTGGGCGGTCAGCCGACCAGAGAGGCAGGATGCGCAAGTCGGAGATCGAACGGGTGGTGGGTGGGTACAAGCACATCTTCATATTTCTACCATGAAAATGCCATTTTTTTGGCTTGTAAATTCATACAATGGTCCCCTAAGCCTTCATGTGAAGTTTCATGGCAAGATGACCAGTTTTCTATTTTTCATGATTTTCTAAACTTTTTACGGTTCAGGATTTGTTAAAATTTTTTTAGAAAGAGTTTTGCCCCAAATTTGGTAGAGGTGATCCTTGTATTTTTTTCGGCATGCACAAAAAAATTCAGCTAAAAACTCGAAGTGGAGAAGATTTTGTGACCGTTTGAAAAAAGTGTCCCCATTTCAGACACTTTAATGGCTACTGGCAGCAAACCTATAAAATCTCAAATACTCTTTAAGAGGGTGTGAGTTCTCGAGATTTGATAAGGGATAGGGGGCCAATATCATGGCCAAGTGCTAGCACCCATCGCACATCATGTGCGTACACGCCCCGGCCCCCCCAATCGTCGGAACCCCCAATGTCGTCATCTAGGCTCTCCGACGATGCTCCGATGATTGTGCTCCGGGCAAAAAAAATATGGCACCAGTACATGCTCGAGCCCAGCATGTGCACTGTGGCTCAAAATCTTAGACTGGGAATGAACTCCGTATGCTTAGATGTGGAATGAACTCCATATGCCTAAGCCAACCCACGAAACGAGCGTGCGGGCGTCCAGCCGATCGGAAAGGTAGAATGTGCAAGCCAGGGATCGGCCCGGTCCCCCTGCAGGTGATCGATCCTGCTGATTTAACCCTTGGTCCGGTCTGGTCTTAGACTGGGACTAAACTTCGTATGGATAAGTCAACACACGAAATGAGCGTGCGGGCACTGAGCTGGTCGAAGAGGCATAATGCAAAAACCGGGTATCGACCTGGTCCCCCTCTACGTGCTGTCGATCCCACTACCACAACCCTCGATTTGACTGGGGCTTAGACATGGAATGAATTCCCTATGCCTAAGCCAACCCACGAAATGGGCGTGCGGGTGCTCAACCGGTCGGAGAGGCAGAATGCGCAAGCTGGAGATCAGCCCGACCCCCCTGCGTGCTACCGATCTTACTGTCGCAACCCTCGGTCTGATCTGATCTTAGACTGGGAATGAACTCCGTATGCTTAGACTGGGGATGAACTCCGTTTGCCTAAGTCAACCCACGAAATGACCATGCAAGCGTTCAGCCGATCGGAGAGGCATAATGCACGAATCGGGGATCAGCCTGATCCCCCTCTGCGTGCTGTCGATCTCGCTGTCAGTCCTGCTACCACAACCCTCATTCCGGTTGGGGCTTAGACATGGAATGAACTCTGTATGCCTAAGCCAACCCACAAAATGAGCGTCCGGGCACTCAGCCGACTGGAGAGGCAGAATGTATAAGCCGGGGATCGACCCGATCCCCCTACGTGTTACCGATCCTGCTGTTGGTCTTACTGCCGCAACCCTCGGTCCGGTCTGATCTTAGACTGGGAATGAACTCCGTATGCTTAGACATGGAATGAACTCCATATGCCTAAGCCAACCCATGAAACAAGCTTACGGGCGCTCAGCAGCTGGGAGAGGCAGAATGTGCAAGCTAGGGATCGGCCCGATCCCCCCCGTGTGCTGTCGATCTGCTATCACAACCTTCTGTCCAGTCTAATCTTAGACTGGGAATGAACTCCGTATGCCTAAGTCAACCCACGAAACTAGTGTACGGGTGCTGAGCCGGCCGTAGAGGCATAATGCGCAAGTTAGGGATTGGGCCCGATCCCCCTCTGCATGCTGCCGGTCCCGCTACCACAACCCTCGGTCCAACTGGGGCTTAGACATGGAATGAACTCCCTATGCCTAAGCCAACCCACAAAACGGGTGTGCGGGCACTCAGCCGGCCGGAGAGGCAGAATGCGCAAGCTGAGGATCGGCCCGATCCCCCCTGCATGCTACCGATCCTGCTACTGCAACCCTCTGTCCGGTCTGATCTTAGACTGGGAATGAACTCCATATGCTTAGACTAGGGATGAACTCCGTATGCTTAAGTCAACACATGAAATGAGCGTGCGGGCGCTCAACTGACTAAGAGGCAGGATGCACAAGCCGAGGATCGAACGGGTGGTAGGTGGGTTCAAGTGTCATGCCCTGGGTGGGCGCGCCAGGCACATCAGGCTCACCAGCAGGCGAGCCAGAAGTTAAGGCCAGTAGACCAGGCGTGCTAGCGGGTATCTATGCAAAGCCTAGCAAATGAGTTCAGAACGCTCGTCTGACTTGCAGGCCAGCCCGTGAAACCAAGGCCTGGCATACAAGCTGCCCGCACCACATCCAGAAGGGCCCAAGGTGCTGGACACGTAAGAGAAGCTTCTAGAAGTAGGCAGAATCAGTAGGAGCATCCTGGCAGATTTGGTTAACCCTAAAAATCTGGAGTTAGCATCCTGATTGATTGTAATCCCATGATTTTAGCCTTTATTCTAGGGATATTGCCATTAAGTTGTAGCTGGAGCCTTAACTATAAATAGAGGGCTGTTCCACCCTCATTTGTACACCATCAAACACTTCTGTTTCAGTGAATTCAAGAGCATTTCCAAAATTTTGTCTTGTTGATCCTGTTTCTCTTTAACTTGCGTAATCAACCCTTCCTATTGTTCTAGTGCCAGCACGCTTGTGTTTTAGGCTGACTTAGGCAAAAAGGAGGAGATTTCAAGCCTAAGGCCGCACAAATTCTGAGTCTAAGGTCAGAGCCTATGACAGATGGTATCAGAGCAAGTTTGATTTTACGTGTTTGTGTTGTGCAGGTTAGATCATGATTGAGGAGATGGCATCCCAAAGCAACTTTGCTAGCCAACAACCAGAGGCCTAGGAGCATGGGCGTGGAAGAGGCAAGAAAGCTGGTTCTAGAGATATCTGGTCTACCCTGGATGATAGGCTGGCCAAGGTAGAGGTGACCATGGGTGACATGGGGGAGAAGCTTAAGGAGGTAGAGACTCACATTGCATCGCTAGACTCCATGGGGGAGGAGATCCAAAGTGAGTTGGAAGCTGCTCTCAAAAAAGGCATGGACGTGATCACCCGGAAGAATAAGGCCTTGGAGGCTGAAGTGCTAACCTTGCGCGATGGTATGGAGGCCATGCGCCAGCGGATGGAAAAGCTTACTGGTGAGCTCGTTGCTTGCAAGACTGCCATTGGGAATGGCATGTTTGCTGGAGTGTCCAAGTCCAGATTGGATGTCCCCAAGCCTAAGGAGTTCAAGGGGACTAGGGCGGTTAAGGAAGTAGACAACTACCTTTGGGGTATAGAGCAGTACTTCCAGGCCATGGGCATGCAAGACGAGGCGATAAAGGTAAGCACCGCTGCTATGTATCTCAATGATGTAGCCTTATTATGGTGGAGGCGCAGGTGTGATGATGTCAGGCGTGGGAGTGCCAAGATTAGAACCTAGGCAGAGTTCTAAAAGGAGTTCAGAGAATAATTTTACACGGAGTATGTCGATGATGAGGCGCGAGCAAAGTTACGCAGGCTGAGCCAGCAAGGGGACATAAGGGCATATGTCCAGAAATTCTCTGAACTAATGCTACAGATCTCGGATCTAGGTGAGAAGGATGCCTTATTTACTTTCATGGATGGGCTGAAGCTGTGGGTGAAGCATGAGCTACAAAGGAGGGGAGTTCATGACTTGGCTAAAGCCATGACTACTGCCGAGGCCTTGATAGAGTTTAAGCCTCTGAACAAGTTCGACTCTCCCAAGCCCAAGGGTAAGGGTAGGGACAATAGGGATCGAAAGAAGCAGTCCAAGGGGAAGGACTATGATCGGGAGTCCAAGGATGGGGACTGAGACCGTTCACCCAAGGATGGCGAGAGGAAGCCACCAGCAAGCAAATGGAAAGCAAAGGGGGATCGAGAGCCACTAGCATGCTACCTATGTGGAGGGAGCCACATAGCACGTAATTACCCGTAAAAGGGCAAGCTGGCTACTGTAGACAAGGAGTCTGACGAGGAGCCAGAGTCAGGGGCAGCAAAGCTTAGGTCATTGGTGCTCAATGCTGTCCAGAGTAAGAGGAGCCACAAGCTAAAGGGCTTGATGTTTACGAATCTGATGGTTACGAGTCAGAAGATGAGTGCACTAGTGGACACAGGTGCCTCACATCTTTTTTATGTAACCTGAAAGCTCAAACTAAAGGTGCAGAAAGGGACTGGTACCATTAAAATAGTGAACTCCAAAGAGGTTCCAGCCATTGGAATAGCACGGGGAGTGGAGTTGTAGCTTGGAGACTGGAAAGGCAAGGAGACCATTGAGGTAATACCCCTTGACGACTATGAGTTTGTGATTGGGTTGGATTTCCTTGTTCGGATTAACGCCCTTTTTGTGCCTTTTGCCGATTGTGTTTGCATCTTGGATGCACGGTGCCAATGCCTAGTGCCATTGAGGAGAGGGTCTAGAGTTGGGTCGCGGGTGGTGTCAGCCATCCAATTTGCCAAGACGATAAGCAGACAAGAAAACACCTTCTTGGCAGCCCTAAAATATGATGAGCCAAGGGAGAAGGAGACTGAGTCACCCTTGGAGGTGCTAAAGGTGCTGAAGACCTTTAGTGATGTGACGCCCGTAAAGCTGCCTAGCAAGCTACCACCTAAGAGGGAGGTGGACCATAAGATCGAGCTGGTGTTCGAGGCCAAGCCACTAGCCAGAGCCCCTTACCGAATGTCTCCACCAGAGTTGGAGGAGTTAAGGAAGTAGCTCAAGGAGTTGGTTCATGCTGGCTTCATCAGGCCATCGAAGGCACCCTATGGTGCACCGATTCTATTCCAATGCAAGCATGATGGGTCATTGCGACTGTGCATAGACTACTGGGCTTTGAACAAGCTGACCATCAAGAACAAGTACCCCATCCCACTCATTGTAGACTTGTTCGATCAACTTGGGAGCGTAAGGTGGTTCACCAAGCTGGATTTGAGGTCAGGCTACTATCAAGTTAGGATCATGGAGGGAGATGAGCCAAAGACAGCATGTGTCACTCGGTATGATTTGTATGAGTTCTTGGTGATGCCTTTCAGACTAATGAACACCCCAGTAACATTCTGCACCCTTATGAACAAGGAACTTCAGTCATTCCTTGATCGATTTGTTGTGGTTTATTTGGATGACATTGTGACCTACAGCCAAACTTTGGGAGAGCATGTAGACCACTTGAGACAGGTGTTCGAGGTGTTGCAGGTGCACAAGCTATTTGTCAAGAGGGAGAAGTGCTCATTCACCCAGCAGGAGATCTCGTTCCTTGGCCACATAGTGGGAGGTGGCAGGATACACATGGATGAAGGCAAGATACACGTTATCCTGGAGTGGCAACCGCCAGCCAAGGTCATTGAGTTGAGATCATTCCTTGGGCTGGTTAACTACTACAGGCGCTTCATCAAAGGTCACTCAGAGATAACCACACCATTGACTGACTTGCTCAAGAAAGGGAGAATATAGGAGTGGAACGCAGGGTGCCAGGAAGCCTTTGACAAGTTGAAGCGGGCTGTGACCGAAAAGCCAGTCTTGGCCTTGCCAAACCATGCCAAGCCATATGAGGTACATACGGATGCATCAGACTTTGCCATAGGGGGCGTGTTGATGCAAGAGGGACGTCCAATCGCGTTTGAGAGTAGGAAGCTGAACGAGACTGAATGTAGGTACATGATCTAAGAGAAGGAGATGACTGCAATGGTGCACTGCTTGCGCACTTAGTGCCATTACCTATTGGGGTCAAGGTTCATGGTGAGGATGGACAATGTGACGACCAGCTACTTCTAGATGTAGAAGAAGCTATCCCCCAACCAGGCGAGATGGCAAGATTTTCTTGTAGAATTTGATTTCCAAATGGAGTACAAGGCAGGACGGGTGAACCTAGTGGCAGACTCCCTGAGCAGAAAGGCTAATCTTGCTACCACTAGCCAATTAGAGGGGTCACTGGTGTCGCACATCAAGGAGGGACTTGCGCATGATCCTACAGCCAAGGCTTTGATAGAGTACGCCCAGCAAGGTAAGACTAGGCGATTTTGGTTGCAGGGTGGCTTGCTATACACCAGGGGCAGTAAACTGTTTGTGCCACAGCACAGAAAGCTCCGCAAGGAAGTTTTGCAAGAATGCCATGATGCAAAGTGGGCTGGACACCTCGGAGTGAACCGCACCTTGGTGCTGATCGAGGACCAGTACTACTAGTAGCACATGAGGGACGATGTGGAGGCCTATGGGAAGACTTGTCTTGTGTGCCAACAGGACTAGGTGGAGCTTAAGAAACCAGGCGATCTCTTGGAGCCATTGCTAGTGCCAGAATGACCATGGGAGAGCGTTTCTCTAGACTTTATAGTTGGTCTACCCAAAGCAGAAGGGTTTGGAAGCGTCATGGCAGTGGTGGACAGGTTTTCCAAGTATGGAATTTTCATTCCAGCAACCAAAGAGTGTCCAACCGAGAAGGTAGCTCGATTGTTCCTGAAGAACATGGTTAAGTACTGGGGAGTGCCGAGGACCATTGTTAGTGATCGGGATGGGTGTTTCACGGGTAGGTTCTAGACTGAGTTGTTCAAGCTGTTGGGGTCAGACTTGAACTTTTCCACCAGTATGCATCCACAGATCGATGGGTAGACAGAACGAGTGAATGGACTATTGGAGGTCTACCTCAGGCACTATGTGAGTGCCATACAAAGGGATTGGCCAAAGTTACTAGATATTGCACAGTTTTCCTACAACTTGCAAAGGAGCGAGGCAACGAACCAGAGCCCATTTGAGGTTGTGACAGGGCAACAACCACTAACACTCGGTTCAATTGCTGTAGGTTATACAGGGTCAAATCTAGCAGCATACAAGTTTGCCAAGGCATGGCAGGAGCAAACTGACTTGGCCAGAGTTTGTCTACACAAGGTGGCCAAGAGGTCGAAGAAGTGGGCAGACCAGAAGAGGCGGGATGTGCAGTTCCAGGTTAGAGACTTGGTGTTGGTGAAGCTGCATCCCATTGTGTGCCATAGGGGGCTGCACAAAGGCCTAGTCCAGAGGTATGAGGGACCTTTTCGAGTAGTCAAAAGGGTAGGCAAGGTTGCCTACAAGCTGGATATGCCACCCAAGCTGAGGGTACACCCGATGTTCCATGTGAGCATGCTCAAGCCGTTCCATAAGGATGAGGGAGATCCAGGATGGGCAAAGTCAAAGTGTGCGCCATTGGGAGCAAGGGCCTCATATGAGAAGGAGGTCCATAGCATCATAGCTGACCAGGAGGTGAGACGAAAGAATTATCAACCAAGACAAGAGTACTTGGTGCACTGGAAAGGACTTCCAGACAGTGAGGCGAGCTAGGAACCAGTAGATGACTTATGGCAGTTTGGGGACCAGATCAGGTAGTACCATGTAGAGACGCAATGAGGGCGTTGCGCAATCAGGTGGGGGAGAATGTCACGCACTGGGCGAGCATGCCAGGCACATCAGGTGCACCAGCAGGCGAGCCAGAAGTTAAGGCCCGCAGACCAAGCGTGTTGGCGGGTATCTACGTAAAGCCTAGCAAACGAGTTCAAAATGCCCACCCGACTTGTAGGCCAGCCCGTGAGACCAAGGCCTGGCATACAAGCTGCCCGAACCACATCCAGAAGGTCCCAAGGTGCTAGACACGTAAGGGAAGCTTCTAGAAGCAGGTAGGATTAGCAGAAGCATCCTGGTAGATTTGGTTGACCCTAAAAATCAGGAGTTAGCATCCTGATTGATTGTAATCCCATGATTTTAGCCTTTATTCTAGGGATATTGCCATTAAGTTGTAGTTGGAGCCTCAACTATAAATAAAGGGCTGCTCCACCCTCATTTGTACACCATCAAATACTTCTGTTTCAGTGAATACAAGAGCATTTCCAGAATTCTATCTTGTTCATCATGTTTCTCTTTAACTTGCATAATCAGCCCTTCCCATTGTTCTAGTGCTCGCACGCTTGTATTTTAGGCTGACTTAGGCACAAAGGAGGAGATTCCAAGCCTAAGGCCGCACGAATTCTGAGTCTAAGGTCGGAGCCCATGACACAAGCACATCTTCATATTTCTACCCTACCAATTCCATTTTTATGGCTTGTAAATTCATACAATGGTCCCCTAAGCCTTCATGTGAAGTTTCGTGGCAAGACGACCCATTTTCTATTTTTCATTATTTTTGAAACTTTTTGTGGTTCGGAATTTTTTAAAATTTTTTACTAAGAGTTTTGTCCCTAAATTTGGTAGAGGTGATCCTTGTATTTTTGTTGGCATGCATAAAACAATTCAGCTAAAAACTCAAAGTGGAGAAGATTTTGTGACCGTTTGAAAAAAGTGTCCCCATTTCAGACACTTTAATGACTACTGGCAGCAAACCTATAAAATCTCAAATGCTCTTTAAGGGGGTGTGAGTTCTCGAGGTTTGATGAGGGATAGGGGGTCAATATAAGGGCCAAGTACCAGCACCCATCGCACATCATGTGCGCACCCCCCCAGCCCCTCCAATCCCTGGAACAACCAATGCCGTCGGTTAGGCTCTCCGGTGATGCTCTGGCAATGGTGCCCCGAGCGAAAAAAATGCGGCACCAGCACATGCCTGAGCCCAGCATGTGCATCGTGGCTCAAAATCTTAGACTAAGAATGAACTCCATATGCTTAGACATGGAATGAACTTCATATGCCTAAGCCAACCCATGAAATGAGCGTGCGGGCACTCAGCCAGTTGGAGAGGTAGAATGCGCAAGCCTAGGATCGGCTCGATCCCCCCTGCATGCTGCCGATCCTGTTACCGTAACCCTCAGTCCGGTCCAATCTTAGACTGGGAATGAACTCCGTATGCTTAAACTGGGGATGAACTCTGTATGCCTAAGTCAACCCACGAAACGAGCGTGCGGGCGCTCAGTCAACTAGAGAGGCAGGATGCGCAAGCAGGGGATCAAAAGGGTGGTAGGTGGGTTCAAGCACATCTTCATATTTCTTCCGTGCCAATGCCATTTTTATGGCTTGTCAATTCATACAATGGTCCCCTGAGCCTTCATTTGAAGTTTCGTGGCAAGACGACCCGTTTTCAATTTTTCATGATTTTCAAAACTTTTTGCGGTTCGAGATTTTTTTTTAATTTTTTTAGAAAGAGTTTTGTCCCTAAATTTGGTAGAGGTGATCCTCGTATTTTTGTTGGCAGGCGTAAAAAAATTCATCTAAAAACTCGAAATGGAGAAGATTTTCTGACCGTTTGAAAAAAGTGTCCCCATTTTAGACACTTTAATGGCTACTGGCAGCAAACCTATAAAATCTCAAATGCTCTTGAAGGGGTGAGAGTTCTCAAGGTTTGATGAGGGATAAGGGGCCAATATAAGGGCCAAGTACCAGCACCCATCACACATCATGTGGGCACACCCCTCGGCCCCCCAATCGTCGAAACCCCCAATGCCGCCGGTTAGGCTCTTCGATGATGCTCCGATGATGCTCCGACGCCGTGCCCCGGGCGAAAAAAATGTGCCACCAGCACATGCCTGAGCCCAGCATGTGCACCGTGGCTCAAAATCTTAGACTGGGAATGAGCTCCGTACGTTTAGACATGGAATGAACTCTGTATGCCTAAGCCAACCCACGAAACGAGCGTACGGGCTCTCAGCCGACCGGAGAGATAGAATGTGTAAGCCGAGGATTGACTCGATCCCCCTTGCCTGCTATCGATCCTACTACGGCAACCCTCGGTTCACTCTGATCTTAGACTGGGAATGAACTCCATATGCATAAGTTAACTCATGAAACGAGCGTACGGGTGCTGAGCTGACCGAAGAGACATAATGCGCAAGCCAGGGATCAGCCCAGTCCCCCTCGTGTGCTGTCGGTCCCGTTGCCATAACCCTCAGTTCGACTGGGGCTTAGACATGGAATGAACTCCTTATGCCTAAGCCAACCCACGAAACGGGCAATGCGGGCGCTCAGTCGACCCGAGAGGCAGAATGCATAAGTCAAGGATCAGCCTGGTCCCCCTTGCGTGCTACTGATCCTACTGTCGCAACCCTCGGTCCGGTCTGATCTTAGACTAGGATTGAACTCCGTATGCATAAGTCAACACACGAAATGAGCATGCATGCACTGAGCCGGCCGAAGAGGAATAACGCACAAGCCGAGGATCGACCCGATCCCTCTCTGCGTGCTGCCAGTCCTGCTGCCACAACCCTCGGTCCGACTGGGGCTTAGACATGGAATGAACTCCCTATGCCTAAGCCAACCCATGAAACGGGTGTGCGAGCACTAAGTTGGCCGAAGAGGCAGAATGCGCAAGCCGAGGATCGGCCCGGTCCCTCCTACAGGCTGCCAATCCTGCAGCCACAACCCTCGATCTGATCCGATCTTAGACTGGGAATGAACTCCGCAAGCCTAGACTAGGGATGAACTTCGTATGCCTAAGTTAACCCATGAAACGAGTGTACGGGCACTCAGTCGGCTGGAGAGGTCGGCCAGAGAGGCTTAATGCACAAGTCGAGGATCAAACCGATCCCCCTCTGCATGCTGCCGATGCCGCTGTTGGTCTTACTACCACAACCTTCGGTCCAGCTGGGGCTTAGACATGGAATGAACTCTGTATGACTAAGCTAACCATTAAACGAGCGTGCGGGAGCTCAACCGGCCAGAGAGGCAGAATGCGCAAGCCAGGGATCGACTCGGTCCCCCCTGCGTGCAGTCGATCCTGCTGTCGTAACCCTCGGTCTGGTCTGATCTTAGACTGGGAATGAACTCCGTATGCTTAGACTGGGATGAACTCCGTATGCCTAAGTCAACCCATGAAACAAGCGTACGGGCGCTCAGCCGACTAGAGAGGCAGGATGAGCAAGCCGGGGATCGAACGGGTGGTAGGTGGGTTCAAGTACATCATCATATTTCTGCCATGCCAATGAAATTTTTATGGCTTGTAAATTCATACAATGGTCCCCTAAGCCTTCATTTGAAGTTTCGTGGCAAGACGACCCGTTTTCTATTTTTCACAAATTTTGAAACTTTTTGCAGTTCAGGATTTTTTTAAATTTTTTTCGATACAGTTTTTCCCCCAAATTAGGTAGAGGTGATCCTCGTATTTTTTTTGGCATGCACAAAAAAATTCAGCTAAAAATTCAAAGTGGAGAAGATTTTGTGACCGTTTGAAAAAAGTGTCCCCATTTCAGACACTTTAATTGCTACTGGCAGCAAACCTATAAAATCTCAAATGCTCTTTAAAGGGGTGTGAGTTCTCGAGGTTTGATGAGTGACAGGGGGCCAATATAAGGGCCAAGTACCAGCACCCATCACACATCATGTGTGCACACCCCCTGGCCCCCCAATTGTCGGAACCCCCAATGTCGCCAGTTAGGCTCTCCAGTGATGCTCCGACAATGGTGCCCCGAGCCAAAAAAATGCGACACGAGCACATGCCCGAGCCCAGCATGTGAACCGTGGCTCAAAATCTTAGATTGGGAATGAACTTCATATGCTTAGACATGGAATGAACTCCGTATGCCTAAGCCAACCCATGAAACAAGCGTGCGAGCGCTCAGCTGGCCGGAAAGGCAAAATGCGCAAGCCGGGGATCGACCCGGTCCCCCCTGCATGTTGTCAATCCTGCTGCCACAACCCTCAATCCGGTTTGAACTTAGATTGGGAATGAACTTCGTATGCATAAGTCAACCAATGAAACGAGCGTGCGGGCGCTGAACCGATCGAAGAGGCGTAATGTGCAAGCTGAGGATCGACTCGGTGCCACTTTGCGTGCTGCCGATCCCGCTGCCACAACCCTCGATCTGGCTGGGGCTTAGACATGGAATGAACTCCCTATGCCTAAGCCAACCCATGAAACGGGTGTACGGGCTCTCAGCCGACCGGAGAGGTAGAATACGTAAGCCGGGGATCGACCCGATCCCCTTGCATGCTACCGATCCTGCTGCCACAACCCTCAGTCCGGTTCGATCTTAGACTGGGAATGAACTCCGTATGCTTAGACTAGGGATGAACTCTGTATGCCTAAGTCAACCCATGAAACGAGCGTGCGGGCGCTCAGTCGGTCGGAGAGGCATAATGCGCAAGTCGGGGATCAACCCGGTTCCTGTCTGCAGGCTACCGATCCTGCTGTCGGTTCTGCTACCACAACCCTCGATTTGGTTGGGGCTTAGACATGGAATGAACTTTGTATGCCTCAGCCAACCCATGCAATGAGCGTGTGGGTGCTCAGTCGGGCAGAGAGGTAGAATACGTAAGCCGGGGATCGACTCGGTCCCCCCTGCGTGCTGCCGATCCTGCTACCGCAACCCTCGATCCGATTTGATCTTAGACTGGGAATGAACTCCGTATGCTTAGACTAGGGATAAACTCCGTATGCCTAAGTCAACCACGAAACGAGCGTGCGGGCCCTCAGTCGACCAGAGAGGCAGGATGTGCAAGCTGGGGATCAAATGGGTAGCAGGTGGGTTCAAGCACATCTTCATATTTCTGCCCTGCCAATGCCATTTTTATGGCTTGTAAATTCATACAATGGTCCCCTAAGCCTCCATGTGAAGTTTCGTGGCAAGATGACCCGTTTTCTATTTTTCATGATTTTTGAAACTTTTTACGGTCGAGATTTTTTTAAATTTTTTTAGAAAGATTTTTGTCCCCAAATTTGGTAGAGTTGATCCTCCTGTTTTTTGGCATGCACAAAAAAATTCAGCTAAAAACTCGAAGTGGAGAAGATTTTGTGACCGTTTGAAAAAAGTGTCCCCATTTCAGACACTTTAATGGCTACTGGCGGCAAACCTATAAAATCTCAAATGCTCTTTAAGGGGGTGTGAGTTGTCGAGGTTTGATGAGGGATACGGGGCCAATATAAGGGCCAAGTACCAGCACCCATCGCACATCATGTGCACACACCCCTCGGCCCCCCCAATCGCCGGAACCCCCAATGCTGCCAGTTAGGCACACCGGTGATGCTCCGGTGATGCTCTGGCGATGGTGCCTCAGGCGAAAAAAATACGGCACCAGCACATGGCCAAGCCTAGCATGTGTACCATGGCTTAAAATCTTAGACTGGGAAAGAACTCCATATGCTTAGACATGGAATGAACTCCGTATGCCTAAGCCAACCCATGAAATGAGCATGCGGGCGCTCAGCCAGCCGGAGAGGCAGAATGCGCAAGCCGAGGATCGGCTCGATCCCCCCTATGTGTTATCGATCCTACTGCTGGTCCTACTACCACAACCCTCAATCTGGTCTGATCTTAGATTGCGAATGAGCTCCGTATGCTTAGACATAGAATGAACTCCGTATGGGTAAGCCATCCCATGAAACGAGCGTGCGAGCACTCAGCCGGTCGGAGAGGCAGAATGCACAAGCCGGGGATCAACCTAGTCCCCCTTACATGCTGTCAATCCTGCTACCACAACCCTTGATCCGATTCGATCTTAGACTGGGAATGAACTCTGTATTCCTAAGTCAACCCACGAAACGAGCGTGCGGGCATTGAGCCGACCGGAGAGGCATAATGCGCAAGCCAGGGATTGGCCCGGTCCCCTTCTGCATGTTGCTGGTCTTGCTGCCACAACCCATGGTCCGACTGGGGCTTAGACATGGAATGAACTCCCTATGCCTAAGCCAACCCATGACACAGGCGTACGGGCGCTCAGATGGCTGGAGAGGCAGAATGCGTAACTTGGGGTTTGGCCTGGTCCCCCCTGCGTGCTATCGATCCTGTTGTCACAACCCTCGGTCTGATCCGATCTTAGATTAGGAATGAACTCTGTATGCTTAGACTAGGGATGAACTCCGTATGCCTAAGTCAACCCACAAAACAAGCGTGCGGACGCTCAATTGACCAGAGAGGCAAGATGCGTAAGCCGGGGATCGAACGAGTGGTAGGTGGGTTCAAGCACATCTTTAATTTCTGCCATGCCAATGCCATTTTTATGGCTTGTAAATTCATACAATGGTCCCTTAAGCCTTCATGTGAAGTTTTGTGGCAAGACGACCCATTTTCTATTTTTCATGATTTTTGAAACTTTTTATGGTTCTAGATTTTTAAAAAATTTTTTAGATATAGTTTTGTCCCCAAATTTGGTAGAGGTGATCCTTGTATTTTTGTTGGCATGCACAAAAAAATTCAGCGAACAACTCGAAGTGGAGAAGATTTTGTGACCATTTGAAAAAAGTGTCCCCATTTCAGACACTTTAATGGCTACTGGCAGCAAACTTATAAAATCTCAAATGCTCTTTAAGGGGGTGTGAGTTCTCGAGGTTTGATGAGGGATAGGGGGCCAATATAAGGGCTGAGTACCAGCACCTATCACACATCATGTGCACACACCCTCGGCCCCCCCAATCGTCGGAACCCCTAATAACGCTGGTTAGGCTCTCCATATGGTTAGGCTGGGGATGAACTCCGTATGCCTAAGTCAACCCACAAAACAAGCATGTGGGAACTCAACCGACCAGAGAGGCGGGATGCGTAAATCAAGAATCGAACGGGTGGTAGGTGGGTTCAAGCACACTTCGTATTTCTGCCATGCCAATGCCATTTTTTTGGCTTGTAAATTCATACAATGGTCCCCTAAGCCTTCATGTGAAGTTTCGTGGCAATATGACCCGTGTTCTATTTTTCATGATTTTTTAAACTTTTTGTGGTTTGGGATTTTTTAAAATTTTTTTAGAAAGAGTTTTGTCCCCAAATTTGGTAGAGGTGATCCTTGTATTTTTTTTTTGGCTGGCACAAAAAAATTCAGCTAAAAACTCAAAGTGGAGATGATTTTGTGACCGTTTAAAAAAAGTGTCCCCGTGTCAGACACTTTAATGGCTACTGGCAGCAAACCTATAAAATCTCAAATGCTCTTTAAGGGGCTGTGAGTTCTCGAGGTTTGATGAGGGATAGGGGGCCAATATAAGGGCCAAGTACCAGCACCCATCGCACATCATGTGCACACACCCCCCGACCCCCCAATCGCTGGAGCCCCCAATGCCGTCGGTTAGGCTCTCCGACGATGCTCCTGGGATGGTGCCCCGAGTGAAAAAAATGTGACACCAGCACATGCCTGAGCCTAGCTTATGCATCGCGGCTCAAAATCTTAGACTGGGAATGAACTCTGTATGCTTAGACATGGAATGACCTCCGTATGCCTAAACCAACCCATGAAACGAGCGTGTGGGTGCTTAGCCGACCGGAGAGGCAGAATACACAAGCTAGGGATCGATCCGATCCCTTCTGCGTGCTGTCAATCCTGCTGTCGCAACCCTCGGTCCGGTCCAATCTTAGACTAGGAATGAACTCCGTATGCATAAGTCAACCCACGAAACGAGCGTGCGGGCGCTGAGCAGGTCGAAGAGGCATAATGCACAAGCCGAGGATTGACCTGGTCCCCTACTGCATGCTGCCAGTTCTACTGCCACAACCCTCAGTCTGGCTGGGGCTTAGACATGGAATGAACTCCTATGCCTAAGCCAACCCACGAAAAGGGCATGCGGACACTTAGCCGGCCTGAGAGGCAAAATATGCAAGCCGGGGATCGGCTCGATCCCCCCTGCGTGCTGTCGATCCTACTGCCACAACCCTTGGTTCGGTCTAATCTTACATTGGGATTGAACTCTGTAAGCTTAGACTGGGGATGAACTCCGTATGCCTAAGTCAACCCATGAAAGGTGCCTGCGGGTGCTCCGCCGGTTGGAGAGGTTGATCAGAGAGGCATAATGCGTAAGCCGGGGATCAGCCCGATCCTCCTCTGCATGCTGCCAATCCCGCTGTCGGTCCAGCTACCATAACCCTTGGTTCGGCTGTGGCTTAGACAATGAATGAACTCCGTATGCCTAAGTTAACCCATGTAACGAGCGTGCGGGCGTTGAGCCAGCCGAAAAGGAATAATGAGCAAGTCGGGGATCGGCCCGATCCCCCTCTGCGTGCTACCAGTCCGACTGCCACAACCCTCGATCTGACTGGGGGTTAGACATGGAATGAACTCCCTATGCCTAAGCCAACCCACAAAACAGGCATGCGGGCGCTCAGTCGACCGAAGAGGTAGAATGCACAAGCCAGGGATCGACCTGGTCCCCCCTGCGTGCTGTAGATCCTACTGTTGCAACCCTCGGTCCAGTTTGATCTTAGACTGGGAATGAACTCCGTATGCTTAGACTGGAGATGAATTTCGTATGCCTAAGTCAACCCACAAAATGAGCGTGCGGGCACTGAGCCGGCCGGAGAGGCATAATACGTAGGTTGGAGATCGGCTCGATCCCCCTCTGCGTGCTACCGGTCCTGCTGCCATAACCCTCAGTTCGACTGGGGCTTGGACATGGAATGAACTCCATATGCCTAAGCCAACCCATGGAACGAGCGTTCGGGTACTTAGCCGGCCCGAGAGGTAGAATGCGCAAGCGGGGGATTGGCTCAGTCCCCCCCTACGTGCTGTCGATCCTACTACCACAACCCTCCATCCCCCCTGCATGCTATCGATCCTGCTGTCGCAACCCTCGGTCCAGTCCGATCTTAGATTGGAATGAACTTCTTATGCTTAGACTAGGGATGATCTCCGTATGCCTAAGTCAACCCACGAAATGAGCATGTGGGTGCTCAACCGGTTGGAAAGGCTGGCAGGAGAGGCAGAATACGCAAGCTGGGGATCGAACCTGTCCCCCCTACGTGCTGTCGATCCTGCTGTTGGTCCTACTGTCGCAACCCTCAGTCCGATCTGATCTTAGATTGGGAATGAACTTCATATGCTTACACAAGGAATGAACTCCGTATGCCTAAGCCAACCAATGAAACAAGCGTGCGGGTGCTCAATCAATTGGAAAGGTAGAATGCGTAAGCCTGGGATCAGCCCGATCCCCTCTTGCGTGCTATCGATCCTACTGCTGCAACCCTCGGTCTGATCCAATTTTAGACTAGGAATGAACTCCGTATGCCTAAGTCAACCCACGAAATGAGCGGTCGGGCACTGAGCCAACCGGAGAGGCATAATGTGTAAGCCAGGGATCGACCCGATCCCCCTATGCGTGCTGCCGATCCTGGTGCCACAACCCTCGGTTCGACTGGGACTTAGACATGGAATGAACTCCCTATGCCTAAGCCAACCCATGAAACAGGCGTGCGGGTGCTCAACCGACCGGACAGGCAGAATGTGCAAGTCGGGGGTCGATCGGGTCCCCCTTCTGTGCTGTCGATCCTGCTGCCACAACCCTCCGTCTGATCTGATCTTAGATTGGGGATGAACTTCGTATGCCTAAGTCAACCCATGAAATGAGCGTGCGAGTGCTCAACCGATTAGAGAGGCATAATACATAAGTCGGGGATCAGTCTAGTCCCCCTCTACACGCTGTCGATCCCGCTGCCAGTCTTGCTGCCACAACCCTCGGTCCGGCTGGGGCTAAGACATGGAATGAACTCCGTATGCCTAAGCCAACCCATGAAACGAGCGTGCGGGCGCTCAGTCGATCGAAAAGGTAGAATGTGCAAGTCGGGGATCGACTCGGTCCCTCCCACGTGCTGTCGATCTTACTATTGGTCCTACTATCGTAACCCTCAGTCCGATCTGATCTTAGACTGGGAATGAACTCCGTATGCTTAGACCTGGAATGAACTCTGTATGCCTAAGCCAACCCACGAAATGAGCGTGCGGGCGCTCAATCGGTCGGAGAAGTAGAATACCCAAGCTAGGGATCGGCCCGGTCCCCCTACGTGTTGTCGATCCTGCTGCCACAACCCTCGGTCTGGTCCAATCTTAGAATGGGAATGAACTCCATATGCCTAAGTCAACCCACGAAATGAGCATACGAGCGTTGAGCCGACCGGAGAGGCATAATGCGCAAGCCGAAGATCGACCCGATCCTTCCTACGTACTGTCGATCCTGCTGCCGCAACCCTTGGTTCGATCCAATCTTAGATTGGAAATGAACTCTGTATGCTTAGACTGGGGATGAACTCCGTATGCCTAAGTCAACCAACGAAACGAACGTGCGGACGCTAAGCCGACCAGAGAGGCAGAATGCGTAATCCGAAAATCAAACGTGTGGTAGGTGGGTTCAAGCACATCTTCATATTTCTCCCATGCCAATGCTATTTTCATGGCTTGTAAATTCATACAATGGTCCCCTAAGCCTTCATGTGAAGTTTCGTGGCAAGACGACCCATTTTCTATTTTTCATGATTTTTGAAACTTTTTATGATTCAGGATTTTTTTAAATTTTTTTGGAAAGAGTTTTGTCCCCAAAATTGGTAGAGGTGATCCTTGTATTTTTTTTGGCATGCACAAAAACATTCAGCTAAAAACTCGAAGTGGAGAAGATTTTGTGACCATTTAAAAAAAGTGTCCCCATTTCAAACACATTAATGGCTACTGGCAGCAAACCTATAAAATCTCAAATGCTCTTTAAGGGGATGCGAGTTCTTGAGGTTTGATGAGGGATAGGGGGCCAATATAAGAGCCAAGTACCAGAATCCATCGTAGATCATGTGCGCACACCCCCCGACCCCCTCAATCGTCGGAACCCCCAATGCCGTCGGTTAAGCTCTCTGGCGATGCTCCGGTGATGGTGCCCTGAGCAAAAAAAAATGCGGCACCAGCACATGCCCGAGCCCAGCATGTGCACCGTGGCTTAAACTCTTAGACTAGGAATGAAATCCGTATGCTTAGACATGGAATGAACTCCGTATGCCTAAGCCAACACACGAATTGAGCGTGCGGGTGCTCAGCCGACCGAAGAGGCAGAATGCGCAAGCCGGGGATCGACCCGATCCCCCTCTACGTGCTGCCGATCTCGCTACAAGATCCCTCAATCCAGTTGGGGGTTAGACATGGAATGAACTTCGTATGCCTAAGGCAACCCACGAAACGGATGTACGGGCGCTCAACCGGTCGGAGAGGTAGAATGCGCAAGATAGGGATCGACCTCGTCCCCCCTGTGTGCTGCCAATCCTGCTACCGTAACCCTCTGTCCGGTTAGATCCTAGACTGGGAATAAACCCGTATGCTTAGACTGGGGATGAACTCCATATGCCTAAGTCAACCCACGAAATGAGCGTGAGGGCGCTCGACCGGTCGGAAAGGCCGATCGAAGAGGCATAATGTGCAAGTCGGGGATCAACCCAGTCCCTCTCTGTGTGCTGCCGATCCTGCTACCGGTCCTGCTTCCACAACCCTCGATCCGACTGGGGCTTAGACATGGAATGAAGTCGTATGCCTAAGCCAACCCATAAAACAAGCATGCGGGCGCTCAACCGACCGGAGAGGCAGAATGTGCAAGTCGGGGATCAGCTCGGTACCCCCTGCATGCTACCAATCTTACTGTTGGTCCTGCTATCGCAACCCTCGGTCTGGTCTGATCTTAGACTGGGAATGAACTCCGTATGCTTAGACATGGAATGAACTCCGTATGCCTAAGCCAACCCACGAAACGAGCGTGCGGGCGCTCAGCCAGCCGGAGAGGCAGAATGCGCAAGCCGGGGACTGGCCCGATCCCCCCTGCGTGCTGTCAATCTTGTTGCCACAACCCTCGGTCTAGTCCGATCTTAGACTGGGAATGAATTTCGTATGCCTAAGTTAACCCACGAAACAAGCATGTGGGCGCTGAGCCGATCGGAGAGGCATAATGCGCAGGCAGGAGATCGGCCCAATCCCCCCTGCATGCTGCCTATCCCGCTACCAGAACCCTCGATCCCACTGGGGCTTAGACATGGAATGAACTCCCTATGCCTAAGCCAACCCACGAAACGGGCGTACGGGCGCTTAGTCGACTGGAGAGGCAGAATGCGTAAGTCGGGGATAGGCTCGATCCCCCTTGCGTGCTGCCGATCCTGCTATCGCAATCCTCGATTCGGTCGGTTCTTAGATTGGGAATGAACTCCATATGCTTAGACTGGGGATGAACTCCGTATGCCTAAGTCAACCCACGAAATGAGCTTACGGACACTCAGCCGACCAGAGAGGCAGGATATGCAAGTCGAGGATCGAACGGGTGGTAGGTGGGCTCAAGCACATCTTCGTATTTCTGCCGTGCCAATGCCATTTTTATGGCTTTTAAATTCACACAATGGTCCCCTATGCCTTCATGTTAAGTTTCGTGGCAAGACGACCCGTTTTCTATTTTTCACGATTTTTAAAACTTTTTACGATTCAAGATTTTTTAAAAGTTTTTTAGAAAGAGTTTTGTCCCCAAATTTGGTAGAGGTGATCCTTGTATATCTGTTGGCATGCACAAAAAAATTCAGCAAAAAAGTTGAAGTGGAGAAGATTTTGTGACCATTTGAAAAAAGTGTCCCCATTTCAGACATTTTAATGCCTACTGGCAGCAAACCTATAAAATCTCAAATGCTCTTTAAGGGGGTGTGAGTTCTCGAGGTTTGATGAGGGATAGGGGGCCAATATAACGGCCAAGTACCAGCACCCATCAAACATCATGTGCGTACACCCCCCGGCCCTCCAATCGTCGGAACCCCCAATGCCACTGATTAGGCTCTCCGATGATGCTCCGATGATGCTCCGACGATGGTGCCCCGGGCGAAAAAATTGTGGCACCAGCACATGCCCGAGCCCAGCATGTGCACCCTGGCTCAAACTCTTAGACTGGGAATGAACTCCATATGCTTAGACATGGAATGAACTCCGTATGCCAAAGCCAACCCATGAAATGACCGTGCGGGCACTCAGCCACCTAGAGAGGCAGAATGTGCAAGCCGGGGATCGGCTCGATCCCCCTCTGCGTGCTGCTAGTCCCGCTACCACAACCCTCGGTGTGGCTGGGGCTAAGACCTGGAATGAACTCCCTATGCCTAAGCCAACCCATGAAATGGGCGTCCAGGCATTCAGCCGATCGAAGGGGTAGAATGTGTAAGCCAAGGATCAGCCCGGTCCCCCCTGCGTGCTGTCGATCCTGCTGCCGCAACCCTCAGTCCGGTTGAAACTTAGACTGGTAATGAACTCCATATGCTTAGACTGGGATGAACTCCGTATGCCTAAGTCAACCCACGAAACAAGCGTATAGGCGCTCAACCGGTCAGAGAGGCTGATTGGAGAGGCAGAATGCGTAAGCCGGGGATCGGCCTGGCACCCCCTATGTGTTGCCGATCCTGCTGCCGCAACCCTCGGTCCGATTGGATCTTAGACTGGGAATGAACTCTGTATGCTTAGACATGGAATGAACTCCGTATGCCTAAGCCAACCCACGAAATGAGCGTACGAGGGCTCAACCGGTCGGAGAGACAGAATGCGTAAGCTGGGGACCGGCCCAATCTCCCCCTGCGTGCTATCGATCCTGCTACTGCAACCCTCAGTCTGATCCGATCTTAGACTCAGAATGAACTTCGTATGCCTAAGTCAACCCATGAAATGAACGTTCGGGTGTTGAGCTGACCAAAGAGGCATAATGCGCAAGCCGAGGATCGGCCCAGTCCCCATCTACGTGCTGCAGGTCCCACTACCACAACCCTCACTCCAACTGGGGCTTAGACATGGAATGAACTCCTTATGCCTAAGCCAACCCATGAAACGGGCGTGCGGGCGCTTAGCCAGTCGGAGAGGTAGAATGCGCAAGCTGGGGATCGGCCCGATCCCCCTTGCGAGCTGCCGATCCTGCTACCGCAACCCTCGGTCTGATCTGATCTTAGATTGGGAATAAACTCTGTATGCTTAGACTGGGGATGAACTCCATATGCCTAAGTCAACCCACGAAACGAGCGTGTGGATGCTCAGTCTATCGGAGAGGCTGACCGAAGAGGCATAATGTGGAAGCCAGGGATCAGGCCAGTCCCCCTCTGCGTGCTGCCGATCCCACTGCCGGTCCTGCTGCCACAACCTTCGATCCAACAGGGGCTTAGACATGGAATGAAGTCTGTATGCCTAAGCCAACCCACGAAACGAGCATGCGGGAGCTCAACAGGCCAGAAAGGTAGAATGCGTAAGCTGGGGATCAGCCCGGTCCCCCTCTGCGTGCTGTCGATCCTACTGCCGGTCCAGTTGCCACAACCCTCGGTCCGATCGGGGCTTACACATGGAATGAACTCCGTATGCTTAAGCCAACCCACAAAATGAGTGTACCGACATTCAGCCGGTCGAAGGGGCAGAATGCACAAGCTGGGGATCGGCTCGATCCCCCCTACGTGCTATCTATCCTGCTGTCGCAACCCTCGGTCCGATCGATCTTAGACTAGGAATGAACTTCGTATGCCTAAGTCAACCCACGAAATGAGCGTATGGGCGCTGAGCCGACCGAAGAGGCATAATGTGCAAGCCGAGGATCAGCCCGATCCCCCTTGCGTGCTATCGGACTCGTCGCCACAACCCTCGGTCCGATTAGGGCTTAGACATGGAATGAACTGTCTATGCCTAAGCCAACCCAAACGGGCGTGCGGGCACTCAACCATCTGGAGGGGCAGAATGCGCAAGCCGGGGAACACCCGGCCCCCCTGCGTGCTACCGATCCTACTCTGTAAGCCTCGGTCCGATCTGATCTTAGACTGGGAATGAACTCCGTATGCTTAGACTAGGGATGAACTCTGTATACCAAAGTCAACCCATGAAACGAGCGTGCGGGCGCTCAGTCGACCAGAGAGGCAGGATGCGCAAGCCGAGGATCGAACGGGTGGTAGGTGGGTTCAAGCGCATCTTCATATTTCTGCCATGCCAATGCCATTTTTATGGCTTGTAAATTCGTACAATGGTCCCCTAAGCCTTCATGTGAAGTTTTGTGGCAAGACGAACCGTTTTCTATTTTTCACAATTTTTGAAACTTTTTACCGTTCGAGATTTTTCAAAATTTTGTTAAAAAGAGTTTTGTCCCCAAATTTGGTAGGGTGATCCTTGTATTTTTGTTGGCATGCACAAAAAACTTCAGCTAAAAACTCGAACTGTAGAAGATTTTGTGACCGTTTGAAAAAAGTGTCCCCATTTGAGACACTTTAATGGCTACTGGCAGTAAACCTATAAAATCTCAAATGCTCTTTAAGGGGGTGTGAGTTCTCGAGGTTTGATGAGGGATAGGGGGCCAATATAAGCGCCAAGTACCAGCACCCATCGCACATCATGTGCGCACACCCCCAGCCCCCCCAATCGTCGGAACCCCCAATGCCATCGGTTAGGCTCTCCGATGATGCTACGGCGATCGTGCCTCGGGGGAAAAAATGCGGCACCAGCACATGTCCGAGCCCAGTATGTGCACCGCGGCTCAAAATCATACACTGGGAATGAACTCTGTATGCTTAGACATGGAATGAACTCCGTATGCCTAAGCCAACCCATGAAACGAGCGTGTGGGCGCCCAACCGGTTGGAGAGGTAGAATGCGCAAGCCGGGATTCGGCCCGATCCCTCCCTGTGTGCTGTCAATCCTACTACCGCAACCCTTGGTCTGATCCAATCTTAGACTAGGAATGAACTCCGTATGCATAAGTCAACCAACGAGACGAGCGTGCGGTCGCTGAGCTGGCCAAAGAGGCATAATGCGCAAGTCGGGGATCAACCCGGTCCCCCTCTGCGTGCTGTCGGTCCCGCTGCCACAACTCTCAGTCCAACTGGGGCTTAGACATGGAATGAACTCCCTATGCTTAAGCCAACCCACGAAACAGGCGTGTGGGCGTTCAGCTGGCTGGAGAGGCAGAATGCGTAAGCTGGGGATCGGCCCATTCCCCCCTGCGTGCTGTCGATCCTACTGTCGCAACCCTCAGTCCGGTCTGATCATAGACTGGGAATGAACTCTGTATGCTTAGAATGGGGAAGAACTCCGTAGGCCTAAGTCAACCCATGAAACGGTCGTGCGGGCGCTCAACCGACCAGAGAGGCAGGATGCGCAAGCTGGGGATCGAACGAGTGGTAGGTGGGTTCAAGCACATCTTCATATTTTTGCCCTACCAATGCCATTTTTATGGCTTGTAAATTCTTACAATGGTCCCCTAGGCCTTCATGTGAAGTTTCGTGGCAAGACGACCCGTTTTCTATTTTTCACGATTTTTAAAACTTTTTTCGGTTTAGGATTTTTTAAAATTTTTTTAGAAAGCGTTTTGTCCCTAAATTTGGTAGAGGTGATCCTTGTATTTTTTTTGGAATGCACAAAAAATTTAGCTAAAAACTCGAAGTGGAGAAGATTTTGTGACCATTTGAAAAAAGTGTCCCCATTTCAAACACTTTAATGGCTACTGGCAGCAAACCTATAAAATTTCAAATGCTCTTTAAGGGGGTGTGAGTTCTCGAGGTTTGAAGAGGGATAGGGGGCCAATAAAAGGGCCAAGTACCAGCACCCATCGCACATCATGTGCACACACCCCCTAGCCCCCCAATCGTCCGAACCCCCAATGCTGCCGGTTAGGCTCTCCGACGATCGTCCGACGATGTTACCCCAGGCAAAAAAAATACGGCACCAGCACATGCCCAACCAAGCATGTGCACCGTGGCTCAAAATATTAGACTGGGAATGAACTCCGTATGCCTAAGTCAACTCACGAAATGAGTGTGCGAGTACTAAGCCGATTGGAGAGGCATAATGCGCAAGCCGGAGATCGGCCCGGTCCCCCACTGCGTGCTGCTGGTCCCGCTGCCACAAACCTCGGTCCAGCTAGGGCTTAGACCTGGAATGAACTCTCTATGCCTAAGCCAACCCATGAAAAGGGCGTGCGTGCGCTCAGCCAACCGAAAAGGCAGAATGCGCATGCCTGGGATCGGCCCGATCCCCCCTACGTGCTGTCAATTCTGCTGCCGCAACCCTCGGTCTAGTTCGATCTTAGACTGGGAATGAACTCCGTATGCTTAGACTGGGGACGAACTCCATACGCCTAAGTCAACCCATGAAACGAGCGTACGGGAGCTCAGCCGACCAGAGAGGCAGGATGCGCAAGCCGAGGATCGAACGGGTGGTAGGTGGGTTCAAGCACATCTTCATATTTCTGCCATGCCAATGCCATTTTTATGGCTTGTAAATTCATACAATGGTTCCCTAAGCCTTCATGTGAAGTTTCGTGGCAAGATGACCCGTTTTCTATTTTTCACGATTTTTGAAACTTTTTGCGGTTCGGGATTTTTTAAAATTTTTTTAGAAAGATTTTTGTCCCCAAATTTGGTAGAGGTGACCCTTGTATTTTTTTTGGCATGCACAAAAAAATTCAGCTAAAAACTCAAAGTGGAGAAGATTTTGTGACCGTTTGAAAAAAGTGTCCCCATTTCAGACACTTTAATGGCTACTGGCAGCGAACCTATAAAATCTCAAATGCTCTTTAAGGGGGTGTGAGTTCTCGAGGTTTGATGAGGGATAGGGGGCCAATATAAGGGCCAAGTACCAGCACCCATCGCACATCATGTGTGCACACCCCAGCCCCCCTAATCGTCAGAACCCCCAATGCCATCGGTTAGGCTCTCCGATGATGCTACGGCAATCGTGCCCCGGGGGAAAAAAGTGCGGCACCATCACATGTTCAAGCCCAGCAAGTGCACCATGGCTCAAAATCTTAGACTGGGAATGAACTCCGTATGCTTAGACATGGAATGAACTCCGTATGCCTAAGCCAACCCACGAAACGAGCGTGTGGGCGCCCAACCGGCTGGAGAGGTAGAATGCGCAAGCCGGGTTCGGCCCGATCCCTCCCTGCGTGCTGTCAATCCTACTACTGTAACTCTCATTCTGATCCAATCTTAGACTGGGAATGAACTCCGTATGCATAAGTCAACCAACGAGACGAGCGTGCGGTCGCTGAGCTGGCCAAAGAGGCATAATGCGCAAGTCGGGGATCAACCCGGTCCCCCTCTGCGTGCTGTCAGTCCCGCTGCCACAACTCTCAGTCCAACTGGGGCTTAGACATGAAATGAACTCCCTATGCTTAAGCCAACCCACGAAATAGGCGTGCGGGCGTTCAACCGGTCGGAGAGGCAGAATGCGCAAGCCGGGGATCGACCCATTCCCCCCTGCGTGCTGTCGATCCTACTACCGTAACCCTCAGTCCGGTCTGATCATAGACTGGGAATGAACTCCATATGCTTAGACTGGGGAAGAACTCTGTAGGACTAAGTCAACCCATGAAACGATCGTGCGGGCGCTCAACCGACCAGAGAGGCAGGATGCGCAAACTGGGGATCGAACGGGTGGTGGGTGGGTTCAAGCACATCTTCATATTTTTGCCCTACCAATGCCATTTTTATGGCTTGTAAATTCATACAATGGTCCCCTAAGCCTTCATGTGAAGTTTCGTGGCAAGACGACCCGTTTTCTATTTTTCACGATTTTTAAACCTTTTTTCGGTTCAGGATTTTTTAAAATTTTTTTAGTAAGCGTTTTGTCCGAAATTTGGTAGAGGTGATCCTTGTATTTTTTTTGGCACGCACAAAAAAATTCAGCTAAAAACTCGAAGTGGAGAAGATTTTGTGACCATTTGAAAAAAGTGTCCCCATTTCAGACACTTTAATGGCTACTGGCAGTAAACCTATAAAATCTCAAATGCTCTTTAAGGGGGTGTGAGTTGTCGAGGTTTGATGAGGGATAGGGGGCCAAAAAAGGGCCAAGTACCAGCACCCATCGCACATCATGTGCACACACCCCCCAGCCCCCCAATCGTCCGAACCCCCAATGCCGCCGGTTAGGCTCTCCGGCGATCCTCCGACGATGGTGCCCCTGGCAAAAATAATACGGCACCAGCACATGCCTAACCCAGCATGTGCACCATGGCTCAAAATCTTAGACTGGGAATGAACTTCGTATGCCTAAGTCAACTCATGAAACGAGTGTACGAGTACTGAGCCGGTTGGAGAGGCATAATGCACAAGCCGGGGATCGGCCCGGTCCCCCACTGCGTGCTGCTGGTCCCGCTGCCACAAACCTCAGTCCAGCTGGGGCTTAGACATGGAATGAACTCTCTATGCCTAAGCCAACCCACGAAACGGGTGTGCATGCGCTCAGCCAACAGAAAAGGCAGAATGTGCATGCCCGGGATCAGTCCGATCCCCCCTGCGTGCTGTCGATTTTGCTGCCGCAACCTTCGGTCTAGTCCGATCTTAGACTGGGAATGAACTCCGCATGCTTAGACTGGGGACGAACTCCATATGTCTAAGTCAACCCATGAAACGAGCGTGCGGGCGTTCAGCCGACCAGAGAGGCAGGATGCGCAAGCCGAGGATCGAACGGGTGGTAGGTGGGTTCAAGCACATCTTCATATTTCTGTCATGCCAATGCCATTTTTATGGCTTGTAAATTCATACAATGGTTCCCTAAGCCTTCATGTTAAGTTTCGTGGCAAGATGACCCGTTTTCTATTTTTCATGATTTTTGAAACTTTTTGCGGTTCGAGATTTTTTAAAATTTTTTTAGAAAGATTTTTGTCCCCAACTTTGGTAGAGGTGATCCTTGTATTTTTGTTGGCATGCACAAAAAAATTCAGCTAAAAACTCAAAGTGGAGAAGATTTTGTGACCGTTTGAAAAAAGTGTCCCCATTTCAGACACTTTAATGGCTACTGGCAGCGAACCCATAAAATCTCAAATGCTCTTTAAGGGGGTGTGAGTTCTCGAGGTTTTATGAGGGATAGGGGGCCAATATAAGGGCAAGTGCCAGCACCCATCGCGCATCATGTGCATACACCCCCCAGCCCCCCCAATCGTCGGAACCTCCAATGCCGCCAGTTAGGCTCTCCGACGACGCTCCGACGATGGTGCACCGGGCAAAAAAAATGCGAAACCAGCACATGCCTGAGCCCAGCATGTGCACCGTGTCTCAAAATCTTAGACTGGGAATGAACTCTGTTTGCTTAGACATGGAATGAACTCCGTATGCCTAAGCCAACCCATGAAACGAGTGTCCAGGCGCTCAACCGACCGGAGAGGCAGAATGCACAAGCCAGGGATTGGCACGGTCCCCCTCTATGTACTGTCGATCCTGCTACCACAACCGTCGGTCCAATCTGATCTCAGATTGGGAATGAACTCCGTATGCCTAAGTCAACCCACGAAATGAGCGTGCGGGCGCTGAGCCGACCGGAGAGGCATAATGCACAAGCCGGGGATCGACCCAGTCCCCCTCAGCGTGCTGTCGGTCCCACTGCCACAACCCTCAGTTTGACTGGGGCTTAGACATGGAATGAACTCCCTATGCCTAAGCCAACCCACAAAACGGGCGTACGGGTGCTCAGCCAACCGAAGAGGTTGAATGCACAAGCCGGGGATCAGCCTGATCCCCTCTGTGTGCTATCGATTCTGCTACAGTAACCCTCGATCTGATCCGATCTTAGACTGGGAATGAAATTCGTATGCTTAGACTGCGGATGAACTCTGTATGCCTAAGTCAACCCGTGAAACAAGCGTGTGAGCACTCAGCTGACTGATGAGGTGGCCAGAGAGGCATAATGCACAAGCCGGGGATCAGCCCGATCCCCCTCTGCGTGCTGCTGATCCTGCTACTGGTCCTACTACCACAACCCTCATTCTGGATGGGGTTTAGACATGGAATGAACTCCGTATGCCTAAGCCAACCCATGAAATGAGCGTGTGGGCACTCAACCGATCGAAGAGATAGAATGCGCAAGCTGGGGATCAGCCCGGTCCCCCCTACGTGCTGCCGATCCTACTGCTGGTCCTGCTACTGCAACCCTCAGTCTGGTCTGATCTTAGACAGGGAATGAACTCCGTATACTTAGACATGGAATGAACTTCGTATGCCTAAGCCAACCCATAAAACGAGCGTGCCAGCGTTGAGCTGGCCGGAGAGGCATAATGCACAAGCTGAGGATCGTGTCGGTCCCCCTCTACGTGCTGCTGGTCCCGCTACCACAACCGTCGGTCCAGTTGGGGCTTAGACATGGAATGAACTCCCTATGCCTAAGCCAACCCAAGAAATGGGTGTACGGGTGCTCAGCTGGCCAGAGAGGCAGAATGCGCAAGCCGAGGATCGACCCGATCCCCGCTGTGTGCTGTCAATCCTGCTGCCGCAACCCTTGAGTCGATCTGATCTTAGACTAGGAATGAACTCCGTATGCTTAGACTGGGGATGAACTCCGTATGCCTAAGTCAACCCATGAAACAAGCGTGCGGGCGCTCACCCGACCAGAGAGGCAGTCCAAGGGGAAGGACCGTGATCGGGAGTCCAAGGATGGAGATCGAGATCATTTAACCAAGGATGGTGAGAGGAAGCCACCAGCAGGCAAGTGGAATGCAATGGGGGATCGAGAGCCACTAGCATGCTACCTATGTGGAGGGAGCCACATAACGCGTAATTACCCATAGAAAGGCAAGCTGGCTACTGTAGACAAGGAGTCTGACGAGGAGCTAGAGTTAGGGGCAGCAAAGCTTAGGTCGTTGGTGCTCAATGCTGTCCAGAGTAAGGGGAGCCATAAGCCAAAGGGCTTGATGTTTGCAAATCTGATGGTTGTGAGTTAGAAGGTGAGTGCACTGGTGGACACAGGTGCTTCACATCTTTTTATTTCAGGTGATGGAGCCCGAAAGCTCAGACTAAAGGTGCAGAAAGGGACTGGTACCATCAAAACAATGAACTAAGAATGTTCTAGCCATTGAAGTAGCACGGGGAGTGGAGTTGTAGCTTGGAAACTGGAAAGGCAAGGAGACCATTGAGGTAATACCCCTTGAGGACTATGAGTTTGTGATTGGGTTGGATTTCGTTGTTCGGATTAACGACCTCCTTGTGCCTTTTGCCGATTGTGTTTGCATCTTGGATGCATGGTACCAATGCCTAGTGCCATTGAGGAGAGGGTCTGGAGTTGGGTCGCGGGTGGTGTCAGCCATCCAATTTACCAAAGTGGTAAGCAGACAAGAAGACACCTTCTTGGTAGCCCTGAAATATGATGAGCCAAGGGAAAAGGAGACCGAGTCACCCTTAGAGGTGCTAAAGGTGCTGAATACCTTTAGTGATGTGATGCCCGTAAAGCTACCTAGCAAGCTACCACCTAAGAGGGAGGTGGACCACAAGATCGAGCTGGTGTCCGAGGCCAAGCCACCAGCTAGAGCCCCTTACCGAATGTCTCCACCAGAGTTGAAGGAGTTGAGGGAGTAGCTTAAAAAGTTAGTTGATGTTGGCTTCATCAGGCCATCGAAAGCACCCTATGGTGCACCGATTCTATTTCAGCGCAAGCATGATGGGTCGTTGTGACTATGCATAGACTATCGAGCTTTGAACAAGCTGACCATCAAGAACAAGTACCCCATCCCACTCATTGCGGACTTGTTCGATCAACTTGGGAGCGCAAGGTGGTTCACCAAGCTAGATTTGAGGTCAGGCTACTATCAAGTCAGGATCGCAGAGGGAGATGAGCCAAAGACAACATGTGTCACTCGATATGGTTCGTATGAGTTCTTAGTGATGCCTTTCGGACTCACGGACGCCCCAGTAACATTCTGCACCCTTATGAACAAGTTACTTTAGTCATTCCTTGATCGATTTGTTGGGGTTTATTTGGATGACATTGTGATTTACAGCCAAACTTTGGGAGAGCATGTAGACCACTTGAGACAGGTGTTCAAGGTGTTGTGGGTGCACAAGCTGTTTGTCAAGAGGGAGAAGTGCTCATTCACCCAGCAGGAGATCCTGTTCCTTGGCCACATAGTGGGAGGTGGCAGGATACGCATGGATGAAGGCAAGATACATGCCATCCTCGAGTGGCAACCACCAGCCAAGGTCACTGAGTTGAGATCATTCTTTGGGCTGGTCAACTACTACAGGCACTTCATCATGTCACTCAGCAATAGCCACGCCATTGACTGACTTGCTCAAGAAAGGGAAAGCATGGAAGTGGGGCACAAGGTGCCAGGAAGCCTTTGATAGGTTGAAGCGGGCTATGACCGAGGAGCCAGTCTTGGCCTTGCCAGACCATGCCAAGCCGTATAAGGTGCATACGGATGCATCAGACTTTACCATAGGGGGCATGTTGATGCAGGAGGGATGTCCAATCGCGTTTGAGAGTAGGAAGTTGAACGAGATTGAGTACAAGTACATGGTCCAAGAGAAGGAGATGACTGTAGTGATGCACTACTTGCGCACTTTGTGCCATTACCTGTTGGGGTCGAGGTTCATGGTTTGGACGGACAATGTGGCGACCAGCTACTTCCAAACGCAGAAGAAGCTATCCCCCAAGCAAGTGAGATGGCAAGATTTTCTTACGAAATTTGATTTCCATATGGAGTACAAGCCGGGGTGGGCGAACCTAGTGGCAGACGCCCTGAGCAGGAAGGCTAACCTTGCTGCCATTAGGCAACCAGAGGGGTCACTGGTGCCGTGCATCAAGGAGGGACTTGCACATGATCCTACAGCCAAGGCTTTGATAGAGTACACCCAGTAAGGTAAGACTAGGTAGTTTTGGTTGCAGGATGGCTTGCTGTACACCAGGGGTAGTAGACTATTTGTGCCACAGCACGAGAAGCTCCGCAAGGAAGTTTTGCAAGAATGCCATGATTCAAGGTGGGCTAGACACCCCAGAGTGTGCTGTACCTTAGTGTTGATCGAGGATCGATACTACTGGCTGCACATGAGGGATGATGTGGAGGCCTATGTGAAAACTTGTCTTGTGTGTCAATAGGACAAGGTGGAGCTCAAGAAACCAGGCGGTCTCTTGGAGCCATTGCCAGTGCCAGAGCGACCATGGGAGAGTGTTTCTCTGGACTTTATAGTTGGTCTACCCAAAGCAGAAGGGTTTGGAAGCATCATGGTAGTGGTGGACAAGTTTTTCAAGTATGGAATCTTCATTCCAGCAACCAATGAGTGCCCAGCTAAGGAGGTAGCTCGATTATTCTTAAAGAACATGGTTAAGTACTGGGGAGTGCTGAGGACCATTGTTAGTGATCAGGACGGGCATTTCACGGGCAGGTTTTGGACTGAGTTGTTCAAGCTGTTGGGGTCAGACTTGAACTTTTCCACCAGCATGCATACACAGATCGATGGGTAGACAGAACGAGTGAATGGACTATTGGAGGTCTACCTCAGGCACTATGTGAGTGCCACATAAAGGGACTGGCCAAAGCTACTAGATATTGCACAATTTTCCTACAACTTGCAAAGGAGCGAAGCAACGAACCAGAGCCCATTTGAGGTTGTGATAGGGCAACAACCACTAACACCGGTTCGATTGCTGTAGGTTATACAGGGCTGAATCCAACAGCATACAAGTTTGCCAAGGCATGGCAGGAGCAAACTGACTTGGCCAGAGTTTGTCTACATAAGGCGACCAAGAGGTCGAAAAAGTGGGCAGACCAGAATAGGCGAGACGTGTAGTTCCAGGTTAGAGACTTGGTGTTGGTGAAGCTACATCCCATTGTGTGCCATAGGGGGCTGCACAAAGGCCTAGTCCAGAGATATGAGGGACCTTTCCGAGTAGTCAAAAGGGTAGGCAAGGTTGCCTACAAGCTGGATATGCCACCCAAGCTGAGGGTACACCCGGTGTTCCATGTGAGCATGCTTAAGTCGTTCCATGAGGATGAGGGAGATCCAAGACAGGTAAAGTCAAAGCGTGCACCATTGGGAGCAAGGGCCTCATATGAAAAGGAGGTCCACAGCATCATAGCTGACTGAGAGGTGAGACGAAAGAACTATCAGCCAAGACAAGAGTACTTGGTGCGCTAGAAGGGACTTCCAGATAGTGAGGTGAGCTGGGAACTAGCAGATGACTTATGGCAGTTTAGGGACCAGATCAAGCAGTACCATGCAGAAGACATAATGAGGGCATTGTGCAATTAGGTGAAGGAGAATGTCACACCCTAGGTGGATGTACCAGGCACATCAGGCACACCAACAAGCGAGCCAGAGGTTGAGGCCCGCAGACTAGGCGTGCTGGTGGGTATCTGTGTGCAAAGCCTAGCGAACGAGTTCAAAATGCCCACCCAACTTGCAGGCCAGCCCATGAGACCAAGGCCTGGCATACAAGCTGCCCGCACCACATCCAGAAGGGCCCAAGGTGCTGGACACACAAGGGAAGCTTCTGGAAGCAGGCAGGATCAGCAGTAGCATCCTGGCAGATTTGGTTGACCCTAAAAATTAGGAGTTAGCATCCTGATTGATTGTAATCTATATAATCCCATGATTTTAGCCTTTATTCTAAGGATATTGCCATTAAGTGTAAGCTGGAGCCTTAACTATAAATAGAGGGCTGCTCCTCCCTCATTTGTACACCATCAAACACTTCTGTTTTAGTGCATACAAGAGCATTTCTAGAATTCTGCCTTCTTATCCTGTTTCTCTTTAACTTGCATAATCAACCATTCCCGTTGTTCTTGTGCCCGTAAGCTTGTGTTTTAGGCTGACTTAGGCATAAAAGAGGAGATTCCAAGCCTAAGGCCACACAGTTTTTGAGTCTAAGGTCGGAGCCCGTGACACAAGTACCAGCACCCATCGTACATCATGTGTGTACACCCCTCCGACCCCCCCAATCGTCGAAACCCCTAATGCCATCGGTTAGGCTCTTCGGTGATGCTCCGGTGATGCTCCGATGATGGTGCCCTGGGCAAAAAAAATGCAACACCAGCACATGCCCGAGCCCAGCATGTGCACTGTGGCTCAAAATCTTAGACTGGGAATGAACTCTGTTTGCTTAGACATGGAATGAACTCCGTATGTCTAAGTCAACCCACGAAACGAGCGTGTGGGTGCTCAGCCGATCAAAGACACAGAATGTGCAAGTCGGGGATTAGCCTGGTCCCCCCTGCGTGTTGTCGATCCTACTGCCGCAACCTTCGGTCTGGTCCAATCTTAGACTAGGAATGAACTCTGTATGCCTAAGTCAACCCACGAAATGAGCGTGCGTGCACTGACCCAACCAGAAAGGCATAATGCACAAGCCGGGGATCGATTCAATCCCCTTTTGTGTGCTGCCGATCTCGCAGCCACAACCGTCGATCCGATTGGCCCTTAGACATGGAATGAACTCCCTATGCCTAAGCCAACCCATGAAATAGGCGTACAGGCACTCAGTCGGTTGGAGAGGCAGAATGCGCAAGTTGGGGATCGACTCGATCCCCCCTGCGTGCTGCAGATCCTGCTGTCGCAACCTTCAGTCCGGTCCGATCTTAGACTGGGAATGAACTCTATATGCTTAGATTGGGGATGAACTCCGTATGCCTAAGTCAACTCATGAAACGAGCGTGCGGGCGCTCAGCCAACCGGAGAGGCATAATGCACAAGTCGGGGATCAGCCCGATCCACCTTTGTGTGCTGTGGATCCCACTACCGGTCCTGCTACCCTAACCCCACTCCGGCTAGGGCTTAGACATGGAATGAACTCCGTATGCCTAAGCCAACCCACGAAATGAGCGTGTGGGTGCTCAGTCGATCGGAGAGGCAAAATGTGCAAGCCGAGGATCAGTCCGGTCCCCCCTAAGTGCTGCCAATCCTACTATCGCAACCCTTGTTTCGGTTTTATCTTAGATTGGGAATGAACCCTGTATGCCTAAGTCAACCCACAAAACGAGCGTGCGGGTGTTGAGCCAATCGGAGAGGCATAATGCACAAGCCGGGGATCAGCCCGATCCCCATCTGCATGTTGTCGGTCTCACTGCCACAACCCCGATCTGGCTGGGGCTTAAGCATGGAATGAACTCCCTATGCCTAAGCCAACCTATGAAATAGGCATGCGGGTGCTCAACCGATCGGAGAGGCAGAATACGCAAGCTGGGGATCGGCTCGATCCCCCCTACGTGCTATTGGTCCAGCTGTCGCAACCATCGGTCCGATCTGATCTTAGACTGGGAATGAACTCCGTATGCTTAGACTGGGGATGAACTCCATATGCCTAAGTCAACCCACAAAATGAGCGAGCGGGCACTCAGCCGATTGGAGAGGCCGAACGGAGAGGTGTAATGAGTAAGGCGAGGATCAGCCTAGTCCCCCTCTGTGTGTTACCGATCCCGCTGCCGATCTTACTTCCACAACCCTCGGTCCGACTGTGACTTAACATGGAATGAACTTCGTATGCCTAAGCCAACCCATAAAATGAGCGTGCGGGTGCTCAGTCGATTGAAGAGTCAGAATACGCAAGCCAAGGATCAGCCTTACCCCCTACGTGCTGCCGATCCTGTTGTTGGTCCTACTGTCGCAACCCTCGATCCGGTTCGATCTTAGACTGGGAATGAACTCTGTATGCTTAGACATGGAATTAACTCTGTATGCCTAAGCCAACCCATGTAACGAGCGTGCGGGCGCTCAGTCGATCGGAGAGGTAGAATGCATAAGTCGGGGATCGGCTCGGTCCCCCCTACGTGCTGTCGATCCTGCTACCGCAACCCTCAGTCTGGTCCGATCTTAGACTGGAATGAACATCGTATGCCTAAGTCAACCCACGAAACGAGCGTGCAAGCGCTGAGCCGACCGGAGAGGCATAATGCGCAAGCCGGGGATCGGCCTGGTCCCCCTCTGCGTGCTGCCGGTCCCATTGCCACAACCCTCGATCCGATTGGGGCTTAGACATGGAATGAACTCCCTATGCCTAAGCCAACCCATGAAACAGGCGTGCGGATGCTCAGCCGGTCGGAGAGGTAGAATGCACAAGCCGGGGATCGACTCGGTCCCCCCTGCATGATGCCGATCCTGCTATCACAACCCTCGGTCCATTCTGATCTTAGACTGGGAATGAACTCCATATGCTTAGACTGGGGATGAACTCCGTATGCCTAAGTCATCCCATGAAATGAGCGTGCGGGCGCTCAGTCGACCAGAGAGGCAGGATGCGCAAGCCAAGGATCGAACGGGTGGTAGATGGGTTCAAGCATATCTTCATATTTCTGCCATGCCAATGCCATTTTTATGGCTTGTAAATTCATACAATGGTCCCCTAAGCCTTCATGTGAAGTTTCATGGCAAGACGACCCGTTTTCTATTTTTCATGATTTTTGAAACCTTTTACGGTTCGGGATTTTTTAAAATTTTTTTAGAAAGATTTTTGTCCCCAAATTTGGTAGAGGAGATCCTTGTATTTTTTTTGGCATGCCAAAAAAAATTCAGCTAAAAACTCAAAGTGGAGAAGATTTTGTGACCGTTTCAAAAAAGTATCCCCATTTCAGACACTTTAATGGCTCCTGGCAGGAAACCTATAAAATCTCAAATGCTCTTTAAGGGGGTGTGAGTTCTTGAGGTTTGATGAGGGATAGGTGGCCAATATAAGGGCCAAGACCAGCACCCATTACACATCATGTGCCACACCTTCCCGGCCCCCCAATCATCGAAACCTCCAATGCCGTCGGTTAGGCTCTTCGGTGATGCTCCGATGATGGTGCCACGAGCCAAAAAAAATGCGACACCAGCACATGCTTGAGCCCAGCATGTGCACCATGGCTCAAAATATTAGACTGGGAATGAACTCTGTATGCCTAAGCCAACCCACGAAACGAGCGTGCGAGCGCTTAGCCGACCAGAGAAGCAGGATGCGCAAATCGGGGATCAAACGGGTGGTAGGTGGGTTCAAGCATGTCTTCATATTTCTGCCATGCCAATGTCATTTTTATGGCTTGTAAATTCATACAATGGTCCCCTAAGCCTTCATGCAAAGTTTCATGGCAAGACAACCCGTTTTCTATTTTTCACGATTTTTGAAACTTTTTGCAGTTTGAGATTTTTTGAATTTTTTTAGAAAGAGTTTTGTCCCCAAATTTGGTAGAGGAGCTCCTTGTATTTTTTTTGGCATGCACAAAAAACTTCAGCTAAAAACTCGAAGTGGAGAAGATTTTGTGATCGTTTGAAAAAAGTGTCCCCATTTCAGACACTTTAATGGCTCCTGGCAGCAAACCTATAAAATCTCAAATGCTCTTTAAGGGGGTGTGAGTTCTTGAGGTTTGATGAGGGATAGGGGGCCAATATAAGGGCCAAGTACCAGCACCCATTGCACATCATGTGCGAACACCTCCCCGGCCCCCTAATCGTTGAAACCCCCAATACTGTCGGTTAGGCTCTCCGGTGATGCTCCGGTGATGTGTCCCGAGCCAAAAAAATGTGGCACCAGCACATGCCTGAGCCCAGCATGTGCACCGTGGCTCAAAATCTTAGACATGGAATGAACTCCGTATGCCTAAGCCAACCCATAAAATGAGCATGCGGGCGTTCGGCCAGTCAGAGAGGTAGAATGCGCAAGCTGGGGATCGACCCGGTCCTCCCCTGCGTGTTGCCGATCATATTGCTGGTCCTGCTACCTCAACCCTTGGTCTGGTCTGCTCTTAGATTGGGAACGAACTCCATATGCTTAGACATGAAATGAACTCCATATGCCTAAGCCAACCCACGAAACGAGCATGCGGGCACTCAGGAGGTCGGAGGGGCAGAATACACAAGCAGAGGACTAGCCTGGTCCCCCTAGCGTGCTATCGATCCTGCTGCCCCAACCCTCGGTCCGGTCTGATCTTAGACTGGGAATTAAATCCGTATGCCTAAGTCAACCCACGAAACGAGCGTGCGAGTGCTGAAACTCCGGAGAGGCATAATGTGCAAGGCGGGGATCGGCCCGGTCCTCCTCTGGGTGCTGTCAGTCCCGCTGCCACAACCCTCAGTCCGACTGGGGCATAGACATGGAGTGAACTCTGTATGGCTAAGCCAACCCACAAAATGAGCGTGCGGGTGCTCAACCGGCTGGAGAGACAGAATGCACAAGTTGGGGATCAGCTTGGTTCCCTCCTGCGTGCCGCCGATCCTGCTGGTGGTCCGACTGTCGTAACCCTTGGTCCAGTCCGATCTTAGACTGGGAATGAACTCTGTATGCTTAGACATGGAATGAACTCCGTATGCCTAAGCCAACCCACAAAACGAGCGTGCGGGTGCTCAGTCGGCCGGAGAGGTAGAATGCGCAAGCTGGGGACCGCCTCAATCACCCCCTGCGTGCTGTCGATCCTGCTGCCACAACCCTCGGTCTGATTCGATCTTAGACTGAGAATGAACTCCGTATTTCTTAGACAACCAACAAAACGAACGTAGGGGCGCTGAGCCGGCCGAAGAGGCATAATGAGCAAGCCGGGGATCGACCCGGTCGCCCTCTGCGTGTTGTCTGTCCCGCTGCCACAACCCTCGGTCTGGCTGGGGCTTAGACATGAAATGAACTCCCTATGCCTAAGCGAACCCACAACCGGAGAGGCAGAAAGCGTAAGTCAGGGATCAGCCCGGTTCCCCCCTGCCTGCTCCTGATCCTACTACCGCAACCTTCGATCCGGTCCAATCTTAGACTGGGAATGAACTTCGTATGCTTAAACTAGGGATGAACTCCGTATGCCTAAGTCAACCCACGAAATGAGCATACGGGTGCTTAGTCGATCGGAGAGGCAAAATCCGTAACCCGGGGATCGGCCCGATCCCCCTCTACATGCTATCGGTCTCGTTGCCACAACCCTTGGTCTGGCTGGGGCTTAGACATGGAATGAACTCCCTATGCCTAAGCCAACCCATGTAATGGGCGTGCGAGTGCTCAACCGACCGAAGAGGCAGAATGTGCAAGCCGGGGATCGGCCCGATCCCCCTCCGTGCTACCGATCCTGCTATCGCAACCCTCAGTTCGGTCTGATCTTAGACTGGGAATGAACTCTGTATGCCTAAGTCAACCCACAAAATGAGCATTCAGGCGCTGAGCCAACCGGAGAGGCATAATGCGTAAGCCAAGGATCGGCCCGATACTCCTCTGCGTGCTATCGGTCTCGCTGCCATAACCCTCGTTTTGGTTGGGGCTTAGACATGGAATGAACTCCCTATGCCTAAGCCAACCCATGAAATGAGCGTGCGGGCGCTCAGCCAGTCGGAGAGGCAGAGTGCGCAAGTCAGGGATCGGCTCGATCCCCCCTGCGTGCTGTCGATCTTGCTACCATAACCCTCGGTCTGGTCCAATCTTAGATTGGAAATGAACTCTGTATGCTTAGACTAGGGATGAACTCCGTATCCTAAGCCAACCCATGAAACGAGCATGCGAGCGCTCAGCCAGTCGGAGAGGCCGGTCGAAGAGGCAGAAAGTGCAAGCCGGGGATCGACTCTGTCCCCTCTGCGTGCTATCGATCCTGTTGCTGGTCCTGCTCTCGTAACCCTCGGTTCGATCCGATCTTAGACTAGGAATGAACTCCGTACGCTTAGACATGGAATGAACCTCGTATGCCTAAGCCAACCCACGAAACGAGCGTACGGGTGCTCAATCGGCCAGAGATGCAGAATGTGCAAGTCGAGGATTGACTCGATCCTACCCTGCGTGCTATCGATCCTGCTACCGCAACCCTCAGTCCAGTCCAATCTTAGATTGGGAATGAACTCTGTATGCCTAAGTCAACCCACGAAACGAGCATTCGGGCACTGAGCCAGTCGGAGAGGCATAATGTGCAAGCCAGGGATCGACCCGGTCCCCTTCTACGTGCTGCCGATCCCGTTACCACAACCCTCAATCCGGCTAGGGCTTAGACATGGAATGAACTCCCTATGCCTAAGCCAACCCATGAAACGGGCGTACAGGCGCTCAACCGACCGGAGAGGTAGAATGCGCAAGCCGGGGATCGACTTGGTCCCCCTTGCGTGCTGCCAATCCAGCTGTCACAACTCTCGGTGCGGTCCGATCTTAGACTGGAAATGAAATGCTATACTTAGACTGGGGATGAACTCTGTATGCCTAAGTCAACCCACGAAACGAGTGTGCGGGCAGTCAGTCGGTCGTAGAGGCCAGCTGGAGAGGCATAATGCACAAGCCAGGGATTAGCCCGATCATCTTTTGCATGCTACCGATCTTGCTGCTTGTCCTGCTGCCATAACCCTCGGTCTGGCTAGGGCTTAGACATGGAATGAACTCCGTATGCCTAAGCCAACCCATGAAACGAGCGTGTGGGCGCTCAACCGGCTGGAGAGGTAGAATGCGCAAGTCGGGGATCGGCTCGATCCCCCCTGCGTCCTGTCGATCTTGTTGCTGGTCCTACTATGGCAACCCTCGGTCTGGTCCGATCTTAGACTAGGAATGAACTCCGTATGCTTAGACATGGAATGAAATCCATATGCCTAAGCCAACGCACGAAACAAGCGTGCGGGCGCTCAACCGACCGGAGAGGCAGAATGCGTAATCCAAGGATCGGCCCAGTCCGCCCTGCGTGCGATCGATCCTGCTGCTGCAACCCTCGGTCTGCTCCTATCTTAGACAGGAAATGAATTCTGTATGCCTAAGTCAACCCACGAAACGAGCATACGGGCGTTGAGCAGGCCGAAGAGGCATAATGCGCAAGTCGGGGATCGACCCGGTCCCTCTCTGCGTGCTACCAATCCCGCTACCACAACCCTTGGTCCGGCTGGGGCTTAGACATGGAATGAACTCCCTATGCCTAAGCCAAGCCATGAAACGAGCGTACGGGCACTCAGTCGATTGAACAGGCAGAATGCGCAAGCCAGGGATCGGCTCGATCCCCCTTGCGTGCTATCGATCTTGCTGCCGCAACCCTCGGTCCGATCCGATCTTAGACTGGGAATGAACTCCGTATGCTTAGACTAGGGATGAACTCCGTATGTCTAAGTCAACCCATGAAACGAGCGTACGGGGGCTTAGCCAGCCAGAGAGGCATAATGCACAAGCCGGGAATCAGCCCGGTCCCACTCTGTGTGCTGTCGATCCCCCTACCAGTCCTGCTGCCACAACCCTCGGTCTGACTGGGGCTAAGACATGGAATGAACTCCATATGCCTAAGCCAACCCACGAAATTAGCGTGCGGGCTTAGCTGACGGGGCAGGCAGAATGCACAAGTCGGGGATCGACCCGATCCTCCCTGCGTGCTACCGATCCTGCTATCGCAACCCTCGGTCCGGTTCGATCTTAGACTGGGAATGAACTCCGTATGCTTTGACTGGGGATGAACTTCGTATGCCTAAGTGAACCCACAAAACGAGTGTGCGGATGCTCAGTCGACCAGAGAGGCAGGATGCCCAAGCTGGGGATCGAAGGGGTGGCGGGTGGGTTCAAGCACATTTTCATATTTCTGTTGTGCCAATGCCATTTTTGTGGTAGAATCCGCAAGTCGGGGATCAGCCCGGTCCCCCCTGCGTGCTGGCAATCCTGCTGCTGGTCCTGCTACCGTAACCCTCTGTCCGGTTTGATTTTATATTGGGAATGAACTCTATATGCTTAGACATGGAATGAACTCCGTATGCCTAAGCCAACCCACGAAACGAACGTGTGGGCGCTCAACCGGCTAGAGAGGCAGAATGCGTAAGGCGGGGACCAGTTTGATCCCCCCCTGCGTGCTGTTGATCTTGCTACCACAACCTTCAGTCCGATCTGATCATAGACTTGGAATGAACTCCGTATGCATAAATCAACCCACAAAACGAGCGTGCGGAAACTAAGTAGGCCAAAGAGGCATAATGCGAAAGTCGGGGATCGACCCGGTCCCCCTCTGCGTGCTGCCGGTCCCACTGCCACAACCCTCAGTCCGACTAGGGCTTAGACATGGAATGAACTCCCTATACCTAAGCCAACCCATGAAACGGGCATGCGGGCACTCAGTCGGCCGGAGAGGCAAAATGCGCAAGCCGTGAATCGACCCGATCCCTCCTGCATGCTACTGATCCTATTGCCGCAACCGTCGGTCCAGTCTGATCTTAGACTGGGAATGAACTTCGTATGCTTAGACTGGGGTTGAACTCTGTATGCCTTGTCAACCCCACGAAAAGAGCGTGTGGGCGCTTAGTCGGCCAGAGAGGCATAATACGTAAGTCGGGAATCAGCCCGGTCCCACTCTGCGTGCTGTTGATCCTGCTGTCGGTCCTGTTGCCACAACCCTTGATCTAACTGGGGCTTAGACGTGGAATGAACTCCGTATGCCTAAGCCAACCCACGAAATCAACGTACGGGCTTAGCCGACCAGAGAGGCAGGATGCGCAAGCTGGGGATTGAACAGGTGGTAGGTGGGTTCAAGCACATCTTCATATTTCTACTATGCCAATGCCATTTTTGTGGCTTCTAAATTCATACAATGGTCCCCTAAGCCTTCATGTGAACTTTCGTGACAAGACGACCCATTTTCTATTTTTCATGATTTTCAAAACTTTTTGCGGTTCGGGATTTTTTAAAATTTTTTTAGAAAGAGTTTTGTCCCCAAATTTGGTAGAGGTGATCCTTTTATTTTTTTTTGCATGCACAAAAACATTCAGCTAAAAACTCAAAGTGGAGAAGATTTTATGACCGTTTGAAAAAAGTGTCCCCATTTCAGACATTTTAATGGCTACTGGTAGCAAACCTATAAAATCTCAAATGCTCTTTAAGGGGGTGTGAGTTCTCAAGGTTTGATGAGGGATAGGGGGCCAATATAAGGGCCAAGTACCAGCACACATCGCACATCATGTGCGCACACCCCCCGGGCCCCCCAATCGTCAGAACCCCCAAAGCTGCCAGTTAGGCTCTCCGACGATGCTCCGACGATGGTGCCTCGGTCAACAAAAATGCGGCACTAGCACATGCCCGAGGCCAGCATGTGCACTGTGGCTCAAACTCTTAGATTGGGAATGAACTCCATATGCTTAGACACGAAATGAACTCCGTATGCCTAAGCCAACCCATGAAACGAGTGTGCGGGCGTCAGTCGACCAGAGAGGCAGAATGCATAAGATGGGGATCGACCCGATCTCCACCTGTGTGCTACCTATCCCGCTACCACAACCCTCAGTCTGGCTGGGGCTTGGACATGGAATGAACTCCCTATGCCTAAGCCAACCCATGAAACGGGCGTGCGGGCGTTTAATCAGCCAGAGAGGTAAAATGCACGAGCCGGGGATTGACCTGATCCCCCCTGCGTGCTGTCGATCCTGCTGGCAACCCTCAATCCGATCCGATCTTAGACTGAGAATGAACTCCATATGCTTAGACTGGGGATGATCTCTGTATGCCTAAGTCCACCCACGAAACGAGCGTGCAGATGCTCAGCCGGCTGGAGAGGCAAAATGCGCAAGCCAAGGATTCGTTCGATCCCCCCTACCTACTGCCGATCTTGCTGCTAGTCCTACTACTGCAACCCTCAATCCGGTTCGATCATAGACTGGGAATGAACTCCATATGCTTAGACATGGAATGAACTCCGTATGCCTAAGCAAACCCACGAAACGAGCGTGCGGGCGCTCAGCCGGTCGTAGAGGCAGAATGCACAAGCTAGGGATCGGCCCGATACCTCCTGTATGCTATCGATCCTGCTACTGCATCCCTCGATCCAGTCCGATCTTAGACTGGGAAGGAACTTCGTATGCCTAAGTTAACCCACGAAACAAGCGTTCAGGCATTGAGACGGTCAGAGAGGCATAATGTGCAAGCCGTGGATCAGCTCGATCCCCCTCTGTGTGCTCAGGTCCCGCTGCCACAACCCTCGGTCCGACTGGGGCTTAGACATGGAAGGAACTCCCTATACCTAAGCCAACCCATGAAATAGGTGTACGGGCGCTCAGCCTACTGGAGAGGTAGAATACGCAAGCCGGGGATCGGCCCGATCCCCTTGCGTACTGTCGCAACCCTCGATCCGATCTGATCTTAGATTGGGAATGAACTCTATATGCTTAGACTGGGGATGAACTCCGTATCCCTAAGTCAACCCATGAAACGAGCATGTAGACGCTCAGCCGGTCAGAGAGGCCAGTCGGAGAGGCATAATGTGCAAGCCAGGGATCTGCCCGATCCCTTTCTGCATGCTGCCAATCTCGCTGTCGGTCCTGCTACCACAACCCTCAATCCGACTGGGGCTTAGACTTGGAATGAACTCTGTATGCCTAAGCCAACCCACAAAATGTACATGTGGGTGCTCAGCCGACCAGAGAGGTAGAATGCACTAGTCAAGGATCGGTTCGGTCCCCCCTGTGTGCAACCAATCAAAAAGGCAGAATGTGCAAGCCGGGGATCGGCCCGGTCCTCCCTGCATGTTGTCGATCCTGCTACTGGTCTTGCTGCCACAACTCTCGATCAGATCTGATCTTAGACTGGGAATGAACTCTATATGCTTAGACATGGAATGAACTCTATATGCTTAAGCCAACCCACGAAATGAGCATGCGGGCGCTCAGCCGGTCGGAGAGGTAGAATGCGCAAGAAGCGGACTGGCCTAGTCCCCCCTACGTGCTATCGATCCTGCCACTGGTCCTGCTGTCGCAACTCTCGGTCCGATCTGATCTTAGACTGGGAATGAACTCCGTATGCTTAGACATGGAATGAACTCCCTATGCCTAAGCCAACCCATGAAACGGGCGTGCGGGCGCTCAGTCGACCGGAGATGCAGAATGCGCAAGTCGGGGATCGACCCGATCCCCTCTGCGTGCTGTCGATCCTGCTGTCACAAGCCTTGGTCCGGTCTGATCTTTGACTGGGAATGAACTCCATATGCTTAGACTGGGGATGAACTCTCTATGCCTAAGTCAACCCACGAAACGAGCGTGCGTGCGCTCAGTCGACCAGAGAGGCAGGATGCACAAGTTGGGGATCGAACGGGTGGTAGGTGGGTTCAAGCACATCTTCATAATTCTGCCATGCCAATGACATTTTTATGGCTTGTAAATTCATACAATGGTCCCCTAAGCCTTCATGTGAAGTTTCGTGGCAAGACGACCCATTTTCTATTTTTTAAGATTTTAAAAACTTTTTACGGTTCAAGATTGTTTAAAATTTTTTTAGATATAGTTTTGTCCCCAAATTTGGTAGAGGTGATCCCTGTATTTTTTTTGGCATGCAAAAAAAAAATTCAGCCAAAAACTCAAAGTGGAGAAGATTTTGTGATGGTTTGAAAAAAGTGTCCCAATTTCAGACACTTTAATGGCTACTGGCAGCAAACCTATAAAATCTCAAATGCTCTTTAAAGGCATGTGAGTTCTCAAGGTTTGATGAGGGATAGGGGCCCAATATAAGAGCCAAGTACCAGCACCCATCACACATCATGTGCGCACACCCCCCGGCCCCGCCAATCGCCAGAACCTCCAATGCCATCGATTAGGCTCTCTGACGATGCTCCGACGATGGTGCCCCAGGCAAAAAAATGCGCCACCAGCACATACCCAAGCCCAGCATGTGCACCGTGGCTCAAAATCTTAGACTGGGAATGAACTCCATATGCTTAGAAATGGAATAAACTCCGTATGCCTAAGCCAAACCACGAAACGATCTTGCGGGCGCTCAATCGATCGGAGAGGCATAATGCGCCAGTTGGGGATCGGCCCGGTCCCTCCTGCGTGCTGTCGATCTTGCTATCGCAAGCCTCAGTCTGATCCTTATCTTAGACTGGGAATGAACTCTGTATGCACAAGTCAATCCACGAAAAGAGCGTGTAGGCGCTAAGCCGACCGAAGTGGCATAATGTGCAAGTCGAGGATCGGCCCGATCCGCCTCTGCGTGTTGCCGGTCTTGCTACCACAACCCTCGGTCCGATTGGGGCTTAGACATGGAATGAACTCCCTACGCCTAAGCCAACCCATGAAACGGGCGTGCGGGGGCTAAGCCGATCGAAAAGGCAGAATGCGAAAGCCGGGGATTGGCCCGATCCCCCTTCTGTGCTGGCGATCCTACTGTCGCAACCTTCGGTTCGATCAGATCTTAGACTATGAATGAACTCTGTATGCTTGGACTAGGGATGAACTCTGTATGCCTAAGTCAACCCACGAAATGAGCGTGAGGGTGCTCAACTGGCCGAAGAGGCATAATGCACAAGCCGGGGATCAGCCCGATCGCCCTCTGCATGCTGCCGATCCCGCTACCGGTCCTACTGCCACAACCCTCGGTCTGGTTGGGGCTTAGACATGGAATGAACTCTGTATGCCTAAGCCCACCCACAAAACGAGCGTGCGGGCTCTCACCTGACCAAAGAGCCAGAATGTGCAAGCCAGGGACTGGCCTGGTTCTCCCCTGCGTGCTGTCGATCCTGCTATCGCAACCCTCGTTCTGATCCAATCTTAGACTAGAAATGAACTCCGTATGTCGAAGTCAACCCACGAAATGAGCGTGCGGGTGCTAAGCCGATTGAAGAGGCATAATACGCAAGTCAGGGATCGTCTCGGTCCCTCTCTGCGTGCTGTCGGTCCCACTACCACAACCCTCAGTCTGGCTGGGGCTTAGACATGGAATGAACTCCGTATGCCTAAGCCAACCCACATAACAAGTGTACGGGTTCTCAGCCGGCCGAAGAGGTAGAATGCGCAAGCCGGGGATCAGCTCGATCCCCCCTGTGTGTTGTCGATCCAGCTGCTGGTCCTGCTACCGTAACCCTCGGTCTGATCCAATCTTAGACTGGGAATGAACTCTGTATGCCTAAGCCAACCCATGAAACAAGAGTGCGGGTGCTCAGTCGGTCGAAGAGGTAGAATGCGTAAGCTGGGGATAGGCTCGATCCCCTTGTGTGCTATCGATCCTGCTGTCGCAACCCTCGATCCGATCCGATCTTAGACTGGGAATGAACTTCGTATGCATAAGTCAACCCATGAAACGAGCGTGCGGGTGCTAAACCGGCCGAAGAAGCGTAATGTGCAAGTCGAGGTTCGGCCTGGTCCCCCTCTACGTACTACCGATCCCACTGCCATAACCCTCGATCCGGCTGGGGCTTAGACATGGAATGAACTCCTTATGCCTAAGCCGACCCATGAAACAGGCGTGCGGGCACTCAACCGGTCAAAGAGGTAGAATGCGTAAGCTGAGGATCGGCCCGATCCCCCCTACGTACTATCGATCCTACTACTGTAACTCTCGGTCCGATGTAATCTTAAACTGGGAATGAACTCTGCATGCTTAGACTGGGGATGAACTCCGTATGCCTAAGTCAACCCATGAAACAAGCGTGCGACCACTCAGCCAGTCGGAGAGGTCGGCCGAAGAGGCATAATGCGCAAGCCGGGGATCAGCCCGACCCCCCTCTGCGTGCTGCCGATCCCACTGCCGATCCTACTGCCACAACCCTCGATCCGGCTAGGGCTTAGACATGGAAAAAACTTCGTATGCCTAAGCCAACCCACGAAACAACCGTCCGGGTGCTCAGCCAGCCGGAGAGGTAGAATGTGCAAGCCGGGATCAGCCCGATCCCCCATTGCGTGCTACCGATCCTGCTGCTAGTCCTGCTGTCGCAACCCTCGATTCGGTCTGATCTTAGACTGGGAATGAACTCTGTATGCTTAGACATGGAATGAACTTTGTAAGCCTAAGCCAACCCATGAAACGAGCGTGCGGGCACTTAGCCAGCCAGAGAGGCAGAATGCGTAAGCCAGGGACCAGCCCGATCCCCCCTGCATGCTGTTGATCCTGCTCCTGCAACTCTCGGTCCGGCCTGATCTTAGATTGGGAATGAACTCCGTATGCGTAAGTCAACCCATGAAATGAGCATGCGGGTGCTGAGCCGATCGGAGAGGCATAATGCGTAAGTCGAGGATCGACCCGGTCCTTCTCTGTGTCCTGCTGGTCTCACTACCATAACCCTCTGTCCGATAGGGGCTTAGACATGGAATGAACTCCATATGCCTAAACCAACCCATGAAATAGGCGTGCGGGTGTTCAGCCAGCCGGAGAGGCATAATGTGTAAGCCGGGGATTGGCCCGGTCCCCCCTGCGTGCTACCGACCTTGCTGCTGCAACCTTCGGTCTGGTTTGATCTTAGATTATGAATGAACTTTGTATGCTTAGACTACGGATGAACTTCGTATGCCTAAGTCAACCCACGAAACAAGCGTGCGGGCGCTCAATCGACCAGAGAGGCAAGATGCGTAAGCCGGGGATCGAACGGGTGGTAGGTGGGTTCAAGCACATCTTTATTTTTGTGCCATGCCAATGCCATTTTTATGGCTTGTAAATTCATACAATGGTCCCCTAAGCCTTCATGTGAAGTTTCGTGGTAGGACGACCCGTTTTTTATTTTTCACGATTTTTGAAACTTTTTACGGTTCAGGATTTTTTAAAATTTTTTTAGAAAGAGTTTTGTCCCCAAAGTTGGTAGAGGTGATCCTTTTATTTTTGTTGGCATGCATAAAAAAATTTAGCTAAAAACTCAAAGTAGAGAAGATTTTGTGACCGTTTGGAAAAAGTGTCCCCATTTCAGACACTTTAATGGCTATTGGCAGCAAACCTATAAAATCTCAAATGCTCTTTTAGGGGGTGTGAGTTCTCAAGGTTTGATGAGGGATAGGGGGCCAATATAAGGACCAAGTAGCAGCACCCATCACACATCACATGCGCACACCCCCCCGACCCCACCAATCGTCGGAACCCCCAACGCCGTCGGTTAAGTTCTCCGATGATGCTCCGACGATGGTGCCCCGGGTGAAAAAAATGCAGCACCAGCACATGCTCGAGCCCAGCATGTGCACCGTGGCTCAAAATCTTAGACTGGGAATGAACTCTGTATGCTTAGACATGGAATGAACTTCGTATGCCTAAGCCAACCCACGAAACGAACGTGCGGGCGCTCAGCCGGCCGGAGAGGCAGAATGCGCAAGCCGGGGATCGACCCGGTCCCCCTTTGTGTGCTGTCAATCCTACTACCACAACCCTCAGTCTGATCCGATCTTAGATTGGGAATGAACTCCGTATGCATAAGTCAACCCACGAAATGAGCGTACGGGCGCTGAGTCGGCCGAAGAGGCGTAATGCGCAAGCCGGGGATCGGCCTGATCCCCCTCTGTGTGCTGTCGATCCCGCTACCACAACCCTCATTCCGTGTGCCTAAGTTAACCCACGAAACGAGCGTGCGGGCGCTCAGCCGACCAGAGAGACAGGATGCACAAGCCGGGGATGGAACGGGTGGTAGGTGGGTTCAAGCATATCTTCATATTTGTGCCATTCCAATGCCATTTTTATGGCTTGTAAATTCATACAATGGGCCCCTAAGCCTTCATGTGAAGTTTCGTGGCAATACGACCCGTTTTCTATTTTTCAAGATTTTTGAAACTTTTTACGGTTCGGGATTTTTTAAAATTTTTTTAGAAAGAGTTTTGTCCCCAAATTTGGTAGAGGTGATCCTTTCATTTTTTTTGGCATGGACAAAAAAATTCAGCTAAAAACTCGAAGTGGAGAAGATTTTGTGACCGTTTGGAAAAAGTGTCCCTATTTTAGACACTTTAATGGCAGCTCGCAGCAAACCTATAAAATCTCAAATGCTCTTTAAGGGGGTGTGAGTTCTTGAGGTTTGATGAGGAATAGGGGGCCAATATAAGGGCCAAGTCCCAGCACCCATTACACATCATGTGCGCACACCCCCCGGCCCCCCTAATCGTCGGAACCCCCAATGCCGCCGGTTAAGCTCTCCGATGATGCTACTGTGATGGTGCCCCGGGTGAAAAAAATGCGGCACCAGCACATGCCCGAGCGTAGTATGTGCACCATGGCTCAAAATCTTAGACTGGGAATGAACTCTGTATGCTTAGACATGGAATGAACTCCGTATACCTAAGCCAACCCACGAAATGAACATACGGGTGCTCAACCGGCCGGAGAGGCAGAATGCGCAAGCTGGGGATCGACCTGGTCCCCCTCTGTGTGCTGTCAATCCTGCTGCCACAACCCTCGGTCTGGTCTAATCTTAGATTGGGAATGAACTCTGTATGCATAAGTCAACCCGCGAAACGAGCGTACGGGCGCTGAGCTGGCCAAAGAGGCATAATACGCAAGTCGGGGATCAGCCTAGTCCCCCTCTGCGTGTTGCCGGTCCCATGCAACAACCCTCCATCCGACCGGAGCTTAGACATGGAATGAACTCCCTATGCCTAAGCCAACCCACGAAACGGGTGGGCGGGCGCTCAGCCGGTCGGAGAGGCAGAATGCACAAGCCGGGGATCGGCCTGATCCCCCCTGCGTGCTGCCAATCCTGCTGCCCCAACCCTCGATCCGATCTAATCTTAGACTGGTAATGAACTCCGTATGCTTAGACTGGGGATGAACTCCGTATGCATAAGTCAACCCACGAAACAAAAGTGCGGGCGCTCAACCAGTCGGAGCGGCATAATGCGTAAATCGGGGATCAGTCCGATCCCCTTTTGCGTGCTGTCGATCCTGCTGCCACAACCCTCGGTCCGACTGGGGCTTAGACATGGAATGAACTTCGTATGCCTAGGCCAACCCATGAAACGAGTGTGCGGGCACTCAGCCGGCCGGAGAGGTAGAATGCGCAAGCCAGGGATCGGCTCGGTCCTCCCATGCGTGCTGTCAATCCTGCTACCACAACCCTTGGTTCGATCAGATCTTAGACTGGGAATTAACTCCGTATGCCTAAGTCAACACGTGAAACGAGCGTGCGAGCGCTAAGTCGGTGATCGGTTAGGTCCCCTTGCGTGCTGTCGATCCTGCTACTGCAACCCTCGGTCCAGTCCGATCTTAGACTGGGAATGAACTCCATATGCTTAGACTGGGGATGAACTCCGTATGCCTAAGTCAACCCACGAAACGAGCGTACGGGCGCTCAGTCGATCAGAGAGGCATAGTGCATAAGTCAGGGATCGGCCCGATCCCCCTATGCGTGCTGCCGATCCCGTTACCAGTCCTGCTACCACAACCCTTGGTCCGATTGGGGCTTAGACATGGAATGAACTATGTATGCCTAAGCCAACCCATGAAATGAGCGTGCGGGCATTGAGTCGATCGGAGAGGCATAATGCGCAAGTCGGGGATCGGCTCGATCCCCCTCTGTGTGCTACCGGTCCCGTTACCACAACCCTCGGTCCGGTTGGGGCTTAGACATGGAATGGACTCCCTATGCCTAAGCCAACCCATGAAATGGGCATGCGGGCGCTCAGCCAACCGGAGATGCAAAATGCGTAAGTCGGGGATCGGCCCGATCCCCCTATGTGCTGTCGATCCTACTGCCGCAACACTCGGTCCGGTCCAATCTTAGACTGGGAATGAACTCTATATGCTTAGACTAGGGATGAACTCCGTATGCCTAAGTCAACCCACGAAACGAGCATGCGGGCGCTCAGCCGACCAGAAAGGCAGGATGCGCAAGCTGGGGATCGAACAGGTGGCAGGTGGGTTCAACCACATCTTCATATTTCTGCATGCCAATGCCATTTTTATGGCTTGTAAATTCATACAATGGTCCCCTAAGCCTTCATGTGAAGTTTCGTGGCAAGATGACCCGTTTTCTATTTTTCACGATTTTCAAAACTTTTTACGGTTTGGGATTTTTTAAAATTTTTTTAGAAAGATTTTTGTCCCCAAATTTGGTAGAGGTGATCCTTCTATTTTTTTTGGCCTGCAAAAAAAAAATTCAGCTAAAAACTTAAAGTGGAGAAGATTTTGTGATGGTTTGAAAAAAGTGTCCCCATTTCAGACACTTTAATGGCTACTGACAGCAAACCTATAAAATCTCAAATGCGCTTTAAGGGGGTGTGAGTTCTTGAGGTTTGATGAGGGATAGGGGGCCAATATAAGGGCCAAGTATCAGCATGCATCGCACATCATGTTCGTACGCCCGCCGGCCCCCCCAATCATCGGAACGCCCAATACCGTCGGTTAGGCTCTTTAGCGATGGTGCCCTGGGCAAAAAAAATGTGGCACCAGCACCTGCCCGAGCCCAGCATGTGCACCGTGGCTCAAAATCTTAGACTGGAAGTGAACTCCATATGCTTAAACATGGAATGAACTCTGTATGCCTATGCCAACCCACGAAACAAACGTGCGGGTGCTCAGCTGACCGGAGAGGCAGAATGCACAAGCCGGGGATCGAACCAGTCACTCCTTACATGCTGTAGATCCTGCTACTGCAACCCTCAGTCTGATCTGATCTTAGACTGAGAATGAACTTCGTATGCATAAGTCAACCCATGAAATGAGCGTTCGGGCACTGAGCTGGCCGAAGAGGCATAATGCGCAAGCCGGAGTTCGGCCCGGTCCCCCTCTACGTGCTGTTGGTCCCGCTGTCGTAACCCTCGGTCCGATTAGATCTTAGACTAGGAGGGAACTCTGTATCCTTAGACTGGGAATGAACTCCGTATGCCTAAGTCAACCCACAAAACGAGCGTGCGGGTGCTGAGCCGACCGGAGAGGCATAATGCGTAAGTCGGGGATCGGCCCGGTCCCCCTCTGCATGCTGCCAATCCCGCTGCCACAACCCTCAGTTCGGCTGGGGGTTAGACATGGAATGAACTCCCTAAGCCTAAGCCAACCCATGAAACGGGCGTGCGGGTGCTCAACCGGTCGAAGAGGCAGAATACGCAAAGTCGGGGATCGGCCCGATCCCCCCTGTAAGCTGTCGATCCTGCTGCCGCAATTGTCGATCCGATCCGATCTTAGACTGGAAATAAACTTTGTATGCTTAGATTGGGGATGAACTCCGTATGCCTAAGTCAACCCACGAAATGAGCGTGCGGACGCTCTGTCGACCAGGGAGGCAGGAGGCGCAAGCCGGGGATCGAAAGGGTGGTAGGTGCGTTGAAGCACATCCTCACATTTGTGCCGTGCCAATGCCATTTTTATGGCTTGTAAATTCACACAATGGTCCCCTAAGCCTTCATGTGAGGTTTCGTGCCAAGACAACCCGTTTTCTCTTTTTCACGATTTTCAACATTTTACGGTTCGAGATTTTTTAAATTCTTTTTAGAAAGTGTTTTGTCCCCAAATTTGGTAGAGGTGATCCTTGTATTTTTGTTGGCATGCACAAAAAAATTCAGCTAAAAAATTGAAGCGGAAAAGATTTTGTGACCGTTTGAAAAAAGTGTCCCCATTCCAGACACTTTAATGGCTACTGGCAACAAACCTATAAAATCTCAAATGCTCTTTAAGGGGGTGTGAGTTCTCGAGGTTTGATGAAGGATTGGGGGCCAATATAAGGGTCAAGTACCAGCACCCATCGCACATCATTTGTGCACACGCCCCCAGCCCCCCCAATCACCGGAACCCCCAATGCCGCCGGTTAGGCCCTCGACGATGCTCCGACGATGCTCCGATGATGGTGCCTTGGGTGAAAAAAATACTGCACCAGCACATGCCCGAGCCCAGCATGTGCACTGTGGCTCAAAATCTTAGACTGGGAATGAACTTTGTATGCTTAGACACGGAATGAACTCCGTATGCCTAAGCCAACCCATGAAACGAATGTGAAGGCGCTCAGCCAGCTGGAGAGGTAGAATGCGTAAGTCAGGGATTGACCTTGTCCAACCTTATGTGCTATCGATCCTTCTGTCGTAACCCTCGGTCCGGTCTGATCTTAGACTGGGAATGAACTCCGTATGCATAAGTCAACCCACGAAATGAGCTTGCGGGTGCTGAGCTAGCCAAACAGGCATAATGCGTAAGCCAGGGATCAACCCGGTCCCCCTCTGCGTGTTGCTAGTCCCGCTGCCACAACACTCAGTCCAGCTGGGGATTAGACATGGAATGAAGTCCCTATGACTAAGCCAACCCATGAAATGGGCGTACGGGCGCTCAGTCGACCGGAGAGGCAGAATGCGCAAGCTAGGGATCGGCTCGATCCCCCCTGCGTGCTACCGATCCTACTATCGCAACCCTTGGTCCGATCTGATCTTAGACTGGGAATGAACTCCGTACGCTTAGACTGGGGATGAACTCCGTATGCGTAAGTTAACCCGTGAAACGAGCGTGCGGGCGCTCAACCGGTCGGAGAGGCATAATGCGTAAGCCAGGGATCAGCCCGATCCCCTTTTGCATGCTGCCGATCCTGCTGCTGGTCCTGTTGCCACAACCCTTGGTTCGGCTGGGCTTAGACATGGAATGAACTCCGTATGCCTAAGCCAACCCACAAAACAAGCGTGCGGGCGCTCAGTCGGCCAAAAAGGTAAAATGTGCAAGCCGAGGATCGGCCTGGTCCCCCCTGCATGCGGTCGATTCTATTGTTGGTCTTGCTACCGTAACCCTCGGTCCAGTCTGATCTTAGACTGGGAATGAACTCCGTATGCTTAGACATGGAATGAACTCCGTATGCCTAAGGCAACCCATGAAACGAGCGTGTGGGCACTCAACCGACCGGAGAGGCAGAATGTGCAAGCCGGGGATCGACCCGATCCCTCCTGCGTGCTGTCGATCCTGCTGCCGCAACCCTTGGTCTGATCCGATCTTAGACTGGGAATGAACTCCGTATGCCTAAGGCAACCCACAAAATGAGCGTGCAGGCACTGAGCCAACCGAGAGGCATAATGCGCAAGTTGCGGATCGGCCCAGTCCCCCTCTGCGTGCTATTGGCCCCGCTGCCACAACCCTCGGTCCAGCTAGGGTTTAGACATGCAATGAACTCTCTATGCCTAAGCCAACCCACGAAATGGGCGTGCGGGTGCTCAGTTGACCGGAGAGGCAGAATACGCAAGTCGGGGATCGGTCCGGTCCCCCCTGTGTGCTGTCGATCCTACTATCGCAACCCTCGATCCAGTTCGATCTTAGACTGGGAATGAACTCTGTATGCTTAGACTGGGGATGAACTCCGTATGCCTAAGTCAACCAATGAAACGAGCGTGCGGGCGCTCAGCTGGGGATTAGCCCGATCCTGCTGCCACAACCCTTGGTCCGGTCTAATCTTAGAAATGGAATGAACTCCGTATCCTTAGACATGGAATGAACTCCGTATGCCTAAACCAACCCATGAAACGAGCATGCGGGCGCTCAGCCGACCGTAGAGGCATAATGAGCAAGCCAGGGATTGGCTCGGTCCACCCTGCGTGCTGGTGATCCTGTTGCCGCAACCCTTAGTCCGATCCTATCTTAGACTGCGAATGAACTTCGTATGCCTAAGTCAACCCATGAAACGAGCGTACAGGCGCTGAGCCAACCGGAGAGGCATAATGTGCAAGTCGGGGATCGGTTCGGTCCCCCTCTGCGTGCTGTCGGTCCTACTGCCACAACCCTCAGTCCCGCTAGGGCTTAGACATGGAATGAACTCCCTATGCCTAAGCCAAACCATGAAACGAGTGTGCGGGTGCTCAGCCGATCGGAGAGGCAGAATGCGCTGGTCGGGGACCGCACCGGTCCACCCTGCGTGTTGCCGATCCTGCTACCGCAACCCTTGTTTCGATCCGATCTTAGACTTGGAATGAACTACATATGCTAAGACTGGGGATGAACTCCGTATGCCTAAGTCAACCCATAAAACGAGCGTGCGGGCACTCAACCGACTAGAGAGGCAGGATGCGCAACCCAGGGATCGAACTGGTGGTAGGGGGTTCAGGCACATCTTCATATTTTTGCCATGCCAATGCAGTTTTTATGGCTTGTAAATTCATACAATGGTCCCCTAAGCCTTCATGTGAAGTTTCGTGGCAAGATGACCTATTTTCTATTTTTCACGATTTTTGAATCTTTTTACGGTACGGGATTTTTTAAAATTTTTTTAGAAAGAGTTTTACTCAAAATTTGGTAGAGGTGATCCTTGTATTTTTGTTGGCATGCACAAACAAATTCAGCCAAAAACTCGAAGTGGAGAAGATTTTGTGACCGTTTGAAAAAAGTGTCCCCTTTTCAGACACTTTAATTGCTACTGGCAGCAAACCAAAAAAATCTCAAATGCTCTTTAAGGGGTATGAGTTCTAGAGGTTTGATGAGGGATAGGGGGACAATATAAGGGCCAAGTACCAGCACCCATCGTACATCATGAGTGCACACCCCGCAGCCCCTCCAATCGTCGGAACCCCCAATGCCATTGGTTAGGCTCTCCGACGATGCTCCGGTGATGGTGCCCCAGGCAAAAAAAAATGTGGCACCAGCACATGCCCGAGCCCAGCATGTGCACCGTGGCTCAAAATCTTAGACATGGGAATGAACTCCATATGCTTAGACATGGAATAAACTCCATATGCCTAAGCCAACCCATGAAACAAGCGTGCGGGCACTCAGTCGACCAGAGAGGCAGAATGTGCAAGCCAAGGATTGGCGCGGTCCCCCCTGCGTGCTATCGATCCTGTTGCTGTAACCCTTGGTCTGATCCAATCTTAGACTGGGAATGAACTTCGTATGCATAAGTCAACCCAAGAAACGAGCGTACGGGCGTTGAGCCGGTCGAAGAGGCATAATGCGTAAGCCAGGGATCGACCTGATCCCCCTCTACGTGCTATCGATCCCGCTGCCACAACCCTCAGTCCGGCTGGGGCTTAGACATGGAATGAACTCCCTATGCCTAAGCCAACCCATGAAATGGACGTGCGGGCGCTCAGCCGACCGGAGAGGAAGAATGCACGAGCTGGGGATCAGCCCGATCCCTCTCACGTGCTCCCGATCCTGCTGCCACAACCCTCGGTTTGGTTTGATCTTAGACTGGGAATGAACTCCGTATGCTTAGACTGGGGATGAACTTCGTATGCCTAAGTCAACCCATAAAATGAGCGTCTGGGCACTCAACTGACCGGAGAGGCCGATCAGAGAGGCATAATATGCAAGCCAGGGATCAGCTCGATCCCCCTCTGCGTGCTATTGATCCCGCTGTCGGTCCTGCTGCCACAACCCTCGGTCCGACTGGGGCTTAGACATAGAATGAACTTCGTATGCCTAAGCCAACCAATGAAACGAGCATGAGGGTGCTCAACCAACCGAAGAGGCAGAATGTGCAAGCCAGGTATCAGCCCGATCCCTCCTACGTGCTGTCGAACCTACTGCCGTAACCCTCGGTCCGGTCTGATCTTAGACTAGGAATGAACTCCGTATGCATAAGTCAACCCATGAAATGAGCGTGCGGGGGCTCAGCCAGTCGAAGAGGCATAATACGCAAGCCGAGGATCAGCCTGATCCCCCTCTACGTGCTGCTGGTGCCGCAGCCACAACCCTGGGTCCGATTGGGGCTTAGACATGGAATGAACTCCCTATGCCTAAGCCAACCCACGAAACGTGCGTGCGGGTGCTCGGTTGGCCGGAGAGGCAAAATGCACAAGCCGGGGAATGACTCGATCCCCTCTGCATGCTATCGATCCTACTGTCGTAACCCTCGGTCTGATCCAATCTTAGACTGGGAATGAACTCCGTACGTTTAGATTGGGGATGAATTCCCTATGCCTAACTCAACCCACGAAAAGAGCATGTGGGCACTCAGTCGGTTGAAGAGGCATAATGCACAAGTCGGGGATCGGCTCGGTCTCTCTTTACGTGCTGCCGGTCTCGCTGCCACATCCCTCGGTCCAATTGGGGCTTAGACATGGAATGAACTCCCTATGCCTAAGCCAACCCACGAAACGGGCCTGCGGGTGCTCAGTCGATCAGAGAGGTAGAATGCGCCAGCCGGGGATCGACCCGGTCCCTCTTCCGTGCTGTCGATCTTACTATCGCAACCCTCGATCTGATTCGATCTTAGACTAGGACTGAACTTCGTATGCTTAGACTGGGGATGAACTCCGTATGCCTAAGTCAACCCACGAAACAAGCGTGCGGGCACTCAGTCGGTCGGAGAGGCTGGTTGGAGAGGCATAATGCATAAGCTGAGGATCAGCCCGGTCCCTCTCTGCGTGCTGCTGATCCCGTTGCCATAACCCTTGGTTCGACTGGGGCTTGGACAAAGAATGAACTCTGTATGCCTAAGCCAACCCATGAAACGAGCGTGCGGGTGCTCAGCCGGCTAGAGAGGCAGAATGCACAAGCCGGGGATCAACCCGGTCCCCCCTTGCGTGCTACCGATCCCGCTACTGGTCCTACTACCACAACCTCGATTTGGTTCGATCCTAGATTGGGAATGAACTCCATATGCTTAGACATGGAATGAACTCCGTATACCTAAGCCAACCTACGAAACGAGCGTGCGGGCGTTCAGCCGATCGAAGAGGCAGAATGCGTAAGCCAGGGATCGACCCGATCCCCCTCGCGTGCTATCGATCCTGCTGCTGCAACCCTCAGTCCGATCTGATCTTAGACTGGGAATGAACTCCTTATGCTTAGATTGGGGAAGAACTCCATATACCTAAGTCAACCCATGAAACGAACGTGCGGGTGCTCAGTCGATCGAAGAGGTCGGTCGAAGTGGCATAATGCGCAAGCTGAGGATTAGCCTGGTCCCCTTCTGTGTGCTGCCAATCTCGATGCCGGTCCTGCTGCCACAACCCTTGGTCTGGTTGGGGCTTGGTCATGGAATGAACTTCGTATGCTTAAGCCAGCCCAGGAAACTAGCGTGCGGGCACTCAATCGATCGTAGAGGCAGAATGCGTAAGTCGAGGATCAGCTCGGCCCCCTCTTCGTGCTACCAATCTTGCTGCTGGTCCTACTACTGCAACCCTCAATCCGATCTTAGGCTGGGAATGAACTCCATATGCTTAGACAAGGAATGAACTCTGTATGCCTAAGCCAACCCATGAAACAAGCGTACGGCAGCTCAACCGGTCGAAGAGACAGAATGTCCAAGTCAGGGATCAGTTCGATCCCTCTTACGTGCTGTCGATCCTACTGCTGGTCTTGTTACCGTAACCCTCGGTCTAGTCTGATCTTAGACTGGGAATGAACAACGTATGCTTAGACATGGAATGAACTCCATATGCCTAAGCCAACCCACGAAATGAGCGTGCGGGTTCTTAGCCGATCGGAGAGGTAGAATGTGCAAACTGGGGATCGACCTGATCCTTCCTATGTGCTATCGACCTGGCTGCTGTAACCCTCAGTCCGATCCGATCTTAGACTGGGAATGAACTCCGTATGCCTAAGTCAACCCATGAAACGAGTGGGCACTGAGCCGGCCAGAGAGGCATAATACGCAAGCCAGGGATCAACTCGATCCCCCTCTGCGTGCTGCCAGTCCCGCTGCCACAACCCTCGGTCTGACTGGGGCTTAGACATGGAATGAACTCCCTATGCCTAAGCCAACCCATGAAATGGGTGTGCGGATGCTCAGTCGATTGGAGAAGCAGAATGCGCAAGCTGGGGAACGACACGGTCCCACCTGCGTGCTACCGATCCTACTACCGCAACCCTCGATCCAATCTAATCTTAGACTAAGAATGAACTTCGTATGCTTAGATTGGGAATGAACTCCGTATGCCTAAGTCAACCCATGAAATGAGCGTACGGGCGCTAAGCTGGCCAGAGAGGCATAATGCGCAAGCCGAGGATCGACCCGGTCCCCCTCTGCGTGCTGTCGGTCCCACTACCACAACCCTCGGTCTGGCTGGGGCTGAGGCATGGAATGAACTCCCTATGCCTAAGCCAACCCATGAAACGGACATGCGGGCGCTCAGCCGGTCGAAGAGGCAGAATGCGCATGTCGGGGATCGGCCCAGTCCCCCCTGCGTGCTGCCGATCCTACTACCGCAACCCTCGGTCCGGTCTGATCTTAGATTGGGAATGAACTCCATATGCTTAGACATGGAATGAACTCCGTATGCCTAACCCAACTAACAAAGTGAGCGTGTAGGTGCTCAACCGGTCGGAGAGGCAAAATGTGCAACCCGGGATCCCCCCGGTCCCCCTTGCGTGCTGTCAATCCTACTGTCGCAACCCTCGGTCTGGTTTGATCTTAGATTGGGAATGAACTCTGTATGTCTAAGTCAACCCATGAAATGAGCGTGCGGGAGCTGAGCTGGCCGGAGAGGCATAATGCGCAAGCCGGGGATCGGCCCGATCCCCCTCTGCATGCTGCCAGTCCCGCTGCCACAACCCTCGGTCCGGCTGGGGCTTAGACATGGAATGAACTCCCTATGCCTAAGCCAGCCCACGAAAATGGGTGTACGAGTGCTCAGCCGGACAGAGAGGCAGAATGCACAAGCTGGGGATCGGCCCGATCCCCCCTACATGCTGTCGATCCTGCTGTCGCAACCCTCGATCTGATCTGATCTTAGACTGGGAATGAACTCCGTATGCCTGAGTCAACCCACGAAACGAGCGTGCGGGCGTTGAGCCGACTGGAGCGGCATAATGCGCATGTCGAGGATCGTCCAGGTCCCCTCTACGTGCTGTCGATCCCGCTACCACAACCCTCGGTCCGGATGGGGCTTAGACATGGAATGAACTCCCTATGCCTAAGCCAACCCATGAAACGGGCGTGCGGGCGCTCAACTGGCCGGATAGGCAGAATGCGCGAGCAGGGGAGCGGCCCGATCCCCCCTGCATGTTGCCGATCCTGCTGCCATAACCCTCGATCCAATCTGATCTTAGACTAGGAATGTACTCCATATGCTTAGACTGGGGATGAATTCTGTATGCCTAAGTCAACCCATGAAATGAGCGTGCGGGTGCTCAGCCGGCCAGAGAGGCAAGATGCGCAAGCCGGAGATCGAACGGGTGGTAGTTAGGTTCAAGCACATCTTCATATTTCTGCCATGACAATGCCATTTTTATGGCTTGTAAATTCATGCAATGGTCCCCTAAGCCTTCATGTGAAGTTTCGTGGAAAGATGACCCGTTTTCTATTTTGCACGATTTTTGAAACTTTTTGCGGTTCGGGATTTTTTAAAATTTTTTTAGAAAGATTTTTGTCCTAAAATTTGGTAGAGGTGATCCTTGTATTTTGGTTGGCATGCAAAAAACAATTCAGCTAAAAACTCGAAGAGGAGAAGATTTTGTGACCGTTTGAAAAAAGTGTCCCCATTTCAGACACTTTAACGGCTACTGGCAGCAAACCTATAAAATCTCAAGTGCTTTTAAGGGGGTGTGAGTTCTTGAGGTCTGATGAGGGATAGGGGGACAATATAAGGGCCAAGTAATAGCACCCATCACACATCATGTGCGCACACCCCCTAGCCCCCCCAACCGCCGGAACCCCCAATGCCGTCGGTTAGGCTCTCCGGTGATGCTCTGGCTATGGTGCCCCGGGTTAAAAAAATGTGGCACCAGTACATGCCCGGGCCTAGCATGTGCATCATGGCTCAAAATCTTAGACTAGGAATGAACTCGGTATGCTTAGACATGGAATGAACTCTGTATACCTAAGCCAACCCACGAAACGAGCGTACGAACGCTCAGCCGACCAGAGAGGCAGAATGCGCAAGCCAGGGATCGGCCCGATCCCCCACTGCGTGCTGTCAATCCTACCACTGCAACCCTCGGTCCGATCTTATCTTAGACTGGGAATGAACTCCGTATGCATAAGTCAACCCACGAAATTAGCATACAGGCACTGAGCCAACCGAAGAGGCATAATGCACAAGCTGGGGATCGACCCGATCCCACTCTGCTTGTTGCCGGTCCTGCTGCCACAACCCTCAGTCCGGCTAGGGCTTAGACATGTGATGAACTCCCTATGCCTAAGCCAACCCATCAAACGGGCATGCAGGTGCTCAGCCGGCCGAAAAGACAGAATGTGCAAGCCAGGGATTGGCCAGGTCCCCCCTGCGTTCTGTCGATCCTATTGTCACAATGTACGCACACCCCCTGGCCCCCCCAATCGCCAGAACCCCCAATGCCACTGATTAGGCTCTCCGATGATGCTCCGATGATGGTGCCCCGAGTGAAAAAAATGTGGCACCAGCACATGCCCGAGCCTAGCATGTGCTTAGACATGGAATAAACTCCGTATGCCTAAGCCAACCCGCGAAACGAGCGTGCGGGTGCTCAACCGATCGGAGAGGTAGAATGTGTAAGTCGGTGATAGGCACGATCCTCCCCTGCATGCTGTCTATCCTGCTATCGCAACCCTTGGTCCAGTCTAATCTTAGACTGGAAATGAACTCCGTATGCATAAGTCAACCCACAAAATGAGCGTGCGGGAGTTGAACCGGCCGGAGAGGCATAATGCGCAAGTTGAGGATCGGCCCGATCCCCCTTTGCGTGCTGTCGGTCCCGCTACCACAACCCTCGGTCCAGCTGAGGCTTAGACATGGAATGAACTCCCTATGCCTCAGCCAACCCACGAAATGGGTGTGCGAGCGCTGAGCTGGCCGGAAAGGTAGAATGCACAAGCTAGGGATCGGCCCGACCCCCCTGTGTGCTGCCGTTCCTACTGCCGCTACCTTCGGTAGACTAGGGATGAACTCCATATGCTTAGATTGGGGATGAACTACGTATGCCTAAGTGAACCCACGAAATGAGCGTGCAGGCACTCAGCCGATCGGAGAGGCATAATGCGCAAGCCGGGGATCAGCTTGGTCCCCCTCTGCGTGCTGCCGATCCCGCTGTTGATCCTGCTGCCACAACCCTTGGTCCAGCTGGGGCTTAGACAGGGAATGAACTCCGTATGTCTAAGCCAACCCACGAAACGAGCGTGCGGGCGCTCAGCTGGCCGGAGAGGTAGAATGCGCAAGCTGGGGATTAGCCCGATCCCCCTCTGCGTGCTGTCGATCCCATTGTCGGTCCTACTGCCACAACCCTCAGTCCGACTGGGGCTTAGACATGGAATGACTCCATATGCCTAAGCCAACCCACAAAATGAGCGTGCGGGCACTCAATCGACTGGAGAGGCAGAATGCACAAGCTGAGGATCAGTCCAATCCCCCATTCATGCTGTCAATCCTACGGCCGCAACCTTCGGTCTGGTCCGATCATAGATTGGGAATGAACTCCGTATGCATAATTCAACTCACGAAACAAGCGTACGAGTGCTGAGCCAACCGAAGAGGCATAATGCGCAAGCTGGGGATCGACCCAGTCCCCTTTTACGTGCTACCAGTCTCGCTGCCACAACCCTCGGTCTGGCTGGGGCTTAGACATGGAATGAACTCCCTATGCCTAAACCAACCCACTAAATGAGCATGCAAGTGCTAAGCCAGCTGGAAAGACAGAATGCGAAGTCGAGGATCGACCTTATCCTCCCAGCGTGCTGGCGATCCTACTGTAGCAACCTTCGGTCCGATCCGATCTTAGACTAGGAATGAACTCTGTATGCTTAGACTGGGGATGAACTCTGTATGCCTAAGTCAAACCACAAAATGAGCATGCAAGCACTCAGTCGATCGGAGAGGCCGATCAGCGTGGCATAATGCATAAGCTGGGGATCAGCCCGGTCCCCCTCTGCATGCTATCGATCCCGCTATCAGTCTTGCTGCCATAACCCTCAGTCCGGCTGAGGCTTAGACATGGAATGAACTCCGTATGCCTAAGCCAAAACACGAAACGAGTGTGCGGGTGCTCAGCCCGTCGGAGAGGCAGAATGCGCAAGCCAAGGATCGGCCCGGTCCCCCCTGCGTGCTATTGATCCTGTTGCCGTAACATTTGGCCCAGTCCGCTCTTAGACTGGGAATGAAGTCCGTATGCTTAGACATGGAATGAACTCCGTATGCCTAAGCCAACCCACGAAACGAGCGTACAGGCGCTCAACCGACCGAAGAGGCAGAATGCGCAAGTCAGGGATTGGCCTGGTCCCCCTTACGTGCTGCTGGTCCTGCTGCTGCAACCTCGATCTGGTCCGATCTTAGATTGGGAATGAACTTTGTCTGCTTAAACATGGAATGAACTCCGTATACCTAAGCCAACCCATGAAACGAGCGAGCGGGCGCTCAGCCAGTCGGAGAAGCAAAATGCACAAGTCAGGGATCTGCCCGATCCCCTCTACGTGCTGTCGATCCTGCTGTTGCAACCCTCAGTCCAGTCTGATCTTAGACTGGGAATGAACTTTGTATGCCTAAGTGAACCATGAAATGAGCATGCGGGCGTTGAGCAGGCCGAAGAGGCATAATACGCAAGTCAATGATCGACTCGATCCCCTTTTACGTGCTGCCGGTCCCGCTGTCACAACCCTCGGCCCGACTGGGGCTTGGACATGGAATGAACTCTCTATGCCTAAGCCAACCCACGAAACGGGTGTGCGGGCACTTTGCTGGTCGGAGAGGCAGAATGCTCAAGTCGGGGATCGACCTGGTCCCCCCTGCATGCTACCGATCCTGTTATCGCAACCCTCGGTTCGATCTGATCTTAGATTGGAAATGAACTCCGTATGCTTAGACTGGGGATGAACTCTGTATGCCTAAGTCAACCCACGCAACGAGCGTACAGGCGCTCAACCGACCAGAGAGACAGAATGCGCAAGTCGGGGATCGAAGAGGTGGTAGGTGGGTTCAAGCACATCTTCATATTTCTGCCATGCCAATCCCATTTTTATGGCTTGTAAATTCATACAATGGTCCCCTAACCTTCATGTGAAGTTTCGTGGCAAGACGACCCGTTTTCTATTTTTCATGACTTTTGAAACTTTTTGTGGTTCGGGATTTTTTAAAATTCTTTTAGAAAGAATTTTGTCTCTAAATTCGTTAGAGGTTATGCTTTTATTTTTATTGTTATGCATAAAAAAATTCAGCTAAAAACTAGAAGGGGAGAAGATTTTGTGGCCGTTTGAAAAAACTCTTTAATGGCTTCTGGCAGCAAACCTATAAAATCTCAAATGTTCTTTAAGGGGGTGTGAGTTCTCGAGGTTTGATGAGGAATAGGGGGCCAATATAAGAGCCAAGTACCAGCACCCATTGCACATCATGTGCGCACACCCCCAGCCCCCCAACCGTTGTAACCGCCAATGCCGCCATGTGGCTCTTCGAGGATGCTCCGGTGATGGTGCCCCGAGCAAAAAAAATGTGGCACCAGCACATGCTCGAGCACAGCATGTGCACCGTGGCTCAAAATCTTAAACTGGGAATGAACTCCGTATGCTTAGACATGGAATGAACTCTGTATGCCTAAGCTAACCCACGAAATGAGCGTGCGGGTGCTCAACCAGTCGGAGAGGCAGAATGCGCAAGCCGAGGATTGGCCTGATCCCCCCCTACGTGCTATCGATCCTGCTATTACAACCCTTGGTCTGGTCCGATCTTTGACTTGGAATGAACTCCGTATGCATAAGTCAACCCACAAAACAAGTGTGCGGGTGCTGAGCCGATCGAAAAGGCATAATGCGCAAGTCGGGGATCGGCCCGATCCCCCTTTACGTGTTGTCGGTCCCGCTGCCACAACTTTCAGTCCTGTTGGGGCTTAGACATGGAATGAGCTCCCTATGCCTAAGCCAACCCACAAAATGGGCGTGCAGGCACTCAGCCGGCCAGAGAGGTAGAATACGCAAGTCGGGGATCGACCTGGTCCCCCCTGCGTGCTGCTGATCTTGCTACTGCAACCCTCGGTCCTGTTCGATCTTAGACTGGGAATGAACTCCATATGCTTAGACTGGGGATGAACTCCGTATGCCTAAGTCAACCAACGAAATGAGCATGCGGAGAGGCCGGCAGGAGAGGCATAATCGTAAGCAGGGGATCAACTCGGTCCCCCTTTACGTGCTATCGATCCCGCTATCGATCCTAATACCACAACCCTCGATTCGGCTAGGGCTTAGACATGGAATGAATTCTGTATGCTGAGCCAACCCACGAAACGAGCGTACGGGCGTTCAGCCGGTCGGAGAGGCAGAATGTGTAAGCCGAAGATCGGTTCAGTCCCCTCTTACGTGCTACCGATCCTACTGCTGGTCTAGCTACCGTAACCCTTGGTCTGATCTGATCTTAGAATGGGAATGAACTTTATATGCTTAGACAAGGAATGAACTCCGTATGCCTAAGCCAACCCACAAAATGAATGTATGGGGGCTCAACCGATCGAAAAGGCAAAATGCGTAAACCGAGGATTGACCCGGTCCCCCTCTGCGTGCTGCCAGTCCCGCAGTCGTAACCCTCGATCCGACTGGGGCTTAGACATGGAATAAACTCCCTATGCCTAAGCCAACTCACAAAACGGGCATGCGGGCACTCAGTCGGCCGGACAGGTAGAATGCGTAAGCCGAGGATCGACCCGGTCCCCTCTGCATGCTGTTGATCCTGCTGTCGTAACCCTCGATCTAGTCTGATCTTAGACTGGGAATGAACTCTGTATGCTTAGACTGGAGATGAATACCGTATGCATAAGTCAAGCCATGAAACGAGCATACGGGTGTTCAGCCGGCCAGAGAGGCCAATCGGATAGGCATAATGTGCAAGATGGGGATCAGCACGGTCCTCCTCTACGTGCTGTCGATCTCGCTGCTGGTTCTGCTGGCACAACCCTCGGTCCGACTGGGGCTTAGACATGGAATAAACTCCACATGCCTAAGCCAACCTGTGAAATGAGCATGCCGACAATCAGCCAGGCGGAGAGGTAGAATGTGCAAGCCAAGGATCGACCCGGTCCCCCCTGCGTGCTGTCAATCCTACTGCTGGTCCTGCGGCTGCAACCCTCGATCCGGTCCAATCTTAGACTGGAAATGAACTCCGTATGCTTAGACATGGAATGAACTTTATATGCCTAAGCCAACCCATGAAACGAGCGTGCGGGCACTCAGCCGATCAAACAGGCAGAATGCGTAAGGTGGGGATAGGCTCGATCCCCCCTGCGTGCTATCGATCCTGTTGCTGCAACCTTCGGTCTGGTCCGATCTTAGACTGGGAATGAACTCTGTATGCCTAAGTAAACCCACAAAACAAGCGTGCGGGCACTCAGCCGACCAGAGAGGCAGGATACATAAGCCGAGGATCGAACGGGTGGTAGTGGGTTCAAGCACATCTTCATATTTTTGCCTTGCCAATGCCATTTTTATGGCTTGTAAATTCATACAATGGTCCCCTATGCCTTCATGTGAAGTTTCGTGGCAGGACGACCCGTTTTGTATTTTTCACAATTTTCAAAACTTTTTACGGTTCAAGATTTTTTAAACTTTTTTTAGAAAGAGTTTTGTCCCTAAATTTGGTAGAAGTGATCCTTGTAGTTTTGTTGGCATGCATAAAAAAATTCAACTAAAAACTCGAAGTGGAGAAGATTTTGTGATCGTTTGAAAAAAGTGTCCCCATTTCAGACACTTTAATGGCTACTGGCAGCAAACCTATAAAATCTCAAATGCTCTTTAAGGGGGTGTGAGTTCTCGAGGTTTGATGAGGTATAGGGGGCCAATATAAGGGCCAAGTACCAGCACCCACCGCACATCATGTGCGAACACCCCCCGACCACCCCAATCGTCGGAACCCCCAATGCTGTCAGTTAAGCTCTCCGACGATGCTCCGGTGATGGTTCTTCGGGCCAAAAAAATGCTGTACCAGCACATGCCTGAGCCCAGCATGTGCGCCATGGCTCAAAATCTTAGACTGGGAATGAACTCCATATGCTTAGACGTGGAATGAATTCTGTATGCCTAAGCCAACCCATGAAATGAGCATGTGGGTGCTCAGTCGGTCGGAGAGGGAGAATGCACAACCCAGGGATCGGCACGGTCCCCCCTGTGTGCTGTTGATCCTGCTGCCGCAACCCTCAGTCCGGTCTGATCTTAGACTGGGAATGAACTCCATATGCATAAGTCAACCCACAAAATGAGCGTGCGGGCGCTGAACCGGTCGAAGAGGCATAATGCGTAAGTCGAGGATCGACCCGATCCCCCTCTGCGTGCTACCGGTCTCACTGCCACAACCCTCGGTCTAACTGGGGCTTAGACATGGAATGAACTCCCTATGCCTAAGCCAACCCATGAAACGGGCGTGCAGGCACTCAGCCGATCAAAGAGGCAGAATGCGCAAGCCGGGGATTGGCCTGATCCCCCCTTCGTGCTATCGATCCTGCTGGCGCAACCCTCGATCCATCCAATCTTAGACTAGGAATGAACTTCGTATGCATAAGTCAACCCATGAAACTAGCGTGCTAGTGCTGAGCCGGCCGAAGAGGCACATTACGCAAGCTGGGAATCGGCCTGAGCCCCCTCTGCGTGTTGCCGATCCTACTGCCACAACCCTTGGTCCGACTGGGGCTTAGACATGGAATGAGCTCCCTATGCCTAAGCCAACCCATGAAACAGGTGTCTGGGCGCTCAGCCGGCCGGAGAGGCAGAATGCGCAAGCTGGGTGTCATAAAGCCACCCTTGTATAGGGCCATGACCGAGATTTAGGTTGCCATGAGCCACCCATGTATAGGGCCATGGCCGGGTAGATCCCTTGTGCTAGGAAAAGTGTCCCCATTTCAAACATTGTAACGGTTACTGGTAGCATAGCTCTAAAAGTTCTAAGGCTCTTTAGGGGGGGTGAGCTGGCAGCGTAGTGTTGGGCTGTCTCACCGGGTGCTATGCGAGCTTAGGCCACCCACCAAGGGCTGCCCCTCTGGCCCTGGTGATGGTGGGAGGTCCCGATGTATGATTCCCGTTTATAATATAATTCACCCTGATTGAATGCCCGATTGTTACCTCGATGTGTTTCTTTCTTTCTCGATGTGAATGTGCCTTGTTGTGTGTATGCTTGAGATTGACCTCGATATATTGTGCCTTATTGTGAATGCTTGAGACTAACCATGGTTTATGGTTATTTGTTTAGATCTCGATCTATTGAAGGCTGACTTGGGTGGAAGCATCAATTCAAGTGCCACACGGGCTAGTGCTTGTTAAGAGAAAGCTTAGTCCGTGACATGTGGTATCAGAGCACGGTTGAGAAGTGCTAGAGAAATGGATGAGATGGCCACAAGTGGTGGACCAGATCATCAGCATAGAATTGAGGAACTTGAGGCCGCGGTGGCCGCAATGAAAACTCATATGGTGACAAAAGACCGAGTGAGGGAGATCGAGACAACCCAGCAGGAGTTGTCTGATACTCTCCACAATGTGAGTGAAGAGGCTAGAGATGCCTTGAACATTCTCCAAAAGGAGTTTGAGTAGCTCAGGGCCCAGGTGAGCATCCTACAAATGGCTGTGGCCAGATCGGGTTTGAACTCGATGGACAGGGGACAAAGGCCAAGGTGCCGGAGCCTCGGTGCTATGAGGGGGCAAGGGATGCTAAGGAACTTGAGAATTTCTTGTTTGACATGGAACAATACTTCTGAGCTCTATACACAAGTTTAGAGGAAGACAAGGTGACAATGGCATCGATGTACCTCGCAGGGGATGCCAAGTTGTGGTGGCACTCCAAGTTTGTCGATGATGAGTGCTTGATTAAGACTTGGACGGATTTGAAGTGAGAACTGAAAAACCAATTTTTTTCGAAGAATGTGGAGTATATGGCTCGAAGGAGACTTCGAGAGTTGGTGCAAACCGGAACGGTGCGAGAGTTCGTAAGGAACTTTTCTACCCTGATGCTGGATATTTGGGACATGTCTGAAAAGGACAAGATGTTCTATTTTCTTGAGGGCCTCAAGCCGTGGGCAAGGATAGAGCTACAAAGGCAGAAAGTGCAAGATGTGGCCACGGCCATGGCTGCAGCGGAACGTCTTCATGATTACAATGATGGCTCCTTAAAACGGAAAAATCCTCCATCAACTGGCAGTAGCTTTAACCTTGGGAGTAGGGGAAAGATAACTAGGTTGGACCGACCCTTCAGTGGGGGATCAGACAGGAGGTCCTTTGGGCGAGATAGCACCCAGCCCAAGACAAACAACGCAGGGATTTTCAGGCCTAGGCAACCGCTAGCTTGCTTTCTTTGCAAGGGGCCGCATCGAGTGGCTGAATGCCCGCACCGAGGAGCCCTTAATGCCTTAAGGACCTCATCCCAAGAGTCCGTAAAAATGCCAGAGAGAGTTGAAGAAGCTGAAGAGGAGCCAGCCAGGATGGGCTCAATAAAGTTTCTCAGTGCCCTCCGCACCCAATTGAACACTATAAAGAAAGAGCAAAGTAGAGGCTTGATGTACGTGAACTTGATGATCAATGGGAAAGCCACCAAGGCCATGGTGGATACGAGTGCAACCGACACTTTCATCACACCAGAAGAAGCAAAAAGGTGTGGTCTTCAGATTAGTAAAGATTGTGGGCAAATGAAGGCGGTCAATTCGCCAGCCTTTGTGATTAGTGGAAGCTCGAAAAGTGTGACAACCCGATTGGGGCCATGGGAAGGGAAGGTAGACTTCAAAGTCTCCCCTATGGATGACTTTGATGTCGTTCTCGGATTGGACTTCATGACGTTGGCTTAGGCGATCCCTATCCCCGCTGCTAGCTGCTTGTTGTTCTTAGGAGAACACCCATGTGTGGTGCCAGCCAATATCTTGCCAAAGAGTGGACTACACCAAAGAATGTTAGTGAACTCCGCTCATTTTTGGGACTAACCAACTATTATAGAAGGTTTGTGGAAGGGTACTCTCACAAGACCATGGCCCTCACGGAGTTATTGAAAAAGGAGCATAAATGGTGTTGGACCAACAAGTGCCAAGAAGCCTTTGAGAGATTGAAAGATGCTATTATGAAAGATCCCATCTTAGCTCTCCCCGATATTGAAAAGCCTTTTGAAGTTTAGACGGATGCATCAGATTTTGCTATTGGAGGTGTGCTTTTACAACAACATCACCCGATAGCATTTGAAAGTAGGAAGCTAAGCGAAGCGGAGAGGAAATATACGGCCTAAGAAAAAGAGCTCCTGGTGGTGGTTCATTGCTTGAGGGCTTGGCAACATTACTTGTTGGGTTCACACTTTGTCGTGAAGACAGACAACGCAGCCGTTAGCCACTTTTTCACCCAACCAAGGCTTACGACGAAACAAGCTAGGTGGCAGGAATTTTTAGTGGAGTTCAACTTTCACCTTGAGCATACCGCTGGAAAGACCAATCAAATGGCGGATGCATTGAGCAGGTGACCAGAGTTGGCAACCCTCAGAAGAATGGCTTCAATAACAACCAGTAGAGCCACTACGGACATTCATAAGTTGATTGGAGATCATCTAGGGAAGGACCCGCAAGCCTGTGCCATCTTGAAGCTAGTGGAAGAAGGGAAATCCAAATACTTCTGGCAAGAAAATGGTGTCTTATGGACCAAGGGGCCTCAAGTGTTTGTGTCGAGAGCAGGAGGGCTGAGACAGATGCTGATGAGGGAATGCCATGACACCCCATGGGCGGGACACCCAGGCTGGCAACACACTTTAGCGTTACTAAAAGAAGGATACTATTGGCCCCACATGCGACAAGATGTGATGGACTACACAAAGACTTGCCTCATTTGCCAACAAGACAAAGTCGAAAAGAGGAAACCTGCGGGCATGCTGGAACCATTACCGGTACCCACCAAACCGTGGGAAAGCATCTCCCTCAATTTCATTTCGAGCCTACCTAAGGTTGGGGATCTTGGAACTATCTTGGTGGTAATTGATCGGTTCTCCAAGTACGCCACATTCATCCCTGCTCACAAGTATTGTACAGCAGAAGACACAGCTCGATTATTGTTCAAACATGTGGTCAAATATTGGGGCCTCCCTCAAAACATCGTCAGTGATAGAGATCCGAGATTCATGGGGTCCTTTTGGAGGGAACTTTTCAAGATTTTGGGGTCCCAACTCAACATCTCTTCGAGCTACCATCCTCAGACTGATGGCCAAACGTAACATTTCAATGGATTGTTGGAGGAATATTTGAGGCACTTTGTCCAAGCCAACCAAAAGGACTGGCCTTCATTGTTGGACGTTGCTCAACTCTACTTCAATTCCAACAAGAGCTCTTCCACCAACAAGAGCCCATTTGAGGTGGTCACTGGACAACTACGAAGGCTACCCCACACTTTCTTGGAACAATATGGAGGAAAGAATCCGAGAGCTTTCAACTTCAGCAAAGAGTGGAAACAAAACACAGAGATTGCATAAGCTTACTTGGAGAAGGCATCAAAGCGGATGAAGAAATGGGTAGACAAGAATCGTAGAGCTCAGCAATTCCAAGTTGGTGATTTGGTTTTGGTCCGACTAGTTCCAGAACAAACCAGGTTCTTAAGAAAGAGAGATCGTAGACTGGTGCGCAAATATGAAGGTCCAGTAAGGGTCATTTCCAAGGTGGGGAACGCTTCTTACAAAATTGACCCACCGAAGTGGATGAAGGTGCACCCAGTATTTCATGTAAGCAACCTGAAGCCTTTCCATGCAGATCCTATAGATATTAGCCGAAGGGAGCCAACTAGAGCCGCCATCACCATGAAGCCACCCTCAGAGCGTCGAGTCGAAGAAATCTTAGCCGACAGGAAAACCAAGATATCTCAAAGACTAGTTCGAGAATACTTAGTGAAGTGGGAGGGCTTAGGACTAGAAGAAACCAGCTGGGAGAGAGAACACGACCTCCAGAGATTTCAAAGGAAGATTGAAGAATTTCAAGCCAACAAGTCGACGAGGACGTCGATAGAATAGGTGGGGGAGGATGTCATGAGCCACCCTTGTATAGGGCCATGACCGGGACTTAGGTTGCCATGAGCCACCCATGTATAGGGCCATGGCCGGGTAGATCCCTTGTGCTAGGAAAAGTGTCCCCATTTCAAACATTGTAACGGTTACTGATAGCATAGCTCTAAAAGTTCTAAGGCTTTTTAGGGGGGTGAGCCGACAGTGTAGTGTTAGGCTATCTCACCGGGTGCTATGCGAGCTTAGGCCACCCACCAAGGGCTGCCCCCTGGCCCTGGTGATGGTGGGAGGTCCCGATGTATGATTCCCATTTATAATATAATTCACCCCGATTGAATGCCCAATTGTTGCCTCGATGTGTTTCTTTCTTTCTCGATGTGAATGTGCCTTGTTGTGTGTATGCTTGAGATTGACCTCGATATATTGTGCCTTATTGTGAATGCTTGAGACTAACCATGGTTTATGGTTATTTGTTCAGATCTCGATCTATTGAAGGGTGACTTGGGTGGAAGCATCCATTCAAGTGCCACACGGGCTAGTGCTTGTTGAGAGAAAGCTTAGTCCATGACACTAGGGATCGGTCTGATCCCTCCTGCGTGCTGTCGATCCTGCTGTCGCAACCCTCGGTCCGGGTCAATCTTAGACTAGGAATGAACTCAGCATGCTTAGACTGGGTATGAACTTCGTATGCCTAAGTCAACCTATGAAACGAGCGTGCGGACGCTCAGCCGACCAGAGAGGCAGGATGCGTAAGCCGGGGATCGAACGAGTGGTAGGTGGGTTCAAGCACATCTTCATATTTTTGTCATGCCAATGCCATTTTTATGGCTTGTAAATTCATACAATGGTCCCTTAAGCCTTCATGTGAAGTTTCGTGGCAAGGCAACCTGTTTTCTATTTTTCACGATTTTCAAAACTTTTTACGGTTCGAGATTTTTTAAAATTTTTTTAGAAAGAGTTTTGTGAAAGTGTTTTATCCCCAAAATTTGTAGAGGTGATCCTTGTATTTTTGTTGGCATGCATAAAAAAATTCAACTAAAAACTCGAAGTGGAGAAGATTTTGTGACCATTTGAAAAAAGTGTCCCCATTTCAGACACTTTAATGGCTACTGGCAGCAAACCTATAAAATCTCAAATGCTCTTTAAGGGGGTGTGAGTTCTTAAGGTTTGATAAGGGATAGGGGGCCAATATAAGGGCCAAGTACCAGCACCCATCGCACATCATGTGCGCACACCCCCCGACCCCCAATCACCGGAACCCTCAATGCCTTTCGGTTAGGCTCTCTGGCGATGTTCCAACAATGGTACCCCGGGCGAAAAAAATGTGGTACCAGCACATGCTCGAGCCCAACATGTGCACCGTGGCTAAAAATCTTAGACTGGGAATGAACTTCATATGCTTAGACATGGAATGAACACTGTATGCCTAAGCCAACCCACAAAACGAGCATGCGGGCGCTCAGTCGACCGAAGAGGCAGAATGCGCAAGCCAATGATCGGCCTGGTCCCCACTGTGTGCTGTCGATCTTGCTACCGGAACCCTTGGTTTGGTCCGATCTTAGACTGGGAATGAACTCCGTATGCATAAGTCAACCCATGAAACGAGCATACGGGCGATGAGCCGGTTGAAGAGGCATAATGCGCAAGCCGGGGTTCGGCTCGGTCCCCCTCTGCGTGCTGCCAGTCCTGCTACCACAACCCTCGGTCCAGCTGGGGCTTAGACATGGAATGAACTCCCTATGCCTAAGCCAACCCACGAAACGGGTTTGCGGGCACTTTGCTGATCGGAGAGGTAAAATGCGTAAGCCGAGGATCGGCCCAGTTCGCCTTGCATGCTATCGATCCAACTGTCGCAACCCTTGGTCCAGTGTGATCTTAGACTGGGAATGAACTCTGTATGCTTAAACTGGGGATGAACTCCATATGCCTAAGTCAACCCATGGAACAAGCGTGCAGGCGCTCAACCAGCCAGAGAGGCATAATGCGCAAGTTGGGGATCAGCCCGATCCCCCTCTGCGTGCTGTCGATCCCGCTACCAGTCCTGCTGCCACAACCCTCAATTCGGCTAGGGCTTACACATGGAATGAACTCCGTATGCCTAAGCCAACCCACGAAACATGCGTGCGGGCGCTCAACCGACCGAAGAGGTAGAATGTGTAAGTCGGGGATCGGCCCAGTCCCCACCTACATGTTGTCAATCCTGCTACTGGTCCTGCTATTACAACCTTCGGTCCGGTCTAATCATAGACTGGGAATGAACTCCGTATGCTTAGACATGGAATGAACTCCATATGCCTAAGCCAACCCACGAAACGAGCGTGCGGGCACTGAGCTGGTCGGAGAGGCATAATGCGCAAGCCGGGGATCGACCCGATCCCCCTCTGCATGTTATCGGTCCCGCTGCCACGAAATGGGCTTAGACATGGAATGAACTCCCTATGCCTAAGCCAAACCACGAAACGGGCATGCAGGAGTTCAGCCAGTCGGAGAGGCAAAATGCGTAAGTCGAGGATCAGCCCGGTCTCCTCTACGTGCTGTCGATCCTGCTACCGCAACCCTTGGTCCAATCCGATCTTAGACTGAAATGAACTCCGCATGCTTAGACTGGGGATGAACTCTGTATGCCTAAGTCAACCCACGAAACGAGCGTGCGGGTGCTCAGCCGACCAGAGAGGTAGGAAGCGCAAGCCGAAGATCGAACGGGTGGTAGGTGGGTTCAAGCATATCTTCATACTTCTACCATGCCAATGCCATTTTTATGGCTTGTAAATTCATACAATGGTCCCTTAAGCCTTCATGTTAAGTTTCATGGCAAGGCAACCCGTTTTCTATTTTTCATGATTTTTGAAACTTTTACGGTTTGGGATTTTTTAAAATTTTTTTAGAAAGAGTTTTGTCCCCAAATTTGGTAGAGAAGATCCTTGTATTTTTGTTGGCATGCATAAAAAAATTTAGCTAAAAACTCGAAGTGGAGAAGATTTTGTGGCCGTTTGAAAAAAGTATCCCCATTCCAGACACTTTAATGGCTACTGGCAGCAAATCTATAAAATCTCAAATGCTCTTTAAAGGGGTGTGAGTTCTCGAGGTTTGATGAGGGATAAGGGGCCAATATAAGGGCCAAGTTCCAGCACCCATCGCACATCATGTGCGCACACCCCCTAGCCCCCCAATCGTCGGAACCTCCAATGCCGTCGATTAGGCTCTCTGACGATGCTCCGGTGATGGTGCCCCGGGTAAAAAAATGCGGCACCAGCACATGCCTGAGCCCAGCATGTGCACCATGGCTCAAAATCTTAGACTGGGAAGGAACTCCGTATGCTTAGATATGGAATGAACTCCGTATGCCGAAACCAACCCACGAAACGAGCGTGCGGGCGCTCAACTAACCTGAGGCAGAATGCACAAGTCAGGGATTAGCCCGATCTTCCCCTGCGTGCTATCGATTCTACTATTGCAACCCTTGGCCCGGTTTGATCTTAGACTGGGAATGAACTCCGTATGCATAAGTCAAACCATGAAACGAGCGTGCGGGCACTGAGCCGATCGAAGAGGCATAATGCGCAAGCTGGGGATCGACTCGGTCCCCTTCTGGGTGCTGTCGGTGCCACTGCCACAACCCTCGGTCTGGCTGGGGCTTAGACATGGAATGAACTCCCTATGCCTAAGCCAACCCACGAAACGGGCGTGCGGGCGCTCATCCGGCCGGAGAGGCAGAATGTGCAAGCCGAGGATCAGCCTGGTCCCACTCTACATGCTGTCAATCCCGCTGCCACAACCCTCGGTCCGGTTGGGGCTTAGACATGGAATGAACTCTGTATGCGTAAGCCAACCCACGAAACGAGCGTGCGGGCACTCAACCGGCTAGAGAGGCAGAATGCGCAAGCTGAGGATCGGCCCGATCCCTCTTTGCGTGCTGTCGATCTTACTGTCGCAACCCTCGATCCAGTCTGATCTTAGACTGGGAATGAACTACGTATGCGTAGACATGGAATGAACTTCGTATGCGTAAGCCAACCCATGAAACGAGCGTGCGGTGCTCAGCCAGCCGGAGAGGTAGAATTCGTAAATCGGGTATCGACCCGATCCCCCTGCGTGCTATCGATCCTGCTACTTCAACCCTCGGTCTTATCTGATCTTAGACTGCATATGAACTCCGAATGCATAAGTCAACCCATGAAACGAGCGTGCGGGCACTGAACCGGCCGAAGAGGCATAATGAGGAAGTTGGGGATCGACCTGGTCCCCCTCTGCGTGCTGCAAGTCCTGCTGCCACAACCCTCGGTCTAGCTGGGGCTTAGACATGGAATGAACTCTCTATGCCTAAGCCAACCCACGAAACGGGCATGCGGGTGCTCAGCCGATCAGAGAGGTAGAATGTACAAGCTGAGGATCGGCCCGGTCCCCCCTGCGTGCTATCGATCCTACTGCCGCAACCCTCGGTCTAGTCCGATCTTAGACTGGGAACTCTGTCTGCTTAGACTAGGGATGAACTCCGTATGCCTAAGTCAACCTACGAAATGAGTGTACGGGCGCTCAGTCAGCTGGAGAGGCCGGTCAGAGAGGCATAATGCGTAAGCCGTGGATCAGCCCGATCTCCTTCTGTGTGCTACTGATCCCGCTGCCAATCCTGCTGCCACAACCCTCGGTCCAGCTGGGGCTTAGACATGGAATGAACTTCGTATGCCTAAGCCAATCCACAGAACGAGCGTACGGGTGCTCAACCAATCAGAGAGGTAGAATGCGCAAATCGACGATCGGTCCGATCCCCCCTGCATGCTGTCGATCCTGCTACCGCAATCCTCGGTCCGGTCTGATTTTAGACTGGGAATGAACTCCATATGCTTAGACATGGAATGAACTCCGTATGCCTAAGCCAACCCATGAAACGAGCGTGTGGGCACTCAATCGACCGGAGAGGCAGAATACGTAAGCAGGGGATCGACCCGGTCCCCCCCACATGCTATCGATCCTACTACCACAACCCTCGGTCTGGTCTGATCTTAGACTAGGAATGAACTCTGTATGCCTAAGTCAACATACGAAAGGAGCATGCGGGCGCTGAGCCGATTGGAAAGGCATAATGCGTAAGCCAGGGATCGGCCCGGTCCCTCTCTACGTGCTGCCGGTCCCGTTGCCACAACCCTCAGTCCAACTGGGGTTTAGACACGGAATGAACTCCCTATGCCTAAGCCAACCCACGAAACGGGCATGCGGTCGCTTAGCAGGCCAGGGAGGCAGAATGCACAAGCCGGGGATCGGCTTGGTCCCTCCTGTGTGCTATCGATCCAGCTGTCGCAAACCTCGATCTAGTCCGATCTTAGACTGGGAATGAACTTCATATGCTTAGACTGGGGATGAACTCCATATGCCTAAGTCAACCCATGAAACAAGCGTGCGGCCACTCAACCGACCAGAGAGGCAGGATGCACAAGCCGGGGATCGAACGGGTGGTCGGTGGGTTCAAGCCCATCTTCATATTTCTATCATGCCAATGCCATTTTTATGGCTTGTAAATTCATACAATGGTCCCCTAAGCCTTCACGTGAAGTTTCGTGGCAAGACGACCCGTTTTCTATTTTTCACGATTTTGGAAACTTTTTACGGTTCGAGATTTTTTAAACTTTTTTTAGAAAGAGTTTTGTCCCCAAATTTTGGTAGAGGTGATCCTTGTATTCTTGTTGGCATGTACAAAAAAATTTAGCTAGAAACTAGAAGTGGAGAAGATTTTGTGACTGTTTGAAAAAAGTGTCCCCATTTCAGACATTTTAACGGCTACTGACAGCAAACCTATAAAATCTCAAATGCTCTTTAAGGGGTGTGAGTTCTCAAGGTTTGATGAGGGTAGGGGGACAATGTAAGGGCCAAGTACCAGCACCCATTGCACATCATATGCGCACACCCCCCAGCCGCCCCAATCGCCAGAACCCCCAATGCCGCCGGGTAGGCTCTCCGATGATGCTACGACGATGGTGCCCCGAGAGAAAAAAATTTGGCACCAACACATGCCCGAGCCCAGCATGTGCACTATGGCTCAAAATCTTAGATTGGGAATGAACTTCGTATGCTTAGACATGGAATGAACTTCGTATGCCTAAGCCAACCCACGAAATGAGCGTACGGCACTCAGCCGATCGGAGAGGAAAAATGCACAAGCCGAGGATCGGCTCGGTCCCCCCTATTTGCTGTCGATCTTGTTGCCACAACCCTTGGTCCGATCTGATCTTAAACTGGGAATGAACTCAGTATGCATAAGTCAACCCATGAAACGAGCGTGCGGGCGCTGAACCGGCCAAAGAGGCATATTGCGCAAGTCGAGGATCGGGCCGGTCCCTCTCTACGTGCTGTCGATCCCGCTGCCGCAACCCTCGGGATCTGCTGGGGCTTAGACATGGAATGAACTCCCTATGCCTAAGCCAACCCACGAAACGGGTGTGCAGGCACTCAGCCGATCGAAGAGGGAGAATGCGCAAGCCGGGGATCGACTCGATCCCCCCTGCGTGCTATCGATCCTGCTGTCACAACCCTCAGTCTGGTCTGATCTTAGATTGGAAATGAACTCCGTATGCTTAGACTGGGGATGAACTCCGTATGCCTAAGTCAACCCATGAAATGAGCGTGCGGGCACTCAGCCGACCAGAGAGGCCAGCCGTAGAGGCATAATGCGCAAGCCGAGGATCAACCCGATCCCCCTCTGCATGCTACCGATCCTGTTGCTGGTCCTGCTACCATAACCCTCAATCCGACTAGGGATTAGACATGGAAGGAACTCCGTACACCTAAGCCAACCCATGAAACAAGCGTGCGGGTGCTCAGCCGACCGGAGAGGTAGAATACGTAAGCCGAGGATCAACCTGGTCCCCCCTGCGTATTATCGATCCTGCTACTGGTCTTGCTATCGCAACCTTCGGTCCAGTCTGATCTTACACTGGGAATGAACTTCGTATGCTTAGACATGGAATAAACTCTGTATGCCTAAGCCAACCCACGAAACGAGCGTACGGGCCCTCGGTAGGCCGGAGAGGTAGAATGCGCAAGTCGAGGATCGGCTTCGTCCCCCCGTTGTGCTATCGATCCTGCTACCGTAACCCTCGATCCGATGCAATCTTAGACCGGGAATAAACTCCGTATGCCTAAGTCAACCCATGAAATTAGCATAAGGGCATTGAGCCGGCTGGAGAGGCATAATGCGTAAATAGGGGATCGACCCAGTCCCCTTCTACGTGCTGTCGGTCCCGCTGCCACAACCCTCGGTTCGACAGGGGCTTAGACATGGAATGAACTCCCTATGCCTAAGGTAACCCATGAAATGGTCATGTGGGTGCTTAACCGACCGGAGAGGCAGAATGCACAAGCCGGGTATCGACCCGATCCCCTCTCCGTGCTACCGATCATGCTACCGCAAACCTCAATCCGATCTGATCTTAGACTGGGAATGAACTCCGTATGCTTAGACTAGGGATGAAGTCCGTATGCCTAAGTCAACCCATGGAATGAGCGTCCGGACGCTCAGCCGACCGGAGAGAAATAATGCGCAAGCCGGGGATCGAACGGGTGGTAGGTGGTTTCAAGCACATCTTCATATTTCTGCCATGCCAATGCTATTTTTATGGCTTGTAGATTCATACAATGGTCGCCTAAGCCTTCATGTGAAGTTTCGTGGCAAGACAACCCATTTTCTCTTTTTCACGATTTTTGAAACTTTTTACGGTTCGGGATTTTTTAAAATTGTTTTAGAAAGAGTTTTGTTAGAAAATTTCGTAGAGGTAATCCTTGTATTTTTATTGGCATGCACAAAAAGATTCAGCTAAAAACTTGAAGTGGAGAAGATTTTGTGACCGTTTGAAAAAATTGTCCTCATTTCAAACACTTTAATGGCTACTGGTAGCAAACCTATAAAATCTCAAATGCTCTTTAAGGGGGTGCGAGTTCTCAAGGTTTGATGAGGGATAGGGGGCCAATATAAGGGCCAAGTACCAGTGCCCATCGCACATCATGTGCACACACCCCCCGGCCCCCCAATCGTCGGAACACCCAATGCCGTCGGTTAGGCTCTCCAACGATGCTCCAACGATGGTGCCCTGCGCGAAACCAATGTGGCACCAGCACATGCTCGAGCCCAGCATGTGCATCGTGGCTCAAAATCTTAGACTGGGAATGAACTTCGTATGCTTAGATATGGAATTAACTACGTACGCCTAAGCCAACCCACGAAATGAGCGTGCGGGCGCTTAGCCGGTCGAAGATGTAGAATGCGCAAGCTGGGGATCGACCCAGTCCCCTCTATGTGCTGTAGATCCTGCTATCGCAACCCTTGGTCTGGTCTGATCTTAGACTGGGAATGAACTTCGTATGCATAAGTCAACCCATGAAACGAGCATGCGGGCGCTGAGCCGACTGAAGAGGCATAATGCACAAGCCGAGGATCGGCTCGATCCCTCTCTGCATGCTGTCGATCTCGCTGCCACAACCCTCAGTCTGGCTGGGGCTTAGACATGGAATGAACTCCCTATGCCTAAGCCAACACACAAAACGGGCATACGAGCGCTCAGTCAGCCGGAGAGGCAGAATGCACGTCGGGGATCGACCCGGTCCCCCCTACGTGCTGTCGATCCTGCTGCCGCAACCTTTGACCTGATCCGATCTTAGACTAGGAATGAACTTCGTATGCTTAGATTGGGGATGAACTCCGTATGCCTAAGTCAACCCACGAAACGAGCATCCGGGCAGTGAGTTGTCGGAGAGGCATAATGCGCAAGCCGGGGATCAGCCCGGTCCCCCTCTACGTGTTGTCGATCCCACTACCACAACCCTCGGTCCGGTTAGGGCTTAGACATGGAATGAACTCCCTATGCCTAAGCCAACCCATGAAACGGGCGTTCGGGCGCTCAGTCGATCGGAGAGGCAGAATGCGCAAGTCGAGGATCGATCCGGTCCCCCCTGCATGCTGTCGATCCTGCTGCTGTAACCCTTGGTCCGATCTGATCTTAGACTGGGAATGAACTTCATATGCTAAGACTGGGGATGAACTCCATATGCCTAAGTCAAGCCACGAAACGAGCGTGCAAGCGCTCAACCAGCCAGAGAGGCAGGATGCACAAGCCAAGGATCGAACGGGTGGTATGCGGGTTCAAGCACATCTTCATATTTCTGCCATGCCAATGCCAATTTTATGGCTTGTAAATTCATACAATGGTCTCCGAAGCCTTCATGTGAAGTTTCGTGGCAAGACGACCCATTTTCTATTTTTCATGATTTTTGAAACTTTTTGTGGTTCAGGATTTTTTAAAATTTTTTTAGAAAGTGTTTTGTCCCCAAATTTGGTAGAGGTGATCCTTTTATTTTCATTGGCATGCACAAAAAATTTTAGCTAAAAACTCAAAGTGGAGAAGATTTTGTGACCATTTGAGAAAAGTGTCCCCATTTTAGACACTTTAATGGCTACTGGCAGCAAGCCTATAAAATCTCAAATGCTCTTTAAGAGGGTGTGAGTTCTCAAGGTTTGATGAGGGATAGGGGGCCAATATAAGGGCCAAGTACCAGCACCCATCGCACATCATGTGTGCACACCCCCCGACCAACCCAATCGTCGGAACTCCCAATGCCACCGGTTAGGCTCTCCGGCGATGCTCCGACGATGGTGCCTCAGGCGAAAAAAATGTGGCACCAGCACATGCCCAAGCCCAGCCTATACACCATGGCTCAAAATCTTAGACTGGGAATGAACTCCGTATGCTTAGACATGGAATGAACTCTGTATGCCTAAGCCAACCCACTAAACGAGCCAGTCGAAGAGGCAGAATGTGCAAGCCCGAGATCGACCCGGTCCCCCCTGCGTGCTGTCGATCCTACTGTCGCAACCCTCGGTCTGATCCGATCTTAGACTGGGAATGAACTCCGTATGCTTAGACTGGGGATAAACTACGTATGCCTAAGTCAACCCACTAAACGAGCGTGTGGGCGCTCAGCTGACCAGAGAGGCAGGATGCGCAAGCCGGGGATCGAACGGGTGGTAGGTGGGTTCAAGTACATCTTCATATTTGTGCCGTGCCAACGCCATTTTTATGGTTTGTAAATTCATACAATGGTCCCCTAAGCCTTCATGTGAAGTTTTGTGGCAAGACGACCCATTTTCTATTTTTCATGATTTTCAAAACCTTTTGTGGTTTGTTTTTTTTTTTATTTTTTTAGAAAGAGTTTTGTCCCCAAATTTGGTAGAGGTGATCCTTGTATTTTTGTTGAAATGCACAAAAAAATTCAGCTAAAAACTCGTAGTGGAGAAGATTTTGTGACCATTTGAAAAAAATGTCCCCTTTTCAGACACTTTAATGGCTACTGGCAGCAAACCTATAAAATCTCAAATGCCCTTTAAGGGGGTGTGAGTTCTCAAGGTTTGACGAGTGATAGGGGGCCAATATAAGGGCCAAGTACCAGCACCCGACGTGCATCATGTGCACACACCCCCCGGCCCCCCCAATCGTTGGAACCCCTAATACCCCCGGTTAGGCTCTCCGACGACACTCCGACGAGGGTGCATCAGGCAAGAAAATGCTGAACCAGCACATGCCCGAGCCCAGCATGTGCACCGTGGCTGAAAATCTTAGACTGGGAATGAGCTCTGTATGCTTAGACATGGAGTGAACTCCGTATGCCTAAGCCAACCCATGAAACAAGTGTGCAGGCGCTTAGCCGGTCGGAGAGACAGAATGCGGAAGCCAGGGATCGGCCCGGTCCCCCCTATGTACTGTCAATCTTGCTACCATAAACCTCGATCTGGTCTGATCTTAGACTGGGAATGAACTCCGTATGCCTAAGTCAACCCACGAAACGAGCGTACAGGCGTTGAGCCGAATGGAGAGGCATAATACGTAAGCCGAGGATTGACACGGTCCCCTTCTACGTGCTGGCGGTCTCATTACCACAACCCTCGGTCTAACTGGGGCTTAGACATGGAATGAACTCCCTATGTCTAAGCCAACCAACGAAATGGATATGCGGGTGCTCAACTAACCGAAGAGGCAGAATGCGTAAGCCGAGGATCAGCTCGGTCTCCCCTGCGTGCTACCGATCCTACTACTGGATCCCTCAGTTTGATCTGATCATAGACTGGGAATGAACTCCGTATGCTTAGACTAGGGATGAATTTCGTATGCATAAGTCAACCTATGAAACGAGCGTACGAGCGCTCAGCCGGCTGATGAGGTGGCCAGAGAGGCATAATGTGCAAGCCAGGGATCAGCCCGGTCCCACTCTGTGTGCTGTTGATCCCGCTGCTGGTTCTGCTGCCACAACCCTCGTCTGGCTGGGGCTTAGACATGGAATGAACTCTGCATGCCTAAGCCGACCCATGAAATGAGCGTGCGGGCGCTCAGCCGGCCGGAGAGGTAGAATGCGTAACCTGGGGATCAGCCCGATCCCCCCTGCGTGCTGCCGATCCTGCTGTCGCAACCCTCAGTCCAGTCTGATCTTAGATAGGGAATAAACTTTGTATGCTTAGACATGGAATGAACTCCGTATGCCTAAGCCAACCCATGAAATGAATGTGCGGGCGCTCAGTCGACCGAAGAGGCAGAATGTGCAAGTCAGGGATTGGCCCGATAGCCCCTGCATGCTGTTGATCCTGCTGCTACAACCCTCAGTCTAGTTTGATCATAGACTAGGAATGAACTCCGTATGCTTAAGTCAACCCACAAAATGAGCGTGTAGGCACTGAGCCAGTCGAAGAGGCATAATGCACAAGCCGGGGATCGGCCTGGTCCCCTTTGCATGCTGCCGATCCAGCAACCACAAAATGGGCCTGCGGTTGCTCAGCCGGTAGGAGAGGTAGAATACGCAAGCCGAGGACCGACCCGGTCCCCCCTGCGTGCTATCGATCTTGCTATCGCAACCCTCGATCTGGTCCAATCTTAGATTGGGAATGAACTCCATATGCCTAAGCCAACCCACGAAACGAGTGTACGAGCACTGAGCCGGTCGGAGAGGCATAATGCGCAAGCCGAGGATCGGGTCAGTCACCTTCTGCGTGCTGCTGGTCCCACTACCACAACCCTTGGTCCGACTGGGGCTTAGACATGGAATTAACTCCCTATGCCTAAGCCAACCCACAAAACGGGTGTGCGGGCGCTCAGTCGGACGGAGAGGCAGAATGCGCAAGTCAGGGACCGGCCCGATCTTAAACTGGAAATGAACTCCGTATGCTTAGACTGGGGATGAACTCCGTATGCCTAAGTTAACTCATGAAATAAGTGTGCGGACGCTCAGCCGACCAGAGAGGCAGGTTGCGCAAGCCAGGAATCAAACGGGTGGTAGGTGGGTTCAAGCACATCTTCATGTTTTTGATATGCCAATGCCATTTTTATGGCTTGTAATTTCATACAATGGTCCCCTAAGCCTTCATGTGAAGTTTCATGGCAAGACAACCATTTTCTATTTTTCACAATTTTCAAAACTTTTTGCAGTTCTGGATTTTTTTTAAATTGTTTTAGAAAGTTTTTTGTCCCCAAATTTGGTAGAGGTGATCCTTGTATTTTTATTGGCATGCATAAAAAAATTCAGCTAAAAACTCAAAGTGGAGAAGATTTTGTGACCGTTTGAAAAAAGTGTCCCCAATTCAGAAGCTTTAATGGCTACTGGTAGCAAACCTATAAAATCTCAAATGCTCTTTAAGGGGGTGTGAGTTCTCGAGGTTTGATGAGGGATAGGGGGCCAATATAAGGGCCAAGTAACAGCACCCATCACACATCATCTGCGCACAACCCCCGACCAACCCAATCGTCGGAACTCCCAATGCCACCGGTTAGGCTCTCCGGCGATGCTCCGACGATGGTGCCTCAAGCGAAAAAAATGTGGCACCAGCACATGCCCGAGCCCAGCCTATACACCATGGCTCAAAATCTTAGACTGGGAATGAACTCCGTATGCTTAGACATGGAATGAACTCCGTATGCCTAAGCCAACCCATGAAACGAGCATGCGGGTGCTCAACCGGCCGGAGAGGCAGAATGTGCAAGCCGAGGATAGGCCTGATCCCCCCTACGTGTTGTAGATCCTGCTACTGCAACCTTTTATCCGATCTGATCTTAGATTGGGAATGAACTACGTATGCATAAGTCAACCCATGAAATGAGCGTGCGGGCGCTGAGCTAACCGAAGAGGCATAATGCGTAAGCCGGGGATTAGCCCGGTCCCCCTCTGCGTGCTACCGATCCCACTGCCACAACCCTTGGTCTGGCTAGGGCTTAGACATGGAATGAACTCCCTATGCCTAATCCAATTCACGAAACGAGCGTACGGGCGCTCAGCCAGTTGGAGAGGTAGAAGGCGCAAGTCGGGGATCGACCTAGTCCCCTCTGTGTGCTATCGATCCTACTTCCGTAACCCTCGGCCCGGTCTGATCTTAGACTGGGAATGAACTCCGTATGCTTAGATAGGGGATGAACTCCGTATGTCTAAGTCAACCCATGAAACGAGCGTGTAGGTGCTCAGTCGGTCGGAGAGGCCGGCCAAAAAGGCATAATGCGCAAGCCAGGGATCATCCCGATTCCCCTCTGCGTGCTACCGATCTCGCTGCCGGTCCTGCTGCCACAACCCTCGATTCGACCGAGGCTTAGACATGGAATGAACTCCGTATGCCTAAGCCAACCCATGAAACGAGCGTGCGGGATCTCAGTCGGTCGGAGTGGCAGAATGCATAAGCTGGGGATCGACTCGGTCCCCCATGCGTGCTGCTGATCCTACTGTCGCAACCCTCGGTCCGGTCCAATCTTAGACTGGGAATGAACTTCGTATGCTTAGACATGGAATGAACTCTCTATGCCTAAGCCAACCCACGAAACGAGCGTGCGGGCGCTCAGCCGGCCGAAGAGGCAGAATGCGTAAGCTGAGGATTGGCCTAGTCCCCCTGCGTACTGTCGATCTTGCTGCCGCAACCCTCGGTCCGGTCTGATGTTAGACTGGGAATGAACTCCATATGCATAAGTCAACCCACAAAATGAGCGTACGGGCACTGAGCCGGTCGAAGAGGCATAATGCGCAAGTCGGGGATCGGCCCGGTCCCCCTTTGCGTGCTGCCGATCCCACTACCACGACCCTCGGTCTGGCTGGGGCTTAGACATGGAATGAACTCCCTGTGCCCAAGCCAACCCACGAAACGAACGTGCGGGTGCTCAACCGATCGGAGAGGCAGAATGCGCAAGCCGTGGATCAGCCCAGTCCCCCCTGTGTGCTGTCGATCCTGCTACCATAACCCTCGGTTTGGTTCAATCTTAGACTGGGAATGAACTCCATATGCTTAGACTAGGGATGAACTCCGTATGCCTAAGTCAACCCACGAAACGAGCGTACGGGTGCTTAGCTGGCCAGAGAGGCCGATTGGAGAGGCATAATGTACAAGTCGGGGATCAGCCCGGTCCCTCTCTGTATGCTGCCGATCCCGCTACCGGTTCTCCTGCCGTAACCCTCGGTCTAGCTGGGGCTTAGACATGGAATGAACTTCGTATGCCTAGGCCAACCCACAAAATGAGCGTGTGGGTGCTCAGCCGACCGGAGAGGTAGAATGCGCAAGCCAAGGATCGACTCGATCCCGCCTTACGTGCTGTCGATCCTGCTCTTGGTCCTTCTACTGCAACCCTCAGTCCGGTCTGATCTTAGACTGGGAATGAACTCCGTATGCTTAGACATGGAACGAACTCTGTATGCCTAAGCCAAACCCTGAAACGAGTGTACGGGCGCTCAGTTGGCCGGAGAGGCAGAATGTGCAAGCTGGGGACTAGCCTGGTCCCCCCCTGCATGT